>NC_080022.1:136098530-136401560 GCF_030020395.1 Manis pentadactyla
CTGCGCCCCTCGGCTGAGCTAAGCAGGACGGGCCCAACCCCTCGAGGAAGCGGAGTACTAGGTCGGGACCTCCCCTCCCCCAACCCCTTGGGCAGGCAATTACCTCTGCGGTCTCCCGCCCTTTTCCCCTCGGACAAAAGGCGGGGCGACGCCGCCGCGGGATCGGGCCGAGAGCCGAGGAGCCGTGTACTCTGATAGACGTGGGCCGCTGTCTGCTGCTTGCGGCCTCTAATCTTATCGGCCGATTAGCCGAAGCCACAAAACGCGTGGCCTCGATAGTAGGGTCAGAGTAGGGACGTGGGCCGGGATCAGCTGCGGGCCGGGGTTCCGGCCGCTGCCTCAGCTTTTCTTCGCGGTTCTCTTTTACCCTTCCCCCTAGCCGGGGCAGTTTCATCGAAACCCTTGTGCCCCGAGCGGGTCCTACCACTGGGAGGGCGGGGCAGAGCCGGACGGCAGTAGAGTCGGGAGCGGTGGGATCCACCCGCTTTGGGACTTGGGGGGCAGAGGGAGACCCTGGCCGGTGGCTGGATCCAGCGCCCGGCCACTTAGTGGGTGCGACGAGCGACCGAATGGCTGGAGCTGTCCAAGGGCCTCCTGCATTTCCAGCAATGACGGCGTCCTTCCCTCTTCCTCGCAGCGGCCATGCAGGCCACCCGAGCCCTAATGGTGGTATCGCTGGTGCTGGGTTTCCTGGCCATGGCGGTGGCCACGATGGGTATGAAGTGTACAAACTGTGGCGGAGATGACAAAGTGAAGAAAGCCCGTATAGCCACGACCGGAGGCATCATTTTCATCTTCGCAGGTGAGCAACAGGTTGAAGGTGGGCCCAAGGGTTCTCCCATCTCCTATCCTGGAGGACTGACAGTGGGCAAGGTGGCTTGGGGGCTCACAATATCTGAACCCTATTCTATCTCTAGGTCTTGCTGCCTTGATAGCTTGCTCCTGGTACGGCCACAAGATTGTCTCAGACTTTTATAACCCATTGATTCCCATGAATACCAAGTAAGTATGGGAACCCTGCCTCCAAAGGGGACATGTGTGTGGCGGTCCTGGGCTAGGGAGAGGCAGGCCAGGATTTCTGACCCTAATCCCTTCTGTCCACAGGTACGAGTTTGGTCCTGCCATCTTCATTGGTTGGGCAGGGTCTGCTCTGGTTCTCCTGGGAGGTGCACTGCTCTCTTGTTCTTGCCCTGGGAGTGAAAGCAAAGCTGGGTACCGTGCACCCCGCTCCTACCCTAAGCCCAACTCTGCCCAGGAATATGTGTAAGCTGGGACCCCCTTGCCTCCAGCCTGGCAGCTATGGATATGGTGTGCCCAAACAACTGAAAGGCCCTGGGGCAGAAAGCTGAGCCCATAGGCAGGGCGTGAAGCAGAAGCTTTAAGTTACTCCAGCCCTGCACACCATGTAGTTTCTTGGGGGTGGGGGTGGGGGTAGAGAGGGGAGGGTGTGCTTTTTGTACAGTAATAAAAAGTATGTTTTGGAAAGTAGGCTTTTATCTGCTCTGCAAAACCCCTCCCTCACAACCTGAAATGCACCTACGTATATTAAAAACAAACACACACACAGTACCGCTGATGTGGGAAACTGTTCCTGTTCCGCCATTTCATTGTCATTCAGGCCTAAATTCTAAGTAACTCAGGTTCTTGGCTCCCTCATCCATTCTCACCCTCCAGTCCCTTCCACTCCCAACTCTTGCTTAAATAGGTAGCAAAAAGTTTTCTTTAATAAAAAAAAATAAGTATTTTATTAGTGTGGGGAGGAGTTCTACTCTCTCACCTTCCCCTTTGCCATCATCCAATTTTTGTCCTGCTTGGAAGCTACTCCCTTAGCTCATGGCATCACAGGGCAGGGCCTTCATAGACCCAGGGAACAAAGGGTGGGGCAGGACAGGGTAAGGCCACTGTAAACAATGGAAGGTTATGGGTCCCAGGTCTTCCTCTTCCCCCGCTTCCAATTACAGCCTAATCAAATCCGTTGAACAGTCAAATATCTAGGTCGTCGTCTGGGTCTTCTTGGTCCAGGTCATCACAAGCATCTGGCTCATAGAAGATGTGGCTGGTAGCCTGGCCTGGCCCAGGGTACAGTAGAGCCTGCTGTCTGAGAAGAGACAATGGGAGAATGGGTGCTGGTGCAGGTGGACAATAGGTCATGCCTGGATACCCACTTCCCAGTGACTGACTCACTCCCTCTTTGGTCTCCATGTTTTGTTGGTCCAAGTCCCTTTTCCTGGTCTGTTTAGTTGGTACTGAAACACCATTTGGTACTGAGAAAGATACTATGTGCATCACTGTCCTAATACCCTAAATTTTCAGCAGCTTGCGGGCCAGGATCCTGTTGTAGTCTAGCTTCCCCCACCCACACACTGGGCACAGAACAACAGGCATCCCCCAAGCCCTTATTAACCTGCATTTGCCACACCCATCTAGCTCCCTATCCTAGCACTGCTGCCTGGAGATAAGGCCACTTCCCCAGGGTCCCGTCTGGTTCAGCCCAGGCCCAGATGGCTCTGGGAACAACCATGGAGCTGGGGCCCAAGGCTCTTACAGAGACAAGAGACAAAGGCCCTTTGCCATTCTGGGGTATGGGTGGGTAGAGAACCACTCCTTGGACTTGTCTCTGGAGGTGGACTTCAGACCCTATAAATTCTGAGAGGTTAATCAATAACCTGCTGTTGCTCCATCTCTCAGGCCCAGATGCTGGGCTCTACAAAGGCATCTGGGCACCCAGGCCCCAATCTTACTTTTCAGAGCTGAATTGGAAGGGCAGGATCAGACTATCTTTGGCTTCTCTTTCTTTCTTGGACAGGTGAAGGTTAAAGGTCAAATGAGTCATAGGGTCCACCTGTAGGTACAAAAGATGCTGCCACTCTGCCCCATCACTGGAATACCTGAGCTCACCCCAACGTCTGCAGTTTTTCTCTCTTTCCTTTCACCAGACCCCAAACTCCATCCCGTTGTTCTGGCCCTAGCCCTCTTAGATACCGGGTGTGTGTGAAGATCTGGGTAGAGCTGGGACTCTAGTGGGGATCCCCTTTGGAGATGCAGGCTGAAGTCAGGCAGGATGGAGAACCACAGAGTCTGGGGAGAAGAAAGAATATCAAAAAGGTGTTTTCCATCTTACTGAACAAATCAGAGAGAACTTGGTTCTTACATGCATCATCATCTTACATGATGTAAGTACTTACGTACATCTGACTTACAAAAAGTCAGCTAAGTTCCCATACTTAGCACCCCAAATCCCCAATCACCTATGTAACTGGCTGCTTTCAGCTTCTGCTCTTCACTTCTCACCCCTCCTTCAAACCCCACTATGTGGACTTGTTCCTTCTCCCCTAGTAATCACTCCCAGTCTTTTCTCCTTTTCCATTTTCTAAAAGGCAGTATCTTTCATTGGTTAAGGTCAAGGATCTGAGTCAGGCATCTTGAGCTCAAATCTTGGCTCTACCACTTAACTTTTTGTAACCTTGGGTTAACTGATTTAAATTTAAACCTTCCTGGATTTCATTTCCCAACCTGAAAAATGGGGATAAAAAACATCTACCTCACAGGGTAGCTGTGATGATGAAGGAAACTGATATGATAAGAGCCCAGGGAAGTACTCAATCATAGCAGCTTTTTTATTGCTCTTCTCATCCAGACCTCCCTCTGTCTGACCCCAACCTCCAGTGCTTCTCCTGACCTCATGGGTTGGGCGCTGTTGGGGCCTCCGATAGAGGATGTGGGCTGAGGCTTGGCCCACTGTACCACTCAGGGTCACCTCAGCCTGGGCAAGGCTGCTCAATGCTACCATGGGACCTGGGCCATGAAGCTCTTCATGTAGTAGGCCCAGCACATGCACATGCTGCACTGGAGTGCTGTCACCTGGAGAGGGACAAGAAATGTAGGGCAAAAAGGGAGCATTGGGGTAGGGGCCTGGGAACAAATAGAAAAAAAGGGAAGGTGAGGTCTACATTCCATCACAGCTCCATCACAATCCCAACTTATCTTGGCCAGTTTCACAGCCCTGCTCTGAGCCTCTCTCAGCCCTCACTTTTAACGTACTTTCTTACTCCAATGTAAATCTGATCAAAGCATGCTCTGGCTTCAATCCTCAGGAGCTCCTCATGGCCTTCAGTGTGGAATTAACACATCACCTGGTCTCTGCTTACTCTTCAGCCTCATCTCTGACATACTGAACTACTTGCAGTTGTTGGAACTTGCTGAGATCCCAGTCAAGGTTCCTTTGATTTCCTCCTTTTCTCCCCCTCCCTTTTTCGGAGGATTTATAGTGTCAGGCACCGCACTACTTTCAGTATTTCAACCCTTATGAAAGTCAGTACTTTTAGGTTGAATCATAGGAAATTGCTGTTAATTGACATTTGACCTTATCTGACTTACAAAAATACCAATTCCAATTGGTTCATCTGAATACTATGAAGTCCTATACTAGACTTGAATACTATAAACTCAACTTTTACAGAGGAAACTGAAGCATTAAGAGATCAAGCACCTTAATATAAACCTGGATATCTGACTCCAAAGCCCATTCTAGAAGCCATAGTGTACTTCAGGGCTAGTCCCAGTGCCTCTTGCATGGTCAAATTTGCCTGTCTGACCCCTTGACTCTCAGGACATTCCTTCCTTAAGGTACTCTGTGCATGTTCCTTTGTCACTGTGGCCCTTATCAGACTATCTTGTAACTGCTTGTTTACTTGTCTGTGTCCTTTATGGGACTTTGAGCTCTGGAAGGCAAGGACCTTATTACTGTTAAGTCTTTATTCTCCCATTATTTCCCATGTACCTGACACGTATATATTTAGTGTCCGTTGAATGAATGAAAGAAATGGAGTAAGAAAGGACTTGGAAAAGAAAGAACTGATTGTGTCATGTATTACGCAGAAGTCAAGAACTAGGATAAAAGTTAAGGAAATGGAAGAAGATCCAATTGGATTTCCCTAGTTTTCCCTTAAGGTAGAAAGAGCCTTGTTCCTTGGCAGGGGGAGATGTGTGAGGGGAAGTAATGAAGGAGGGATCTCACCAGGGTGGGAGTGCTGATGGCTCAGGGCATGCAAGGTCTGGCAGAGTGTGGTACAGGGGAGGTGAAGCAGCAGCCAGCTGAGTGAATCAAGAGCAATGGTGACAGGACCAAGATCTTTCTTCCCACACATGGCTCTCAAGGCTCCCAGGGGTCCCCCAGGAAGGGCTTTCCCAGTCTTTGACCAGTTGAGAGGGTCTCTGAAGAAATCATGGTAAACTAGCCTGCAAAAAAGGAAAACAGGAGATAATATCATACCATCCCCTCCCTACAATCTTTTATTTCATTCTCTGATCTTTGTGGCTCTGTTTTCTTGATTTAATACCCTAAATATCAGTGAAAGGCAATACTGAAAGGTAAAATATGATTGAGAGCATAGACTCTGGTATCAGACAGCTGGGAGCTCTAAGATTGGCTATGCTACCTGCCAAAGGTCACCAAACTGATCAATTAAGTAATCTTTCTAAGATTCAATTTCATCATTTGCAAAACAGGGATATCAAACTTCTGACATTCACTACTAGACACATACTAAATGATTGATAAATGTTAGCTATTGTTATTATCAAATACCTCCTGAGTGGTGTCTTAAGTGTATGATTCTTCGGATGGAAAAAGAGAAAAGTCAAGTTCTTGCCTATTAAACAGCTTAGAGAGGGTCAAGAATTAAGTCATGTGGTACTAACTCCAGATAAAATAGCACTTCAGGAAAAGGAGTCTGGCATGGGCTAGAAATCCTGGGAAAGCTTCATGGTGGCAAAACTTGTTCCCAGACATCTCCTTTCTATCTTCTGCTTCTCTTGTGAATGCCATCTTAACATATGGCATCACCTCTATCACAATGATAGACACAAATTTAGGGCTCAACAGACAGATGTAAACTATTATCATTATCCACTGAGCTACCCAGGCCAGGAGTAATTTTCTGTAACCAGGCAACATAGGTGGGTTCAGGGACCTCCTGATCTGGATATTTTCCTCCACTATATGAATCTGGAGTCCTGGAAATTCTACTTGTTAAAGTCCTTTTACAGTTGTCCTAAACTCTCCATCCTTACTGTCACTCCTTAAGCCAGGCTCTGTCATCTCCTATCATTATTTTCAAAGACTTAGGAGAGCAGGGACCATTTCTGTCTCATTCACTGCTATATCTCCAGTTCCTAGTAGAGCACCTGGTTCATAGCTGGTACTTAGTACATACAGATCTGAGCGAACGTGAGTTAGTGCAATAGCCTTTCCATCTGGTCTCCCTACCTCCAGGCTGCCCTCTTCCAACCCATTCTCCACACTTTGGTCACTGGAGTAACAGGCATGATGTTATCACTCGCCCACATTTTCAAATGACTCCCCACTGCCTTTAGGATAACATCTTAACTCCTTTTCACAACTCTGTAAGACCATTTACTATCAACCACCTTTTTGTCTGACCTCAGGTAGCTCTTCCACCTCCCATCATCACCTATGCTTTCCTATACTTCCATAACTTTGCACAAGCTGCTCCCTCTGCCTCTACAACAAGTTCCTCAGCTGCTTGCAGTTAGTTTTCACACAAGTTTGGAATCCATTTTTGGATTAAGCTGCCAGACTCTGAGTAACTCGAAAAATAGAACATGTTTATTCTTACCCTCCAGGGCTAAACTGTAATGTTGGCCTTTCATTACTCTTTCTTCTCTAGTCTCTGTTTTGGATTCTCCAGATAATCACCATTCTTCATTCCTCTTATTCTTGCCCCTAAAAGATCCATAGATCTACACAGCTTGCTACCACATACCATGTTCTGCCCTCGTTGCTGTAAGTTCCATAGCAACAGAGGTCCCACACCCAACTAACTCCCTTCCAATTTGTACTTACTGGCTGTTGATACCAGAGTCAAAACCTTCACGAAACTCTTCCTCGCTCACTTCACAGCCCAGGATGTGGACTTGCTCCCCACTGAGGAAGAGATGAGAGAGCGTCAAAGAGTGGGGCCCATGCTTCCTTCCCGGGGAGATGCTGCGATATACTCACCACAGTACTGATTTCTTGATAAGCGCCTTCAAGAGACTGCGCCCTTCCCACTCCACGGAGTCTGGGGAGAGCGAGGGACGGATAAAGAGTGAGAACAGTGGTTTCCGCCTTCACGAACCCGTAGCGACCACCCCTAGCCTGTGACAACATGGCCCTTCCTCTCCACTTCCGCCCCTTGGGCCTGGTTGGAATCCCCCGTGTCTCTGACCCTCACCCCGCAGCAGCACCAAGCCTCTAAGAGCCGACAGCGACTCCATCTCCAACTCGCTTGTCTTTTCTCAGACGCCCTGTGATGGCGTCACGGCCCGATGGCCCCGCCCACTCAGGTGAAAGGGGCGGAGCATCCATGATTCCTCCCACGACTAAGACCTGGCATAGTCTGGGAAGAGGTAGTGATCATGTTTAATAACTCAGGGGCTGTCGCAGAAAGGCCCCTCCCGAGCCCTGCCGCATGGACGTAGGGACGATGGCCCTCTCTACACTTTTTCCAAGACTAGGATGGGAAGAGTCGTTGGGGCAGTAGCCGGTAGAAGGGGTATGTGGCTCGAGCTGGTCCGACGGGCCGAACCTCCGGGTCTCGTGACGTCACGCCGCCCCGCCCACTCAACTTAAGGCGGGGCCTGATTCGCTCCAGGCTCCGCCCCACCGCCAACTTTCGCGCGTGCGCCAAACTGTGGCCTTGAGCGGAGCTAACTCCACTTTCCTGATTCCCACCCCCATAGACCGAGTAGGTCGAACAGTAGTCCCGGTAAAGCGAATACACGTCAACACCGGAAGTAGTGTCAGAGGGGAAGAGGAGGGGGGAAGAAAGGAGGAGGGAGTCCTTTGGGCGGTAAAATGGCGCCCGTCAGAGTGGGAAATCCAGCTGCAGAGGCTGCAGCCCCGTTCCCCAGCGGCTAAGGCACCCCCGACCTCGGGGAGGGGGAGGCCGCTCCGGTCCAGCCATCCGCGCCCTTCGGCTCCCCCTCCCCCTCTTTCCCCGCTCCTTTGCTCAGAGGGCAGGTTTTCCGCTGCCGCAGCCCTTCGCGCGTCGCTCCCCCCCCCGCCCGCTCTTTCCTGCGGGCAGCCCTCTAGCGCGCCTGCGCAGCAGGCCACCCTCCGCTTCCCCCTTCCCCTCCCCCTTCCTTCTCCCTCCCTCCCTTTTCCCTAGCCCCTTCCCCCACTACCCCCTCCCCCAATTCTCCATCCCCTTCCCTCCTGGTCTCGGAGGACCCCTTCCTAGCCCGACCTGTCTCGGCCGGCAAGCTTCGCGAAGCCGTCGGTGCCACTCTCCGCCCATGTGGGCCCCTGCGGGCTGCCCACGCCTGTCCCCCAGCTCCCGGTTCTGCTGGGCTTTCCCCTCGTCGGGGGTGGCTTTTTGAGCCGCCCGCTCCGTGCCCCTCTCTGCAGCCTCTCCTGCCACCCGGGGCCCCCGTTCCCCCTCCCGGCGGCGGGGGGCTGCCCCCGGGGGGCTGGCGGAGCTGGGCCGCGGGGGCCCCGGGGCCGGCGGTGCCGGGGTCATCGGGATGATGCGGACGCAGTGTCTGCTGGGGCTGCGCACGTTCGTGGCCTTCGCCGCCAAGCTCTGGAGCTTCTTCATTTACCTTTTGCGGAGGCAAATCCGCACGGTGAGCCTGGGTGGGCGCTGGTGGTGGTGGGCTCTGTCAGCGGTGCTCACGGATTTTCGAAAAGTGTCGGGCCTCTGTTTAGGCTTAGGAGTGGAGTCCTGGAGGCGGCTTCTCCCGTTAGACATTTAGGGTTCCCTTAACTGGGCATAGGGTGAGATGGGGAAGAGGGAGATTCTTGGGGGTAGAACCGACATCGGAGGGCCTAGTCGGAGACAGGATTTGGCAACTCTTGGGGGCTAGGTGGTGGGTGGGGCTCTCTTTAAGAAAGCTGGAGTTGTTGCTAAAGAAACCGACAGGCGGGGAACACCTGTTTGATGGCAGCAGATCTGTCGATGTGGGCTTGTGAAAGACCCTCCTGTTATTAGGAACATCTGTGTGTGTTTGGTCTTAGAACAAGGAAGAGACAGGCTTATGTGTCAAGGGTGGGGGCGGATGGGAGGGCATTATGTGACAAACAAGGATGGAACTTGGGAAAAGCCCTGGGTGTGAAGGAAAAAACCCTGCCGTTCACATTAAGGGAATTCTCTAAGAAGGCCCTGAAAACTTATTTCAGTGTGAGTGTAGGTATCTGGAGTTGTTGAGACCCAGAGACTAAGAAAGATGTTTTTGTTTGGGTTCCTTAAGTTGTGGAAGGGAGCCTATTCAAATTTGGGTTCCCTTTCAGGCGATGGTGCTTGTTAGTTGTAGACTTGAATCTGAGGATACAGTTGTTTCTCCAGGAGACCTTAGCATTGTGAGAGAGGGATACTGTGGGCAGTGGATTATGTGCATAAACCCAAGTATCTCTGCGTACCTCCCTCCACAGCTTTTCTTCAGGGTCAACTTTAGGCTAGCATCATTTAATGAATATGTGCTCATCATCACTGGGGAGAATCCTCTGAAGGAGTCTGGGGAGAATTCGGTGAACTGGTGTGCAGAGGTTCTTCAGTTTGTACTCTTTGGCACATTTCAGTAAAACTTGAAAGAAGACCTGGCAGGGGTTGCCCAGGTCAAGGAATTTCCAGAATGCCCTGGGTGGTAGTAGTGGTTGACTTACTGATTTGGGGGAATGGGCCTGGCCTTGGATTCAGGGTCTCCCTTACCAGTCTGTTTCTTCCATTTACTGATTTTGGGTGGTAATTGTTTCTGGGTGGTCATGGTTGTAGGCAGGGCTATTTCCCTGACACAAGAGTTGGGAGCCAAGAATAATTTGGGGTCAGAGATGCTGAGAAGTGTGTGGGGCTAGTTCTCCTTGGGTTTTCTTTACATGTTACCTGCAGTCCTCTCTGCCTGACCTTGCTCTGAACATCCCCCTTTCATCCCTTAACATACCAGCTTTCTGTTCTGGGTATAGGAAGTACTGCTGTGGCCCATTCAGAGGCTAATTACTTGCAAAATTACTCTCCTCTGGCAGCACTGACCTCACAGCCTTTTGTCTTCCCTTCCTTCACTTCCAATTTGGTCTCTTCCCTACCCCCTTTCTGGCAGATGCTTGGAGCATTCCCTGCATGCCCAGCATGTGCAACCCGAGATAGCAGGGCAGGACACCCGAGCTGTTACAGCCCTCATCATGGGCCAGGGAGAAAAGAAGGGCAGATGCCTTGGGATTAGAGGGAGAAGAGGACCCTTTGGTTTGCAAGGGTGGAGCCTGGTTTGGTGAGGCTCAGGGCCTAGGGATGAACTGAAGAGCATTTGTCTATGCTTAGAAGAGCAGAGCAGAGGAGGGAATTGCCAGGCTTTGCATGGGAGAGAGCTGAATGTAAGCAATAGGAGCCTCTAGAGATGGCTGGGAAAGCTGGAAAGTTGAAGTGGGGATGTCCTTGTCCCCTCCTCACCTCTCTCTCATAGCCCTTACTTCACTTTGGCCTCTGGATAGCCTATCATTTTGCCTGGTGGGTGGGACTTTCCAGTGTTCTCTGCCTTGCCCTGGGTACTAGGATAAGGAGGCTGCTCAGAGGGCTAAGGTTCTGTGCAGCTTGTGACTTGGCTAGTAGAGACAGAAGTGGACAGGTGGCTGGTTAAAATAGGCCTGCTGGCCCCTAGCCAGGGGAACTTAGTTGACCTGACAACCCCTGGATTCCCTCCTCTGTTCCCCTTAGGGACCCAAGGATCTCCCCTCCTGACTCCTACTTCCTGTCCACTAAGGAATCTGAGGCTCTCAGTTCCCAACAGGAGGTGATGGGAGCTGTCACAAAGAATCCTTGGGATGGAGGTGGGGAGGGCTGTGCATTTCTTTGTGCAGTGTAGCAGAAGAATAAATATCATGGTTAAGAGGGCAGGTTCTTAGGTTGGACTATATGGGTACAATCCTGGCTCCATCACTTAATCGATTCTAATATTAACTGACCACCCCTGCTACTGTGTTCCAGGAATACGGCCTTGATGGAGACAAAAATCTATGTTCTCCTTGAGTTTTCATTCTAACTGGGGGGGACAGACAACTAAATAAGATTATTCCTAGCAGTGTGGTCTTAGGCAAGGTATTACATCTCTCCAAGCTTCAGTTTCTTTGTCCTTAAAACAGTATTATTAGAGTTGTTTGAGGATTAAGTGAAATAACCTTAAATCACACGATGTCCAGCATATGGTAAATGTTCAGTATGTGCTATGTATTAGCACATGTTGTGAAAGATTTCCTTGTCAAGGATTATGATCTTTTGTCTTGCTATTCTTAGGTAATTCAGTACCAAACTGTTCGATATGATATTCTTCCCTTATCTCCCGTGTCCCGGAATCGGCTAAGTGAGTATGCTGGCTGGGAGGACTCCTTTAAGGTGAGGTAAGGGTTGGGTCTGGGCTGGAGGTTGGTTGGTGTTATACCTTCCCCATGTGCTTCAGGCCAGGTGAAGAGGAAGATCCTGGTGCTGGATCTGGATGAGACGCTTATTCACTCCCATCATGATGGGGTCCTGAGGCCCACGGTCCGGCCTGGAACACCTCCTGACTTCATCCTCAAGGTGTGTCGGGGTGGGAAGTCACGGAATGGTTTTGTCTGCTGTTCTTCTCAGACCTGTACTGCCTCTCCCACTCCCACTCCCAGAGCTTCTGGTCCCTACCCCCATGCCCTGGTATGAGCAGCTGTCTGAAGATGGAAGCAGGCAGTAGGAGGGTGGAGGTGTCCTTCATGCCTGTGCTGTGGTGCTGAGGACTTCCCCCAGCCTTTCCCTGTTCCTCTGTAGGTGGTAATAGACAAACATCCCGTCCGTTTTTTTGTACACAAGAGGCCCCATGTGGATTTCTTCTTAGAAGTGGTGAGTTTGTGGAAGCCAAGGGGTGCTGTGCTGAAGGAATGGTTTTAGGGCTCTAGGAATTTGGAGAAAGTAAGGAGGGAGGAGAAGCGGTAAGGGGAGTTTTGGAGAGGGGAGGTTGTGGGATGGTTGGAGAGTAGCTTTTAGTAGTTTGGTTCTTTTGTTGTGCTGATGTAATTTTATTCTTCCTGCTCATTTGTTCTTGCATCTCCAAATCTTAAGGGTATATGATGCTTGAAACTCTGAGTTTGAAGGTTTGGGGGCATTCAGAATTTTGTGTCCCCAGAGACATTCGATGTTGCTATAAAGCTTAAAGGACTAGGTTGGAGTCCTAGTGAAAGAAAACTGTGTCTAAATGAATGGTCACCTCTTTTGACACCTCCCTCTCCCATGATCTGTTTCAGGTAAGCCAGTGGTACGAGCTAGTGGTGTTCACAGCAAGCATGGAGATTTATGGCTCTGCTGTGGCAGATAAACTGGACAATAGCAGAAGCATTCTCAAGAGGAGATACTACAGACAGGTAAAGGGCTAGAATGCAGGTCTAAGAGTGAGGCTCGGGAGGCAGGCCACACCAGGGAGGGGTCTGAGTTGGAGGTAATTTCCCTGGAATCGGACCTTCAGGGGGATGTGGGTGTCATACTACATAATTCCCTTTGTGGGAGCTGTTGCCCAAGGCCATGTTGGGGTTGGGGGAGCTGTCACAGAGGGCGAGTCTCCTTTTGATGCCTAGCTCACCCTGCCTTCCAGCACTGCACTTTGGAATTGGGCAGCTACATCAAGGACCTCTCTGTGGTCCATAGTGACCTCTCCAGCATTGTGATCCTGGATAACTCCCCAGGAGCTTACAGGAGCCATCCAGGTATGGGGGAAGGTGGTGAGTCTGGCAAGACCAGGAAGTGGTTCTGAGGAGGTATTTTGAATTTCTGGAGCTGGGATTCCCTGGCTTATCATAGGTCAGGATGCAAGTTGTTACTCTTTTAAATGAGATGACCTCCCTCTCCCACACGTGCATTTTATTAAATCAGATTTCTCATATCAAATTTGCTTCAGGTGAGACACCATGGCAATAAATTTGACTAGAAGCCTCACGCTGATGTGAGATATGGTGATTAAAATTTAATTTTATTTTGGAGGATAAATCAGGAAGGTTTTACTCAGGTTGTTGAGTTGGGGTGGATGAGAGGGAGGCATATATTTTAAAGTAATGATTCCCACCCCCAAATAAAAGGAAAAACACCCTCTCTTGAATTCTGTGATTCTTCTCATATGCATTTTCACCCACCCTAGACAATGCCATCCCCATCAAATCTTGGTTCAGTGACCCCAGTGATACCGCCCTTCTCAACCTGCTTCCGATGCTGGATGCCCTCAGGTAAGGGAAGCTAGACACTTAGATTTCTGAGGAAAGGAGGAGGTGGGGGATCCCAAGAGGGAATAAAAGTTTGTCCTGTTTTACTTACTCATCTCTCTTCCCTTAAGAATTTAGCATTTGAACTCAGTTTTTCTTACATTAAAGCTCATCAATTTTAGCCATTGGGTTTTGGGCAAACTGAACCCCAGTCTCATCATGTGAAAATGGCGATCATTTCTGCCCCACATCTCCAGTGAAGCTGCCCAAACACTGGTGTTGTGAGACTGTCAACTATAAGGACTCTACCAATGCAAGTTATTGTCATCCCAGGTTCACCGCTGATGTTCGTTCTGTGCTGAGCCGAAACCTTCACCAACATAGGCTCTGGTGACAGCTGCTCCCCCTCCACCTGAGTTGGGGTGGGGGGGAAAGGGAGGGTAAGCCCTCTGGGATGCCGACTGATGCCCTGTCCAATGGTGAGGACTGTCCGGGCAGGGTCTGCCCCTCCCACCCCTCTCCTCTGTATGGAGTCTGGATGGACACATGGGCCACACTCTGAAGCAGCCTCACTCTAACTTCGTGTTCGCACTCCCTGGAAACCCCAGACTGGGACATAAGCGGAGGCCTAGGAGAGCTGAAACAGTGTATCTGGTGGAGAGAGAGGACTGGCCAAAGTGAGACAGACGTTCGGTAATCCAGGAGGCTCAAAGAAAAGCCAAGCCAGCTTTGTTGTGATTTGATTTTTTAAAAACTCTTGTACAAAACTGATCTAATTCTTCACTCCAAGGGCTGGGCTGTGGGTGGGAAACTGGGATTTTGGGCCACTGGATTTTCCCCAAACATGTCCTCCCTTCCCCCTTATTTTTCCATTTCCCCTTCTTACTAGATTCCCTCAGACCTGTAACCAACCTTCTCTTTATTTTCCTTCCTCTCTTTTAAACCATGCATTATAACTTTGAAACAAAGTTGCCCTAGGTCCTTCTGTGGGATATGGGAAATGGAGGGTATCTTTGGTCACATCCACCCTGTTCCCTAGGCAGGGAGGAGACTGCTGTTGGTCCCGAAGCGCAGGGGCGAAAGGTGGTGTTGGCGTTGCGGGGATGGAGTAGTCAGTTTCGACATCGGATGCTTTGGCGCGAAGGGTCTTAAGTGATGGGATGGCAGGGAGTGAAAGGACAGCTGTGTATGCTGAAGGAACTTGAGCTTCGGGGCAGTAGGACACAGTATGAAGGGAGGAGAAACCTGGACGCAAGAAGGGCACATCGCTGGAAAAGCTGAGCTGTGACTGGGGGCTTGACGTGGACATTCTAAGCGGGCGCTGCCCCCAGGCGGCGGTGTCCAGGGCACCCGCTCAGATGCCCGGGTCGGCTCCGCCTCACTAATAATGCCCTGCCCGAAGCCAGATCTACTTCCTCGCACCCGCCACGTGACGCTCCGCCCTTCTCTGAGATCACATGATTTCAGTGACCCATACTCTGAAAATGTCCTTCCGCGCTGACGTAGTCCCTACCTTTCGAGACCTCCTCTCCGGTCCCTATTGGTCCACTCATTCGTAGAGCTCAAGTGTTCTGAGCGTCTCTCCAAATACGTATCTCGTTTCTGTCTTTTTTTGTATCCCGAGACCACCTCCCCCACTCGGGTACTACTTTGTTTTGGTGTCAACAGCCGCCTTCAGCGTACCAACACGTTTCGTGAATAGCTATCCTTGTAATGAACTACTCTTTCCCCAACCCCCCCGTCCCCCGTCGTTATTTCCAAAAAGAAATTTTAGAGAACGAGGTTTCAAATTATGATTACCATCTCCTAAACCCTTTTCGTCCAGCTTCGTGGGAGAACGGTCGGGAAATAGATTTTCAGGGATTTTTTTGACAATAGCTAAAGCCAACCACCTTTGCCACGCCGCCTGCGTAGCCCACAAATTGATTCCAAAGCGATTACGCTGATGGCGTGAGGTGGAGGGGGCAGTCAGTAGGGGCGTTAGGGCGGCTGCGCTAATGGCGTAACGTGGCAGGCGGGAGGTCCCGGATGGTCGGGGGCGGGGTTGGTGAATAGGGAAGTGGCGTAAGTCCTGGGATCGCTCCGCTCTATCAGTCCGCGCGTCGCAGCCGTTGCCGCCGCCCCCCGTCCCGGCCCCCGCCCCCGGGATCCCTCAGCCCAGCCAGGTCCAGCCCGGTTCCCGGGAGGATGAAGTTCGTGTATAAAGAGGAGCATCCGTTCGAGAAGCGCCGCTCTGAGGGCGAGAAGATCCGAAAGAAATACCCGGACCGGGTTCCGGTGAGGACAGTAGCCTGGGCCGAGGGCGCTGGCGCTGACGCCACAGCCTGGGCTTGGGTCCGGGACGGGCAGCGCGGGCATTAGGCTGCCGCCTGTGGCGGGGTTGGGAACGAGCCCGAAACTGCTGTTACTGGGGCTGGAGGTGAAAGGAGTTGGGTAGTGGGAGAGCTGGGGGTTAGGAGATGTAGATGGGAGAGAGAGAGAGACCTTTGGGATTCGTTTGGAAGGCTGAAGGGAGTTTGACAGGCTGAACTTCACATGGTCATTCGTCCCAGCTAGCTAGGTTTTTGAGATTGAAGCTGTAGTCGACCCAGACAAGTCATCCACGTATGATTAAGATAGTTGTTTATGATGAGGCCCTGCTCACGGATCCTGGGTGTTTAGATGAGTTCGAGTCAGTGGGGTCAGAATCTGTACTCAGGGCTGCACGGTGTGTTCAGAGACAAAGAGAAATGAGTCGGGTAGGTTTGGGCACTAGGAATATTGCTGCTTGAGTTCTTGACAGAACCTGTGGGGCTGTATACCTAAGGTCTCCTAATGTTCATTTTCCCTTTACCAGGTGATAGTGGAAAAGGCTCCCAAAGCTCGGATAGGAGACCTGGACAAAAAGAAATACCTCGTGCCTTCTGATCTCACAGGTGGGAACCTGACCCAGTTATTCAGGTTTGCTTCTTGCTGGTGGGAGTGCATTTTCTGTGGGAGGAGGCTTAGATAGCAGCTGTTCTTTTGAGGGCATTTGTGACCTCTGCACTTTATCACACCTTGTATCTTTGGCAGTTGGTCAGTTCTACTTCTTGATCCGGAAGCGAATTCATCTCCGAGCTGAGGATGCCTTGTTTTTCTTTGTCAACAATGTCATTCCACCCACCAGTGCCACAATGGGTCAACTATACCAGGTACGGTGACTGGGAAGTTCTGGAGGTTTTGAAAAGGAGTTGGAAGAGCTTCAGGGGAAGAAATTTTAGGTCAGCAGTTCTTGGACTAGCTGGCTTGCTCAGCTTTCAATTTTATGTTTGGCCTTAATAATTCCAGATAGTCCTGGGTTGGGGGTTTGGACAGGGCAGTGGGAGTAGAGAAGAGAGGGAGCAGTGAGCTGAAGCATCTGTTCTGATCTGGACCCCACCCCTACCCCCAGTTCCCTCCCCAGTCCAAGGCAGCAGAGAACAGTTTGCAATCTTTTTGCCTAGAACTGCTGCTAGGGATAATACACCGTTTGGCTCCTGGGGCCTTAGAGGAGGTGAGGGAGAGTCAAGGCACTGATATTTAGGGTTTCCAAAAAGAATGGTTTTTAAAGAATGTGTCTGGGTGGTGGGTGGCTTAAGTAACTAAAGCCCAGGTGCCAGAGCATCATCATTTTCTGCTCTCACCCCAGGAACACCATGAAGAAG
Source organism: Manis pentadactyla (assembly GCF_030020395.1). NCBI lineage: Eukaryota > Metazoa > Chordata > Mammalia > Pholidota > Manidae > Manis > Manis pentadactyla. Next base: position 136,115,400 of record NC_080022.1, read on the forward strand.
ACTTCTTTCTATACATTGCCTACAGTGATGAAAGTGTCTATGGTCTGTGAAGCTGCTGCGCCTGAGGTTGGGGGGTCTTATTCTACAAAAAGAGAGGTGGCCTCCCTTCCTTGACCTACTACTCCTTCAGGTTCAAATACCACCTCCCTTCTTCAGGACCTGCACTTCTTAATGCTTGAGGCCCTCCTCCAGCCTCTCAGCAGGAGGGGCTAATGGGGGAGATGGCCTCTAGTACCTCTCCTTTCTCTCTTCTTCCCCTTTCTCTACCACCTTTCCCACTCTGCTTTAGACTTCTTGATTGTCAGTCTCTGTCACACCCAGTGAGTCTTTTGGTTTCTGTTCCCCTTCTAACTGCCCAAGGGGCTCAAATCCCCAACAATCTCTTCCTCTTACTGTCTTCTTTTTTGCGGGTAGATGGAAGGGACTGAATTGTCCAGGAAGGTAGGAGGCACATCAATAAAAGAGGAAACCACCAAGCTGAACTGGATTTTGCTTTGTGTTGCTCCCCTCCCCCCCTTTTTGGTCATCAGTGGTGGGGAAAGGGAGTTGGAGGGATAGTTATGTTATTTTGGTTTATTCTGTTGATGTTGGGTTTTTCCTTGTACGAAAAAGAGTGCTTTTGTTGTGACGGATGGAATACTCTTCAGTATCATTTCATGAAACTTCAGTTTTATATGCGTATTGGGTCCTGACATTAAAAAAAAAAATACTGTTTTATTGTGGGTTCCTGTGCAGAAACTTTGAAAGTACCTAATTTAGATGAATATATCCAAGTTATAACATTTTGGATTAAGAGATTTTTGTGTGGGGAAGCTGGTAAAAGGACCCTATCCTCAGTTGCATCTCACTTAGCCAGACTGGGGGATCCAGTGGAGAGGCACCCAAGGGAGGGAGAAGACTGGATCCGGGAGCTGATATCATTAGGGGAACTGCATCTCCCAGCAACCACTTATCTGCCTGGCCGGAAATGGGGCGGTCCCCTTGGGGAGAAAGAAGCTGCATAATGAGACAGTATGGTGGCTGGGAATTCTAATCCCTTCTTCCCCTTTATTAGTCCTGCCTTGCCTACACTTCCCAGGATCCTGCGCGTGCCCTTCCGCTCTACCCTCTGCTCCCAATCTCCCCGCCACTCCCCGGGGGAGGGGAGCGGTCTGGTGCGCCTGCGCTAGTCGTGGCTTGCTGGGAATTGAAGTTTCAGGAGCCTATGCAATCCTCTTTCCGTTGTCCCCAGAAGGACTACAAGCCCCTTGATGCATTGTGCGTAGGCGCCCGCGAAAGGAGGGGGAGAAGGAGGAGAGAGAGAGAGGGAGGGAGGAGGAGGGAGCAGGCGGCCGGCGGTGCGGGGGGAGGGGGCCCGGTCCGGGAGTGCGGGAGGCAGTGGTAGAGGGAGGTGGCGGCAGCGGCTAGCGGACTCGAGTCACAACCGGGCCTAGGCAGATACCTCTGTGGAGCAAGGCGGTCGGGGCACCAAGCACCGGAGGCAGCACCGGGATCCCCAGCTCGGGAGGGGAGCGCCGGACCGGGAGGAGGGGAGGGGGCGATGCTGGAAGCCATGGCGGAGCCCAGTCCCGAAGGTGAGCTGAGCCGGCGAGGGGCGGGCTAGAAATCAATCGGCAAACTTGGAGGTCGAGCCCCGGAGCGCAGCAGGGGCGCGCGCGGAGGGGGTCGTGGGGCCTGCCCCCGGAGGTTGGAGAGCGACTAGTTGAGGGACCTGGCTGAAAGGAGTGGGAGACTAAGCTGGGGGTAGTTGGAGATGAGACACAGTGTGTGGCGGGGGCTGAGGGGAGTGGGAGCTGGAAGCCCGGAGCTTCGGGGGTTAGGGGCCGAAAGGGCCTCGGGCGGATTGAGGGGCCCTGGAGCTGGGAGGTTGGGGGGATTTGGAGGCTGGAGAGTTGTTGAGGGGGGGAGGATGTAGAAGAGGACTGAGGAGCCCGGTAGTTCGCCGAGGTGGGGGAGTTTGTGGCGGTGGTGCCGGAGCTCCCGGGAGTTGGCCCGAGATAGCCCGGTGATTGTTGGAGGGGTGGGCAAGATAGTTGTGGGGAGAAGAGGGGGTCTGGGTATTGTCTGCGGTAGAGGGACCTGTACCCGGGAGTAGTCTGTGGGGGGAGAGAGCCGGAAAGCGAGGAGAGCCGGGTAGTTGTACGGGCGGTGGGGCGGTGGGGCGGGGTGGGGGTTAGGACCGGCGAGTTGCGGGAGGGGGTTTTGGTTGGCAAGGGTTAGAACCTGGGAGTTGCAGAGGGTGAGGGGGGCAGGGGCGGCAGCAGCGGGGTTTGATAAAGAGGAAGAGAGCTGGTGGGGGGGGGCTAGAGTTTAGGGGTCCGTAGCCTAGTGACTTTGTAGCGAGTACGGGGGCGGAGGGGGGGCGGCGGCTGGAGAGCACTAGGAACTGGGCCCGGGGGCCCGGCGGGGAGCCCAAAGAGCTCGAGACGGGGAGGGGCCAAAGCCCCGGATGGGGGCGGAGGGACGGCGAAATTGTGGAGAGCGCGGTATGGGGGGGAAAGTGGGGCCGCGTCCGGGTTAGAGCTCTCTGGTCTGTCCCGGACGCGAAGTGGCGTTGGATGTGTGTGCCTGTGTGTGTTTAGGGTGGGGGTGAGGGGCGCGCCGGGCCTCGTGCTCGAGTAGAAGGGGCCGGAGGGCGGGGAGCGGTTCAGCGTGGTCATCCTGGACCCAGAGCGCGGGCGAGCCGCATGTGCGATCGCATAGGGCCCGGGCGATAGAGCGCGGCAGGGTAGAACTCGGGCCACTGGGCGTGTGTGAAGGACAGGGGCAGGCGGTAGCCCGGGCTCGGTAGGGGAGCGGTATGGCGGGGTGGGGCGCCGAGAGAGCCCAGTAGACTGGAGTCTAGAGAAACCGTGAGTTGGGGGGGGATGGGGGACGGGGCGCCGGGCCTCCGGAGGGGGGGAGGGGAGCGCTATAGCGAGGCTTGAGGTGGCGCCGCGCCCAAGCTCCGCCCCTCCCGGGGCGGAAGGGGGAGCAGGGGCGAGTCCAGCACAGCTGGGGACCTGCTGGCCTGGCTGAGGGACCTGGGAGAGGAGGGGGATCTACTTGGGACCTTGGGACCTTCAGGGTTTAGAGGTGGGGTTTTATACAAACTCTTTCCTAGTGCCTTGACTCAGCTTTTGTTTTCACAGATCCACCTCCGACCCTTAAGCCAGAGACTCAGGTGAGGTTCCCTTTACCTTTGCAGCCTAGTGTTCCTGCCGGATCCTCCCCACCCCCCAACTCTCCTCTTCTTCCTACCTTTTCCAGATTCCTCACCCCAGGGACTATGCCTTTAGGAGTGCCCTTAAACTCCATGTGATACATGTTTCCTTCCTTTCAGCCACCAGAGAAACGTAGGAGAACAATTGAGGATTTCAACAAATTTTGCAGTTTTGTTTTAGCCTATGCTGGTTACATTCCCCCCAGCAAAGAGGTAGGGACAGGACGACAACTGACTCGAGGGGTGGTGGTGTCTTGGAACTATAGAAGAACTGTTTAGCAAATAGGTCTGTATTTAGGGGAGAAATCAATCAAATTATATATAAGGTAAGGGTAGGGCAGTTGAAAATTGAAACCTGGGGTGGGGGTGGGATTGGTAGAGATAGGTAGCTTGATCAGTAGTGAATGGTCTTGGGGCACTGTTAATGGAAGGTGCTCTTGGATAACTTTTAGTAAGCTAAAAATGGTAAACAAAATGAGGCTGTACAGAAACAGCTAAAGAAACGCAGCTTTGGTCTGGGGATACAATGTTGTCAATGCAGTGGGTACTGGGGAGATGCCTAAAATTTGAGGGCCGAGTGCTCAAGAGCAGGTGCTTATGGAAATTGGGGTAGGAATACATTTTCTGAGTACAGTGAGATTTGGTGGTTTGGGCAGGATATTTTGGGGTAGCTGTAGTCTCTGGTTTTTAATCTTGAGTTTGTAGAAGGGCTGAGATGACTTTGGGCTGCCTTCTGACTCTGGTCTCTTCCCCCTTTTAAGGAAAGTGACTGGCCAGCCTCTGGCTCCAGCTCTCCATTGAGAGGTGAGAGTGCAGCAGACAGTGATGGCTGGGACTCTGCCCCCTCCGATCTCCGAACCATCCAGACCTTTGTTAAGAAAGCAAAGTCATCCAAGAGAAGGGCAGCTCAAGTAGGTCCTACCCAGCCAGGACCCCCAAGGTCCACTTTCTCTCGTCTGCAAGCCCCTGACAGTGCCACCCTGCTTGAGAAGATGAAGCTCAAGGACTCTCTCTTTGATTTAGATGGGCCCAAAATGGCATCTTCACTGTCCCCCACATCCCTGACCCATGCTTCCCGGCCCCCTGCTGCTCTTACCCCAGTACCCCTTTCTCAAGGGGACCTCTCCCAGCCGCCTCGAAAGAAGGACCGAAAGAACCGGAAGTTGGGGCCAGGAGGGGGTGCTGGCTTTGGTGTGCTTCGGAGATCTCGGCCAGGCCCTGGGGATGGGGAAAAGAGGTCTCGAATCAAGAAAAGCAAGAAGCGGAAGTTAAAAAAGGCAGAGCGGGGGGATAGACTCCCACCTCCTGGGCCTCCCCGGGCACCCCCCAGTGATACAGACTCTGAAGAGGAGGAGGAGGAAGAAGAGGAGGAGGAGGAGGAAGAGATAGCCACAATGGTAGGGGGTGAAGCCCCAGCCCCTGTGCTACCTACACCCCTCGAGGCTCCTAGGCCCCCTGCCACAATGCACCCTGAAGGAGCCCCTCCTACTGACAGCGAAAGCAAGGAGGTGGGCAGCACTGAAACAAGCCAAGATGGAGACGGTAGCTCCAGTGAAGGCGAGATGCGGGTCATGGATGAGGACATCATGGTAGAATCAGGTGAGAAGTTTAAGGTTGCCCAAGGATAGCTGGGATGATGGATTTGGGGCTGTTGTGGATCCAAAAGCTCAGACAGAACACCAAACAAACCCTTCTTTTCCCCAGGTGATGACTCATGGGATCTGATCACGTGTTACTGCCGAAAGCCCTTTGCCGGGCGGCCCATGATTGAGTGCAGCCTGTGTGGGACGTGGATCCACCTCTCCTGTGCTAAGATTAAGAAGACCAATGTCCCTGACTTCTTTTACTGCCAGAAATGCAAGGAACTGCGGCCAGAGGCCCGGAGGTTAGGGGGGCCTCCTAAATCTGGAGAGCCGTGATACTGCCATCTCTAGGCTGGAACTTCCAAACGACAATATATCTTGAGAACTAAGCCTCAGGGTCCTGAGCCTAATCCCTGGAGCTTCGATTATTGTCCCACTTCAAGGCAGGAATTACCAAGGGAGACTGGTTTGGAAATGAGTGTCCCATGTTTCTACCCCACCTACCCTTCCTTTCTACCTTGTGGACTTGAACGCGGGCCCGTTACAGTTGGGGGTTGGGGGTGGGAGGCTGTCTGGGTCCCTAGAGACTTAATCTCTGCCCCTCAGACCTGCTGCCACTTCTCACTTCTCTGGGCCAGGGTTGAAACTGGGATGGAAATGGGACAGTCTATAAAACTCTAGTGTAAATACAGCACTCCCCTCCATCATCTATTTCCCATTTATTCTACTCCGGTTGTGTTTTTATTTTGGACTTCCCCTTTTGGGCATGGCAGCTCAGAGGTGGAGTACCAACTAGAGCCTGGCCCAGGGAGGAAGGAAAACAGGTGACGATTCTTTCACTCACCTCTTTTGTTTTTAATAATATTGGCCAGCTATTTGTACAGACAGCCTGCGTGTTGTAAATAAAGCGGAGTGGGCTCTTTTGTGTTTATAGCCCTCACTGAGTCCTGCTTGGGAGGAAAGCTTTCGAAAAGCTGGTAGAAGACTGGCTGGATGTGGGGGTGAAACCCACCTTTCCAAGAAAGAGCTGAAAATGACTCGGCTCTGAGCTTTCCCAACAACCCTATGGTCTCAACTGGCTTTACCTGACCTGTCAGTCTAGGACCTTCCACAGTCCCCATCCTGTTCCCCTACACGCACGCTGCAGCTGATCAGAGTTGCCTGGAGTACCCTTCCTGAGTAGGATAAAGCAGGGTGGGCGGCAGCTGCCTTTCTGAGGGCAGAGGCCCGCTTAGCCAGTGTACTCGCGGGTGGGACGCCTTTGGGGGCGAAGCTTTTGAGGGTTGGGAGACCGTTGCTGAAAGCAGTGGTCACGTGGTGGGACGACAAGCGGCATCTGGTCACGTGATCGGGAGGGGTCACGTGGCGGGGCGGAGCGAATCTAGTCACGTGAGATGGGGAGAGGTGGGCGGGGTGCTGGAGGGGCTCGTGGCGGCGGCGGCGGCGGCCGAGTCCGCGGCTTTGGGTCGTTCCGCACGGCTCACCCCTGCGTCGCCACCCCGCTGACCCCTGCCTTCTTCCCTTTTGCGCATCTCGCGCTGGGTTGGTTCTGTTCGCACTCGCGCGTCAGTTTGCGGGTGTGCGCAGGCGCGGCGGGGGTGACTAACCCCGCCGGGTGGGCGGCCGAGCCCGGGAGCGCGCGGGCGAGACCATGGCGGGCAGTGGCTCGGGGGGCGGTGGTGTTGGGGAGACGAAGGTGATTTACCATTTGGATGAAGAAGAGACTCCCTACCTCGTGAAGATCCCCGTCCCCGCCGAGCGCATCACCCTCGGTGATTTTAAGAGTGTCCTGCAGCGGCCCGCGGGCGCTAAGTACTTTTTCAAGTCTATGGATCAGGATTTCGGGTGAGCGCAAGGCCTCGACCGAAACCGATGGTGGCTATGTTGGAATGGATTGGTCGATATTGAAGGGCGCCGTCTGCGCTGTGCCATACTGGGAATTTCTAGGCTGTAGTGGAGCAGATTATACAATACTGGGGCTAGATTGGCTACCTCAGGACGCACAAGGTTATGCTTGTACAGATTGAGGCGCACGAAGCTTTAGGACGCTTTAGGAGGATCTTGGACTACGCTCAACTAGATTAGGGGAGGTTAGGCTTTACTGGATAGAATGGGACCTAGTGGTTTATTTTGACATATTCTGACCATCCTGAGGTAGATGATCCAGTCTCTCTGGTAGTTCACTACATTCTGACCCGTTCCTGTTGGGATATTGTGAAATCTCATGATGTAGATCGGACTGTATTGGGGCACTTTGGGACATTCTGGTGTACGCTAGGGGCAGACAGGATTATTTTGGGTTATTCTAGTCTGTGCTAAAGCAGCGAGTGCTGTATTTTGATGTTGTAGGCTGCCCTGGGGTTAATTAGGCTGTCCTGGAGAAATTTGGAGCCATTCCCGTCTCTGTTGGGTTGTATTGGTTCATCTTAGTTTCTACTGCGACCTAGTTTTTATTGGGATGCTCAATACAGAGAGAGACAGGGCTGTTGGGGTCTATGCTAGTACAGACAGCTGGGATATTTTAGTCTATATTGGTACCGGTAGGTGCATGTGAGGACGGTCTAGGCTGTTGTTAGGTTGGGCAATTCTGGGGTATCTTGGGACATTCTGGGCTAGACTGAAACTTTAAATAATGCAGAGTAAACCCTTCTTTGTTTATGGCCTTTGGGACTGAGCCCTTTGGGTCGTTAGCCTAAGCTGTCAAAGGGCAGGCTCAATTAGGCTGGGATCGCCTGGGTTCTAGGAGAGCTGAACAGACTGGGCCGTACCTAGAATGATTGTTGGACATTGGGAAAGAGATACTGTTTTGAGAGTTATCTTGGATTTAAATCAGGGTTTTTCTCTTTGTCAGCAGTGTTAATCCTGGGCAATGTACGTAACTTTTGTGCCTTGATTTCATCTGTGAAATGGAGATAATCAGTAAAATGCTTAGTACCAATGCATGGCATCTGTAATTTTTGGTGAGTGGTAATTGTCATGATGAGTATTGAATCCAACCTGTCCATAAATTAGGTTATGGTGAAACAGAGTAACTTGGCAGGGTGGGTTATGCTAAAACTGGATTATGTTGTGAGGAATACTGCATTATGTATGCTGAGAGAGATTGGTAGTAGCTGGGCTGTATTACATAGATAGCAAATGGGATTAAGTTGGCATTTATCCAGCTATTAGGGCCATATTAGGCTAAAATGTTAATCAGACAGGATATCCTATTTTGTGTGTGTGTGTGTTTTTAGGACAGAGTGTCTCACAGTTCATATGTTTATCCTAGTTAACAAATACTTGTTAATGCTTAGCAAGTGTTAGGCACTTTGCTGTGGGGCCAGGACATGCAGTTGAACAGAATAAACATTAATGATTTCATGTGGTGATTGAGAAAAAGGGGCAAGTCCAGTTCATTGCAAGGAACCCCTGAGAGAGATGACCCCCAGGGCTGGGCTTTAGGGGTCTGTCAGGTGGAGCAGATTGCTTAGTGCAGAGTTTTGTGCCAGGTGAGAACCCAGGGGAAAGGGAAGCTGGACTTCACCTCTCCTGGGAGCTTGCAGCCTAGGAGGAAGTACCATTCTTTGGTAATAAAGGGTGTTTTTACCTAGGCAAATATGGCATGTTTGGACAACTTTGTGGCAGTGAGTTAGAGAAAACTAAAGAAAGTGTAAGAGTAGGGACTTAGATGGGGATCAAAGCTTTTTTTTTGGAAGGTGTGAAACAGTATGTAAGTTGGAAGAGGCTTCTAGCAGGGCTCCTAAAGTAAGATAGATATTTAGGGTAGCTCGGGTAACCTTAGGGGATGGCCTTTGAAATTGGACTGAGAGGTTTGAATCACACTCAAGGAAATTTTTGGAGCAGCATTGAGCCCCTGAGGATGAGCTAGGAGAGAAGGAAAATAAAGGGAACTGAGTTTGGAGATTTCCTTAAGTGTAAGAGCAAGTGTTACCCATATAAGGCAAGAGGACTTAGGTGGTCAGGGTGGGAGAAAGTCAACATCTTTGAGCTGGGTGAGGATTGGGAGAAACTGAATGGGGTGGGAGTGGAGGCAACTAATCTACTCTCCCTGTCCTTTATTCTGTCTCTCGGCAGGGTGGTGAAGGAAGAAATTTCAGATGACAATGCCCGCCTTCCCTGCTTCAATGGAAGGGTGGTATCCTGGGTAAGGGGCCCTGGTACTGAGGGCTCAGTCCCTCCTGCATTGTCAAGCTCCTCTGAGCCTCAGTCTGTTCTGAGTCTTCCCTCTGCTCCTGCTTAGTCATTGGGGGCCCTGGCTTTTTGCCTCCTTACCTATTTGGAGAGCTAGCTGGAGCCCCTCATCCTTCCCCTTCCGGAGCCTCTGATGCTTGCTACTGTTTTTTTGTGCTTTTCTGCAGGTTCTTTCAGACCCTGTCTCCTTTTCTAGTCCTTTTTTTCACTCCCATCTCTCATGCCTCTCTTCCCAATTGAGCCATTTTTTATTCTTTGCACCTTTCTAGCTCGTGTCATCGGATAACCCCCAACCTGAGATGGCCTCCCCAGCCCATGAGACTCTTGCAGAACTGGTGCCTCCACCCCCACCGTTACCCCCTTTGCCACCAGAGAGGACCAGTGGCATTGGGGACTCCAGGCCTCCATCCTTCCAGTGAGTCCTTAGGATTCTTGAACCCAGGGGAGGAAGTTGAGAAGGGAATCCAAGCCCCTTAGGAGGGGAAGTCAGGGATTTGAAGCCCTGTCCTGCTTATGTGAGCTGGAAACCATCTCTGCCTGTCTAGCCCTAATGTGTCCAGCAGCCAAGAAAATCTGGAGCCTGAGACAGAAACGGAATCAGTAGTCTCTCTGAGGAGGGAGCGGCCTCGAAGGAGAGATAGCAATGAGCATGGCGGTGAGGGGGGCCAGGCCCTGAAGCTGGGGAGCTGGAAAGGGGTGGGGAAGCCTCAGGCCTTGGTGAGGCTGAGGAGCATGAGGTCTGGGTTCTGAGGTGCCTGTTCATACTCAGCTGGGGGCCACAGGCCCAGCGGCCCCCCAAGGCTGGAGCGCCACCTGGCTGGCTATGAGAGCTCCTCAACCCTCCTGACCAGCGAGCTGGAGAGCACCAGCCTGGGGGACTCGGACGAGGATGACACTATGAGCAGGTGTGGCTCCACAGATCTTCGCTAGGGCACCAGCCCCTTCTCTCCCTTCAGCTATCCTCCCATCCTTTCTCTTGGCCCCATGACCACTTCTGCCTGCAAGTGCTCTTCTGCCCCAACCTCCCGACAGGTTCAGCAGCTCCACGGAGCAGAGCAGTGCCTCACGCCTGCTCAAGCGCCACCGGCGGCGGAGGAAACAACGGCCACCACGCCTGGAGAGGGTGAGGGGCTTCTTGTGGGACATCTGGATCTTGGAGAAATTGGGGGCATGGGCATTTGTTTAGGGGGTATATGGGCACAGACAGAACCCAGGCTTATCACCACCTCCCTGCTGGGTGGTTGAAGGCCGTCCAGCTCCTTCCCCTTTTCCCATCACAGACCTCATCCTTCAGCAGCGTCACTGATTCCACCATGTCCCTCAACATCATCACAGTCACACTCAACATGGGTATGGAGGGAGCCTGGGGCTGGGGGAAGGACCTGGCCTCCAGGGCTCATGGGGGTTCATGAGCTGGGGTTTCCTCTCATCATATGGACTCCCTCCACAGAGAAGTACAACTTCCTGGGCATCTCCATTGTGGGCCAAAGCAATGAGCGGGGAGATGGTGGCATCTACATTGGTTCCATCATGAAGGGTGGGGCCGTGGCAGCTGACGGGCGCATCGAGCCAGGGGACATGCTTTTGCAGGTATGCTGGGCAGGGCCACTGGCGCCGACTCAGACAGGGGCTCTCAGCCTCTGCTCCCCTGCCTCTGACCCACTTCTCACTTACAGGTGAATGACATGAACTTTGAGAACATGAGCAATGATGATGCGGTACGGGTGCTGAGGGACATTGTGCACAAGCCGGGGTGAGCCTTTGAGCTGGTATCAGGTCCTTAGTTCTCTTATGTTTGCCTTTTCACTTTGTTTTATAATTCTAAAAAATGTACACTTACCTGAATGGGGTAGGAGTAGGGGTAGCATAACACTTACTGAAACATAACAATTACCTGAAAAGCCCATAAAACAAAAACATGTAATGAATAATTCTAAGGCGACTGAATACCTATGTCACCACCACTTGGATCATAAAATAGAAGATTACTGATACCCCAGAAGTCCCTTGGGGTCCCTTCCCACCCCTGCCCTCCTCACTCTCCTTAGAGGTAATCACTTTCCTGACTATTTTGGTCATCACCCTGACAAAGAAAATCTCCACTTGACTTGGTGGTTTCACAGCTCATGTGTGTATCCTTGGACAACACGGTTTAGTTTTATGTGTTTGTGGACTTCTCTGAGTGGAACTGCACAGTGTGCACTCTTGGGTCTCAGCAGTATGTTTTTAAGATTTACCCATGTTGGTGAGTCACCCGCACTGTGGAGTTGTTCACCCTCACCGTCTCTGGCTTGGCTGTGTCTGTGATTTTTTTCTTCTCTTTTTCTTTGTGTCCCATAAACCATTCTCATTCCAGGCCTCTGCCCTCCTGAGGCCTCTGCTTGACTGGCCTTCTCTTCCCTGTAGCCCCATTGTGCTGACTGTGGCCAAGTGCTGGGATCCCTCTCCCCAGGCCTATTTCACTCTCCCCCGAAGTGAGTTATGCTCTGGAGAGCCTGCAGCTGAGAGGACAGGAGAGCTGGGAGCTGGGGCTGGGCCTCTGGGCTAAGGGTGGAGGAGGGGTGGGATGAGGGGATGGGAATCTGAGTAGGGAAGAGAGAGGGTGGGCTCTCTGGGACTGAAAAGTGATCACCTTGGTGGCCATCTCTGTCCCAGATGAGCCCATCCAACCAATTGACCCTGCTGCCTGGGTCTCCCATTCGGCTGCACTGACTGGCACCTTCCCGGCGTACCCTGGTTCTTCGTCCATGAGCACCATTACATCTGGGTCCTCTCTGCCTGATGGTGAGCCCCAGGCCCGCCTCATCCCATCCTCCCTGGGAGGCTTCCCTGCAAGGGTGTGCCCCTGCCACTCCTTGGGAGTGGGCCCTGCCTCTGATTCCCCATCTATCTTCTGTCAGGCTGTGAGGGCCGGGGTCTCTCCATCCATACAGACATGGCATCTGTGACCAAGGCCATGGCAGCTCCAGAGTCTGGATTGGAAGTCCGGGACCGCATGTGGCTCAAAATCACCATCCCTAATGCCTTTCTGGGTATGGCTGGACCCTGGGCAGGTTGCATGGGAATGGGGGGAGGAAGAAGAGGGGGCCAAAGCTGGGAATGACCCAGGCAGGGTGAGGCAGGAGCCAGGGAGGAGAACCTGAGGCCTTTTTCTGCTCTGGGTGATCCCAGGCTCCGATGTGGTTGACTGGCTCTACCATCATGTGGAAGGCTTTCCTGAGCGGCGGGAGGCCCGAAAATATGCCAGCGGGCTGCTCAAAGCGGGTCTTATCCGACACACTGTAAACAAGATCACCTTCTCTGAGCAGTGCTATTATGTCTTTGGAGATCTCAGTGGAGGCTGCGAAAGTTGTGAGTGCCCCGTCCCTGCCCAGGCAGAGCAGAGCAGCTCTGGCTGTGGCAGTGCTTCCCCAACCCCAGCCCCACCTGGAAACTAGGCAGGGCAACGGGATAGTTGAAAGTATGCGTCCTGAACTGGCTGATGACACACCTGTGTTCTGCTGGACAAGCTGCACACCAGGCATAGGGCTGTGGCTAGTGGGCCGAGGGGCCCCTCTTCTCGTGGCTTTGCCTGAATTCCTGCTCTGATGGCAGTGGCAGGTGGGGAATTTCCTATCAGAGGCTCTCATTTTAACCCCTGTCCTGGATGGTTTTGGGAAAATGTTCCCAGTTCCTTTTCATTAAATGTCTTGGAGTTGCGGCCTCTCACAGCAGTGACTCCTAGTCCCTTCTCTTGCTTTCCAGACCTGGTCAACTTGTCTCTGAATGACAATGATGGCTCCAGTGGGGCTTCGGACCAGGACACCTTGGCTCCTCTGCCTGGGGCCACCCCCTGGCCTCTGTTGCCCACTTTCTCCTACCAGTACCCAGCCCCACACCCTTACAGCCCCCAGCCCCCACCCTACCATGAGCTCTCATCCTACACCTATGGTGGAGGCAGTGCCAGCAGCCAGCACAGTGAGGGTAAGTCACTGCCACCTGTGGATACAGCCAGGGTCTGCAGGGTGGTGTGGGGAAAGCAGGGAGGAGAGCAGGGGCAGAGGCAGCCCAGGAATCCTGGCCTAGGGCTCAGTTGCTCCCATCCCCTCTCCTCCCACAGGGAGCCGGAGCAGTGGGTCTACACGAAGTGATGGGGGGGCAGGGCGCGCAGGAAGGCCTGAGGAGCGGGCCCCTGAGTCCAAGTCTGGCAGCGGCAGTGAGTCTGAGCCCTCCAGCCGGGGGAGCAGCCTTCGGCGGGGTGGGGAACCTGGTGGGACTGGTGATGGGGGCGCTCCCCCTTCCAGGGGCTCGTCAGCAGGTACTCCTCATCTCCGAGCTCACCCAGGGCTAAATCCCTATGGCCCGCCTCCTGGTATGGCCCTCCCCTATAACCCCATGATGGTGGTCATGATGCCCCCACCGCCGCCCCCTGTTCCGCCAGCAGTGCAGCCCCCAGGGGCCCCTCCAGTCAGAGACCTGGGTTCTGTGCCCCCAGAGCTGACAGCCAGCCGCCAAAGCTTCCACATGGCCATGGGCAATCCCAGTGAGTTCTTTGTAGATGTTATGTAGAGCCCACAGTGGGGCCTGTTGGCTCTCTGCCCTTGGCCTGACAGTCAGTGCTCGGTGCTCCTGTCCTGTGACTGGGTGTCTTGTCAATCACATGCCTGTTAACACCTCTGTGCCTGGGCTCAGCCCGCTCTATGGGCTGCCAGCTGCCACTGTGACTCTTTTACCGGCAGTGCCTGGTCCCTCCCCCTCCCTCAGGGGTGTACAAGGGACCTTTGGTTATTTTTAGCATTTTTTTTATAAGCTTTTTTGGGGGTTAAAATAGATTTTCATATATTTTTGGACTATTTTTTTAGTAGGCTTTTTTTTAATATGAAGAATCCCCATCTCCTGGGCCCCCTTCTTCTGACCAGAAAATGTCATTCACCCCGTCAGGTGTCCTGCAGGGTGGGGGTGGTCAGTCGTACCTTGGGAGGAGGAAGGGGTTGGTCACCCTAGACAGCAGTCAAAGAAAGCTGGGGTATTTGGTACTTGGGGGCCATGTAGCTGATTTTGTTACTTTATTTATTTTAGTCACTTGTATAAAACATGAAATAAAGCAATAGGGACAAACTCCCTACGCCTCTGGCTCCTTTCTTTGGGAGGGAGGCAGGCAGCAAGGGAAGGGACTGAGACACAAGTAGCAAAGCCTGACTTGTTAGAAACTTTATTTGTGAGGCAGTAAGTGCCCCGTCTAAGAGTAGGCACAGTCCTGGGGTGAGGACCCCTCAAGGCAGAACCAGGGACTGCAGGAAAGGTGCTTGGGCTTTGGCTTGAGAAAAGGCACATTTGGGGCTAGGCACGGCCTGGGAGCATTCAGAAGCCAAGGGGGTTGCTGGTGACCACACCACCTCGCTCCACCAAGGCGCTGGAGATGCTTCTGAAGTTACGGAAGAGCTCCTGTTGGTGAGGGTCAGACTGCAGAGCAGCCACACTCTCCCGGATCCGGGCTGCAGCCTGGGGAGAGGGCAGGAAGGCTTTAGGCTTGTGTCTCAAGCCCCCTACCTGCCTTTAGTAACCCTGAAGCTCACCTCAATACACCAGCTGTCACAGAGCATTTTCTCATGCTGGGCTGTGGGGAGGCCCTCACCCAGGGACTTTGAAGCCCTGGTGGGTGGGAAGCAGGAGGAGAAAATAAATTGGGGCTGTGACCCTGGCCCAGGACCCCCTCTGCAGCTGAGGTCTCCCACACTGCCTCCTCACCTGGACAGAACCACCACCATGGCATAGAGGTCAATGGCATTGTCTGCAAGACGCTGCAGCAGAAACTGTTCACCTGCCGAGGTAGATGGAATGGGGTTGGGGGGTGTTAGTTGGAGTGGGAGGAGGAGAAGGGGGTGGGAATGGCGTAGAGCTCACTCACTGACAATCCCCTTCTTGTGTTTTATCAGCTTGGCCTCCACGACAGTGGCAAACTGCTCCAGAGCCTGTACTGCCTGAAGAGATGGGTAAGGCAGGGTCCCTGGGCTCAGAAGGGGGGCCCAGCCTCCTCAGCCCTAGACAGAGCCTGCCCCCTAACTACTTACCAGCTCACCGCTGCGACTCAACTCCTGGTGGATGATGCCACTGAGACTCAGGCCACTGCCCAGCCCTGCCCGCCTTAGAAGAGGGAGAGTGACTGGTTAGTTGCCTTGCCTTGCCCTGCCCTGCCCTGCCCTGCCCTGGCCCCTAAGCTTACCGCCTCAGCTGTTTGCCTGCCTCTCCTAGCAGGAGGCCAGCGTTCCCAAAAGGATTCTTTAGAGCATTGCCAAGTCCAGAGAGTTGCTTTCCTTTGTCCTGTGGGGAGGAGGGTCCAATAGTCAGGAGTCATTTTTCTTCCCACTTCCTCCCCCCAATTCTCCCTCTTACCATACAGCCCTGCAGAGCCACAAACAGCCGGAGAATGTCATTTGTCCCCTCAAAGATGCGGAAGATGCGAAGATCTCGGAGCACACGCTCCACCCCAGGCTCCTACCACAGGGGATGAAAGATCAGATGCCCCTGCCTGCTTACTCCTCCTGGCCCAACTGTGGCTACATGGGCAGGGAACTATCCTGTACCTTCATGAAGCCCATGCCTCCCATGATTTGGATGCACTCATCTGTCACCTTCCAGGCTGCCTCCTAAGAACAAAGAACCACATAGGATGGGTTTTGGTGCCAAGCTTCTGAGCTGGGCTCCCCCTCCCTGCAGGCCTGTGACCTCACCGAGCCAAAGATTTTGCTGATGGCGGCCTCTATCTGGAAGTCTGTGGATCCCTGGTCCATGTTGGCACTCACCATGTATGCCATGGACTGAAGTGATAGAGTTGGGACATGAAGATGAAAATGGAAAGGGCTGCATCAGACAAGACCAAATCACTTGGAACTCTAAGACCAGGTCTGCCCTAGCTCCCTATGGCTTTGCCTTCATGTTCTCACTCCACTTATCAGGCATGTTGAAATAGTTGGTCCTGAGTCAGTTCATCAGGGGCACTCAGGCATTTGAGTTCTTGAAAGGGATGAAGGGGTAAGGGTGGGGTGAATAAACTTCAGGTACTTCTGGAAGCCTCTCAACACAGTGGCATGGATCTCCCACTTCTGCAGCAGCTGAAATGACTATGCCTCCCCGCATCCCCTAGGGCATTGGTGTAAAGCTGGAGACCCACTGCCCCAGGTGCTGCTGGGAGTTGTAGTCTGACCCGACAGGGAAGAAAGCCACAGGGCTCTGGGGAGAGGGACACAGGACCCTCACCTCAGTCACATACTGCAGCATAGCCATCCTGGCTAGCTTCTCCTGGATCAGCCCAAAGTTGTGAATTTTCTCCCCAAACTGGGTACGATTAGCAGCATGATCCACCTGGAAGAGGACACACATGTCCCACTGTGGTTCTCTAGTTCCCTCAGGAGATGGGCTGGGCTGGCCTGGGCTTGGAGGGATGGGCCACAACCAAGAGTTAGTCCAGGCTGGATGGAGACCTAAGCTATCAGGTCTGGAGCTGCTGGTGGGTGAGGGTCTTTGGTGGAGGGAGGTGCCTACAAGGGCACTGGAATATGGCGAGGGGGACAGTGTGACTTAGATTCAGGCTAGCTAGGGACTCAGGTTACTCACCGCCTTAGCAATGATGCCCTTCATGGTACCTGCAAGGGCTGCAGCCATGCCAAACCTTCCATTGTTGAGAATGTGCATGGCAACCTTGAAGCCACCTCCCACCTCGCCCAGCACATTCTCTGATGGCACCCGTACTCCATCAAAGTACACTTCTGCTGTGTTTGAGGCCTTGATGCCCATCTTCTTCTCAGGTGGCCCACTGTGACAGTAAGGTGGAAAAGGAAGAGGTGTGTTCAACAAATTGCCCCTTGTGGCGTGGGGGAATTGCCCCTATATTCTTTATGAACCAGGGAGTAACTATATCTCCTAGCCTGTAAGAGGGTGCAGGCAACAGTTCCCTACACAAGCAGAGCTGCTGGAAGGCCTGGCTCTCACCTGCTGCTATGTGTTCAGCTCACTGGTTGCTGTAGCCAAAGTGTTTGGTCAGTTCCCTACACAATAGTCCTAAAGGGAACATGCTGTCCAACCACTCTGGCTTTTGCACACATCCCTACGGTGACTTTAACAGCCATCTGCCCTGGAATTCAGTACAGTCCCCTCCCTGGCTTGACCTCTCTCCCCCTAAACTCACTCACTGGGTAACACCTCCAAAGCTCCTTTCCACCACAAAAGCTGTGATCTTCTCCTTCACAGCCCCCGTGGCTGCATCTGTAACGGGTGTCTTGGCAAATACTGTGAAGATCTCTGCCAGGCCCCCATTACTGTGGAAAAATGAGGGGCAGTCAGGTTGCGGAGGACAGAGTAGTGGGGCCTGAAATCGCATGGAGGTGGAGAGAAGGGGAGAAATGGGAGGAAGATTGCCTGATCCAAATCTTGCTTCCATTGAGGGTATAATATTTTCCACAGGGGCTGGGCACAGCTGAGGTTCGGATGGAGGCTGCATCTGACCCACTCGAGGGCTCAGTTAGACAAAAAGCTGCCATAGTCTTCCCTAATGGGGAGAGAGCTCCTTTAGCCTGGGTCCTGATAGGCATCAAAGGTCCCCAGTGTACCCTCTGAACACAGCAGTCCCTCCTTAACACCTCTGGCAATATAAGATTTCTTCATGTCACTCCATCAGCACACCGATGCCTTTCCAGAATCTCCTCCAACCCACGTGCCCAGCTATGCAGTGATGTCTGTACCACCAACCTAATTTGTGCCAAGGCCAGGACATCCCCAATCCCTGAGTCTCCCAGGGCTGTCTCACCAGATGCCAGTTTGGGGAGGTATTTTTCTTTCTGGGCCTTTGTGCCAAACAGCAGGATGCCTTTGAAACCAATGCTCTGATGGGCTCCCAGGACGATGCCCACGCCAAGGTCGTGCATGCCTACGATCTCCACCAAGCGGGCATACTGGAGGGGAAGTAGGCATCTGGAGCTGTAACTGGCTGCATGGGAGCCTGCCCTTAGAAGTGGGCAACAGGGCAGGGTGATGTGGGCATCCCCTGGAGTGGAAGTGGGACCACTGCAGAGGGGCAGAGGACATGAGTCTGCCCTAGGTTTTGGTGGGAGAGAGGTTTCCTACCCTACTGTCAGTCCCCACCTCAAAGATTCATCAGAACTGGGGAACATGGGTGAGGTCCATGATGCGAGGGGACTGTAATTTGTTCAGTATTTGGCAGAGGTGTCTATACATTTGGAGAATCATCCAATAGGACCCAGGACAGTTGCTTGGCAGAGAACTTAACTCTGGTGGTGAGGAAAGGGCTGAAGGGCAAAGCTGGAGCAGATGGGGAAACTGGGAAGTGACAGGGCTGCCTCACCTGAGTGTTGCAGAGTCCCACGCCACCCAGTTCAGTGGGTACTTGCAGACCAAAGGCCCCCAGCTCCTTGAGGCCCTGCATAGTGGTCTCCTCTACCTGCTCCAGCATGTCATTCTTGGCAGGATTGTTCACCTCCTGGGGAAGGCACAGGATCCCACATCTAGGCTCCTTTTTAGCATAACATTTCTCTCACCCCATCAGGGACCAAGCCCTCTATTCCCCAGTTCCAGTCATTACCTCGAAGAAACGGGACACAGGCCCCACCAGCTCTTTGAGAAACTGTGTCTGCTCCTCACTGAGTACTGCAGGGGTGGGGAGGAAGAGGGCCAGGCAGGTCAGGAGGGTCAGGCAGGGGAAACAGGCCAGACCCCACCCAGCTATGACTACCTCTTCCCTTACCAGACGGGTATGGGAACACCTGATCGGTGGTGAGCTGGCCTTTGAACATCCCCACAGCAAAGGACTTAGATTCCTGAGCAGGGAGAGGGGGGTTTCAGAGTGCCGAAGTGGGAGTGAGGTTCATCCCCGGCTTAGCTCCTCCCAGCCTCGGGGCCTCATACCGCCTGGGCCCGTTTTTCCCTAGTGGAAGCCTCAGAGGAGAGGGAATCTGACTTGTCCAGAACCGCCTAGGAAAAAAACAGTAGTTAGCAAGGCCAGGGAGGGGGCTTCCGACGTGGCAAGGAGAGCAGTGGGGAAGAGCTGGGTCCAGGTGACGGTGTATCCGGGGACCTTTCCCCTAGTTGCATCCCCTGGGCACCTTGGCCTGCCCTTTCCCCTACTTTCGGAGCCAAGCTGTTCGGCAGGTGACTAAAATCAAGAGGGAGACCCCTGCCGGTGGCAGGAAGGTGGGAGCCGACGAGGACCCTGCTTATAAGAGCACCGTCGTTACCTGAGCGGCTCCACTGGCATAGGGTCGCAGGGCCGGGCCAGGCCGGGGCTGCCCAAGGAACACACTGGGCCGCGAGCTGTGGGGAGCAGAGGTTCAGTCCTCGCCCGGTACCCAGGCCCGCTGCCCCATCCCTCCTATCGTACACGCACCTTCCGCCCCCCAGCCTCCGCAGGTGTCGCCCCATGCTTGGGGCCATCCTCGCCGCCTGCATCTCCAGACCACTTCGGCCGCAGCCGCCGCCTTGAAGGCTGACCTAGGTTGCTGTCCGCTCTGCCAAAGTCTGGGTCCCCCTCCGACCCTTGACTCATCCCCCACAATGCACCGGGGGCAGGCGGGGCTTCCGCCCCCGGGGCATGCTGGAAACTGTAGTTCCGGCACGCGCCCAGGCCTCTGCATTCTCTTTGACCTAGGGTGATCTCCAAACGTCCCTTGTCTCCCCAAAACTCCTTCATCTCTCTTGTCCAAACTAGAGTGCAGCCCTCGAAAGGGGCGATGAGATAGGATGAAACGGAAGAGGGAGGAGCTTAAGCCCCTGCAGCCAGAGGGATGGAGGGTAGACTGAAAGGAGGACTTCCCAGGTGTCATCCAGAAGGAACAGGTGGGAAGAGGGAAGTGTAAGACAGATGGCAGAGGCATGGAAAGATGACCCTTTGAGGTCCCTTGTGAAATCCGTTTCCAACACAAAAGAGAGGGAAATGATAGGGTGGGGGAGTTAAGCTGAGATGTGAATGTCCCAAGAGTGTTTTGAGACCTAGGAGGTGTCACTAACTCCAGAAACACCCATATAGTCACTGTAGGAAGGACCATCCCCCCCGCCAGTCCATGCTTAGGGCCTCTGGGACCTACCTGAACAGCTGTCTCTGTCCTTTGTCCCTTCATCAGACTGTATGTTTGGCTAGACCTCTGGGTGGATTGGATTCTTCCCAGGTCTGAGAGGACCTGTAGGAATTCTTATGTCGCCCCCTCTCCCACTCTTCTCTAGTCCTGGGCCAAGAAGTCCCAGGTAATTTATACTCCTCTCCCTGACACTCTCACTGGAGTTATGAGCCCAGGAAGAGAGAGAGCTGGGCTCAGCCTTTCCCTTTTAAGCTGCAGGAGCCTTTTCTGGGGTGAAACCTCTGCCCCAGTTCCTCAGGAAAGGGTAGCTAAATCATATCTAGCTTTGGGGAGAGGGGCCAGGGTGTGTGGAGCAAAGGTGATGGTAGCGGTGCTGGGGACCTAAGGAAGAATGGGACAGCAGGGGGAAGGTCAGAGTCTACTTTACTTACAGGCTCGAATTGGGCGGGGAGACGGCAGCTCAGCCCCAGACCAGGAGGATTAGGGAGATTAAAGTGAGAGAAGAGAGGCATGTCTGAGAGACAAAGAGGTGAAAGACAAGAAGTCCTTGAGAAGAGGCCTGGGGGTGGCCTGTGGGGCTTGGCCTTGGGGAACCTTCTCCTTGAACCTTGCTGTAGAGTTTGGGGTGAAAAGGCAAAGGCTGGGGAAAGGTGAAGTGAGTGAGTGTCTTGGTCTCTCTGTCTCTTCTTTATCCCAATCCTCCCTTACTTGCATTTCACCAGCTCCCAGGTCAGCCCTCCGGCTCCTGGCTCCCCCACTGTTGCGATGGGCACCCCCTCTCCTCACAGTGCTGCACAGTGATCTCTTCCAGGCCTTGCTGGGTGAGTAACCCCAATTTTTGAGGGGCAGTGGTGGAAAGGGCTGGACTGGGCCTGCGAAGGCAGTTACCAAACTTGGGGACTGGTGAGGAGTGTGGAAATCATTTGGTCCAAGCAGGAGTTGCACATAGGGTTCATCCTGACAGTGTCCTCCACCTGAATTCACTAGCCTTGGCTGGAGGAGCTTCTTTCTTACCAGACGGGAGGAGAAAAGATGTTGGCAGGGGTGGCCAGGGAGCACGCTGTAGGGGAGGGTAACTCAGTTCTGTTCTTGTGACAGACATCCTGGATTATTATGAGGCTTCTGTCTCAGAGAGTCAGGTAAGAGGAGTATGGTGGGCCTGACTTCCTGAGGAACTGGGCAGGGCTGGAGGGATGAGCAGAGTATTGCTAATATGAAACAGACTTGGGGCCTGGGGACAAAATCCTGAGTCAGGGGCCCAGAGAAGGCACTACGCCCTGTCCTGTAGCCTCTTCTTGCTTCCCCTTTTTCTTTGCCTGCCCCAGTTAAAGGCCTAAAGCACCCAGGACATAATTACTTTTCAGGTTTCCTCCTGTGAATCCTGAGGGACAAATAGGCCCCCAGGGATTCCCTCCTGCCAGCCCATGCCTCACACCATACCCCCTGCCATGGCCTCTCTGCAGTATTTAAACAACCATAGGTGCTCCCAGCACAACTATGGGTGCTTCCTCCTTTAAGAAATGAAATCCATCCTCATCTCTGCTGCCATTGCTGATGGCTGGCCAGGTCTCCATGTTTACCTCAGGGCCACTTCACCTTCTCTCTCCTTTCCCATTATCCGGGTTCCTGCTAGCACTGAAGGAGTTAACTCTGCCAAGGCACCCCCCCATTCCCGCTCCCTGCTCCCTCCCTCACCCT
Source organism: Manis pentadactyla (assembly GCF_030020395.1). Lineage (NCBI taxonomy): Eukaryota > Metazoa > Chordata > Mammalia > Pholidota > Manidae > Manis > Manis pentadactyla. The sequence continues at coordinate 136,137,140 of NC_080022.1, forward strand.
GCTTCCTCTCTCCTCCTCTCTCCCCTTCCCTCCTCGGCTCCACGGCTCCCTCCGCCGCTGCTGCCTCCGACCCCTCGACCCCACTCCCCCCCCACGGCCTCTAGCCCCTGGCCATTAGGCAAGACCCCCCCTACCCCGGGGCTCCCCCAAATCCAGTTCCCCTCCCCCACCTCAGCTCATGCCCCAGCCACCGAACTCCGGGGCTGCCAGCCCCCTGTGCCCCCGCCCCTCCTGAGAATCGGGGTGTGCTCCCCAAGCCCTCTCCCCTCCATAGGGGACCCCCTTTTAGGGCCCCCTTCCCCTCCCTCCCACGCTCCCCTCCCCTTCCTTTCTCCAACCCCCTCTTTCCCCTCTCACCCCTCCCCCCATCCTGGCCCCCCCTGCAAAAGTGGGGTGCGGAGGGGGGAGGGGTGAGAACCCACGGAGGGGAGGAACGAAACTCCGATGAAGTCAGAGCCCCTTACCCGCTGCCGCGGCCAGGCCCCCCAACATGGACTGTCTCTGTATAGTGACAACCAAGGTAAGCATGTTGGGGGGACTGTCAACTGGGGGTAGGGTATGAGTTTGTAGGGATGGGTGAGGCAGGCCTAATCTGGGGCTGGGGGCCCTGGAGTGAGAGCATCAGATGTATTTTTGGGTCATAATTTAGTTTTGGGGTTCACTTCTGAGAAAATGCTGGGTTTGGCCACAGGTGCCCCCTGGAGTGATCCCTTTGTACCTGTAGATAAATAGAAAATTTGGGTTATTCTGTGGTTTTGGGGGGTATATTGGGCTTGGGGGTTTACCAGTGATGTTAGAGGAAGACTTATTTAAGGAGAAGCTTGGCTCACATGGGAGTCCTGCTTGTGTATGTTAGAAGGTGGACTATATTTGGGGGGGTCCTCTTCTCTCTTGGGGGACAAACTGGGTTCCAGGTGTCTTGTTCAATTTCAGGGAGCTCATGGATTGGGGATAGAAGGTTATTGGTTGCAGAGTGCCTGACTGGCCTGGGGGTGTCAGCTGGCAGGGAAGGGGTGGGCCTTTAAAGGCTATAGAACAAGCATCATCTGGTAGATACATTTGGGGGTGCTCTCAATTTGAGTGAACTGTTAACTTAGGGTTCAATTATATGGAATGGGGATACTTGGGAGTTGTCAGAGGGCTGGGGCCTGACATAGGATCACCTGAGGGAATGGACTAGGTGCGGTTAGGAATTGGGGTACTCCCATGGGACGTAGAAGGTTGCAGCCACTGAGGTTGCCAGCTCCTGAAGAGGAGGATGAAATGTTTTGGGAGACAGGGCATTTGAGGAGGGGGACCAGGTGGGTGGTGCAAAATTTAGGGGTGGCCCAGACAGGTTCCAAGTATCCCCATCTCTGCCCACACTGTATCTACAGTCCTGGTGGAAAAAGAGGGAGAAGAGCAGATGGAGGGGAGTGTTCCTGTTACCCCTGACACTTGGGATCAGGTGGGGAGGACACCTGGATTAATGTTACAGGGTGATAAGGACTAGGAGGAGGGCAGGTCTGGCAGCAATGGAAGATCTGGACAGGGGTGTCCTATGGTTGGAGCATGGAAAAGGCAAGAAATCTTGGATGGGGAGTGCAAGCAAGCTCTTGGGATGTAAAATACCTAGGTCTTGGCTGTGAGACTCTGGGATTGGAAAGCTGGATGCCTGGTTTGTGGAGGGAGGCTAGGGCGGGTGGCAGGCAGCTGGGGGTTGGAGGGTGGGACAGGAAGTGGGGGCCGGGGGGGCGGGGTCCGGGTGAGTCACAGGCTGGGGAGGGGGTTATATTTAGTGGGAACTGCAGCTTCTCAGGGGAGGGAGCTGAGGACACACATGTTCCGTGCCACAAACTCACACGTGTGTGTACACATGTGTCATGTAATGTGTGAGCATAGATTGAAGAAACTGGGGGCTGAGGACCTTTAGGTCTGGAGCCCCCACCTCCTCTCCAGGGCTACTTGCTTGTCCTCCTTTCTGTAAGCTTTGGGCTTTCTCCCACGCTGATGCTTTCCCCTTTTTCTGCAGTTTCAGTGGATTTTTGTGCTCAGTTCCTCTGGCTTAGTCTCCTTTAATGTATGATTCTCTGCTTCTCCTGTGTCCTGCCCTTAGCCTGCCCCTTAGCCTAAAGCTCCCTGGCTGTCGTCCTCTGTGTACAGGTGTACACAGAAAGCCCATTGGTATGTGTGGGCTCTGCTCCCGTCACGTGAACATACATATGCAAGCAAGGGTGAGGGGCTTGCCTGTACTGGCAACTATTCTGGGAGGGGGCTTATTCATCTCCCTTCCAGACTCCTACTTCTTTGATGGAGTCCAGGTTGAGCATCCCCGAGGGAAGGAGCCTTGCGAAGAGGAGATCATACATTTGGGGTTTTACAGAAGCGTGAAGACCCAAGCTTGCCACATTCCTGGCCGGAAAACTTGTCTTGGGATGACGGGCACTCCAACTCCCATAAAGCCCTGAGGCACAAGATCCCTCAATGTTAGAGGGTTGCTCCTCGTGGGGCTTGCTGGGAGTTGTGGTTCATTTATCCAGGGCAGCGCAGGGTAGTCCAGGAGGAGCCGGCAGGGGGCACCTGGCACTGGTCCCCCCTGGAATGCTGGGTTGGGTACGGGGTGCTCAGGCTTTGCGGTCGTTGAGCTTCCCAGCTCCGTCTGAGAGCCCTCCATCTTTCTTTCATTGCCTATATTTAGACTCCTGCCGCAGTAATTTAAGGAACATTTATTGAATGTCTACCATGTGTCAGGTCCTGTGCTTTGTACTAACTCTGCCTTTTTAGCTATCACCTATTCTTACTCCGTGCTTGTATCGCTGCCGGTGTCTTTCGGTCTCTCAGCATCCCTTTCTCCCACTCCGCCCCCGTCCCCTCCCTTCTCCCCGCGCTGCTGCCGCGTTGCCATGGTAACCGGCGACGACTGAAGTTGCGTGGCGGACTTGAGGGCCGGGCGAGGGTGGCGGAGGGCGGAACAGAACAAATGGGGGTGGGGGAAAGTGGGGAAAGACCGGGGTTATTTGGCCTGAGACCCGGTGGCGAAGCGGTTAAATCCTCCGGGTGGTCCTTATTGGGCAAAGCTGAGATGCCGGGGCGGGACAGTGTGGCCAACGGCCTTATTCATTGGCCGACGGGGCGTGGCGAGGGGGGACAGTGTGGGCGAGGCCGGGGGAGCGAATGGGCGGTAAGCGGACGGAGGCGTGGTCTCGGAGGTGGGCTGGGTCTAGCTTACTCTATCGAGGGAGTTGGGCAACCCTCGGAAAGGGGCGGGGCTTTAGGGCTGGGTAACCAGACCGAAATGAGGGCGGGGCTGACCCGGCAGGGCGTGGCGTGGTCCCCTCTGCCGAAAGGAGACACGGGTTGAGGGGCTTATAGTCGAAGTAACTGCGGGACGTGAGGGTATTTGGAAAGGGGATCCCGGGGGCTTGGCAACTGACGTCTCAATTCTCCTAAGATGGAGGCCTGTTCAGATTTCATCGGAGCACAACCTCCTACCTCAGATCTAGGTTCCAGGGAGATGGTTGCTAGGCGACAGCAAAGTACTTGATTGCTGCGTTGCCCAGCAACGGGGAAACGGAAAATGGAGGGAAAAAGGAAATGGGGGATGGGAGAGGGTCTTAATGGGCCATAGCGCCTACTGGTGGAAAACTAGGACCTGTGCATTTTCTAGTCTAGAAGGAATTTCAAGTCCAGCCCCTTCCGCGCTAGACCCTTTTCAGGATCCATGCATTCGATCCAGATACGAATCTAGGGCACTGGGGATCATCTCAGGGGCAGCTAATAGATTAGGATAAACGGGAAAACAGGGGGCATAAGCGAGATTTCGGGAAAGTGCGTCGTCTTTGTAACGTGTGGGCATTTTAGAGAAGCCAGAGAAGCATATTTGAGGACACTGCTCACTGGGTTTTAGGAGGTGGAAAGGTGGGCGTTCAATGGGAGAATGTTTGGAAAAGATGCTTTCAAGTTCAGTTTTTTGTTTTTTTTTTTTGAGCAAATGGAAGCTTCTGAAGGGACCTGAGGCAGTTGTTTGGGGTGTACAGGAAGATTTGTGGGTCACTGCAAATTGCAGTCCAGCTCCTATTTTGGTGAATATTTGAGACTTGTGTGTAGAGATGATAGATATATTTGGGAGCAATCTTCCGAAAAACTGGAATTCAGAATTATGGAGGGGATATTGAGATGTAGGGAGGGCAGGCAGAAAAGGCAGTATTGTATGAACTTGGGTTAAGAAGAGGAATAATGAAATATCTCTTAATTTTAGGGTTTGGGAGTAAATTGAAAGGTTGCAGTTGAATTTGGAGGGTCAGCTTTAAGGTATATTAAATACTCCCTGAAATCGGAGTCTGTGAGAGAAAAAATCACTCCCTATGAATGTGGATTTGATCTTATAGGGTCAGCACGATTACCTTTCTCCATAAAATTTTTCCTAATTGCTATTACATTTTTACTATTTGAATTTGGGACTGGTATATTCAAAAATCAAGAGTATGTACCCCAAACGAATATGAGGACTGTGTACTTGAATATTTGCTTAGAGCAAGGACAATATTGACACTGATTTCAAGGTCTCTGTTAGTGGATTGGGGGATAGATATGATTTTGAAAGGGATGATTTTAAGAGTAGATTAATTTGAGGGCACAAGGATCTGCAGATCTTAAACTGTTGCAAAGCATGTCTGGTTATCAGCTGGGGATGGACTGTTGGTTAGAATAGGATATGTCTTGACATGAGGGGAGATGTCCACATTAACAATCTTTGGGGAAGTAGGGGGAGGGCGTTGTGAGAGGCAGTTTAGATCCTTTGGGGGTCCTTCTGAAGTGAGAAGTGCGGCTTCCTTCCCTGCACCCTGGGTGTCCAGTAGTGAGAAGGGTCCAGTAGTGAGAAGGGTCCAGTGCGGTCTGGAATAGTTAGGGGCCTGGTGATTATAGGGGTGGGAGATTAGGTGGATAAATTGGTAAATTTTAGGAGTGTCTCTCTATTCGTAGAAGTGTTGTAAAAGGAATATATCGTGGAGGATGCAGTCTACCGAGAAAAGCTGGAACCAGTGAAGTTGATGGCTAAGAGGGTCTCCCCTCACCCCCTCTCCCATCGTGACGCTCTCCCGCACTGCGCAGGCGCCGTCCCCCCCCACCTCCGGCCGCAGCCTCCAGTCGCTGCTGCCGCCGCAGCCCCCGCCCCTCTGCCCCTCCCCCCCCAATCCCGGGACCCTTGCTCTCCCACCCCCTCCCCTGAGTCCACCTCCCCTTCTCCATGTCGGCTCGGAACAGATTCGCCTCCATGTGCCTCTGCGTGGTACGTGCCGCGGTACGGGCTCCGGCCCCGCTCCCTTCTTCTCGGACCCCCAAATCTCAGGGTGTAAGCTTCAAGTGCTGTCGCTCTTCCTTCTGCTTGGCGCGGGGTCTCTGGGTTGCAGTGTTTTGCGGAGAGACGCAGCGGGTCGTCCCTCATCATCATCCACTTTCATTCACACCCCTCTATTTTGGGGGTGCAAGCCTCGGTTCCAGGTCATTCTGTGCAAATGAGGCTCCGGGAATGAGGGGGCCAAGAGGGAAGGATCAACAGTGTCTCCCAGGCCCTTGCTTGTTTTATGCCCTAATATATTGGGGTTCATACTTGGTCCCAATAGCATCTGTGCTGTCGTGTTCCCGGCCCTGAGTCCCAGTAGGGTAAAATAAGGGATATTCCTTTCCTAACTATCCTGCTTTAGTTGTCCTGTAATCTGGGACTGAGGTGCTGACCCTGGCCCCTACCTCCCAGTTTGCAATTTCAGAATCACTGTCTTCGACCCTTTACCCCTCCAGACGCATTTCCTTTTTTTTTTTTTTACCCCTTCCTACATGTACTTCGCAATTTCCAGGGACCGAACATAGGCCGTAACCTCCTTCAGTCACATTCTGGGAACTTTGGTATCCTTCCTTTCCTTGTTCCCCATCTCCCTCACATTGTCTCCCATTCCAGAGGGGCCTTTTCCTCAGTCCAGAGACACACGCTCCTGTGGGGGTGGGGCAGGGAAAGGTGCCTGCTGTTTCACTGTGATGAAGATTTACCTTCGTTTGTTCTCTAGAATAAACAATGAAATGTCCTTTTCCATGCTTCCATTTTCTTTATGTGCACCCTGACATTTGTTTCTTCATCAGATTCAGAAACTCTCTGTGAGGTGGAGTGAAGATGGAGGGGCACTGGGCTCAAATCCTCCCCCAGACTCCAAAACTCTTGGCCCTGCCTCACTTACCACGCAGGGAATTGGGGCTTGTAAAGTTAGAGAGGAGAGCTGCTTGCTCTCCTTCTCCCTGGACACCCCAGTTCTGGGGCACTGTCCCTTGGCTCTTGCACTGTCCAGGCTGAAGACCACCTTTTCAGGATGTGGAGTGAACAGCGCTCTTTCAGTTCATTTAATTCTGTTACCCAAGATGGCCCCAGCCTTTGAGCAGGGGCTTTGTAGTTTATATTCCCCCTGCCTTTCCTTCTCTACTTTTTGAGCCTGTGGTATTGAAACCCGGAGCTCAGGGTTCTCACTTCAAGTCGGTGAGCCAGCAAGTAAATAGAGTGAATCTTGATGAGCCCTTATTTTCTTTCTCTAAGGCTCTTCAACTATATCCAGGTGCTTCTTGATCTTAGGTGTCTCTGTCTTGGGTTTGAGAGTCTTGTTGCCAGTACCATTTCCCTCCTTCTGTTCTCTTACTGTACCCTTAGCTACACAGCCAAAGTTGGGTTACATCCTCAGCCTTGGTTTATCATACTCACAATTTTCAGAATCATACTCTAGTATCAGGCATTGATTTTGATAAGCTTCCCCCAGTTGGATCTTGCAACTGTTGCCCTGGAAATGTTGGGGTATTCTCAGTTTCTCAAACATGTTTTTTGAGAGGGAAATTCTGCCTTCTCTCCCATGTGTACTGGGGAGTGTATTCTGTCTTCTCCAGTTCCTGAGGGAGCCCTCCATATAGTACCTTCCTCCTCCTTCCCTGAGCTGGAGTTTGGGAGAGTCTTCTTCTCTGGGGGCTGGTTCCTGGGGAGGAGAGCAGCCGGAGGAGGGCAGAGGCAGGTGTGGGAAGACCCAGGCAGAGTTGCTGCCCTTCACTGCTGTCCCCAGCTGTCCTCTTCTTCATTCTCTAGCCCCCAGATAATATCATTTACCCATTTCCCTATTAATTTAGAGGCCCTTGAGATGGCAGGTCTTTAGTTGGGAGTCGGGTCATGTTGGGTCTTTCACTTCAAAAGGCCTGAATGAGACCAGGAAATAACTCTGAGTCTCAGCACTCTGCCCTCTTCCTCAGTCAGTGAACCTGGGACCCGGCACCTGTTCCTGCCCCTGTTCGGAGCCCTGCTGCCTCTAGTCTTCCCACATCCTTCCACATCCCTTTCCAGTATCTTGGATTAGCTGACTGGGCTGGACTGTAGGGTGGGGCTAGACTCTGGGGCTCCTTTGCTGACTCCTTGGGAACTCAGGAAGAGCTGGTGGGGTTTAGCTTTGTCCTGTCTGCGGAGCTGATAAGTACTTGCTAGCTGAAGGGCCTGACTGGGGTCCCTGCCTCGGGCACTCAAAGTGCTGGAGAGCCAGCTCAGGAGGTGGAGGCAGCTGTGGGGAGACTGAGGCAATGAGGGTTAGGGGGATGGAATGCAGAGTGCGAGCAGTGACTGGATATGGAGGAGGGAGGTCACAGTATGGGTGTGGGATTAAGGTAATGAGGGAATGGGGAGATGAGGGAAGCAAACAAGTTGGGGATGGGTACAGAGAAGGGGGTACAAGTGTCAGGCTGGGACTATGAGAGAATGGAGGATTTCAAGATGAAGGCCTGGGGAAAAGGGTGAGGAAACTGCCGCCAGAGGAGAGGTGTGTGCGTAGAAGGCCCCTGTCCTAGGATGTGGTGAGGAGGAGTAGGTGGTGTAGCTGGGACTTGGGAAGAGACAGAGGTGCTGGACGTCTTGGAGGGAGAGGGGTTGTGGAGAAGGTGGGGAGAGGGGAACCAACGGGCTGAAGGAGAGGGAGGGGAGGAACCGGTCAGGCCCCAGGGCCTTGCGCACTGCACTGGCTGGAGGAAGAGGAGGCAGCGGCCCACCAGCAGCCTGGAGCCCGAGGCACTGGGCTAGCCCCAGTGACGCCTCCGTCCCTATCCCCAGAAATACCGCTACCAAGATGAAGACACGCCCCCTCTGGAGCACAGCCCGGCCCACCTCCCCAACCAGGTAAACGCCCCCGAACTGGTGCACGCGGCAGAGAGGAACTTGTCCCACCTCAAGGCCGTCCACGGGGTCGTGGGCCACGCCCACCTCTCACCCCTCAAGGTAGGCGACTCAGGCGGGTCCCTCCCGAGTGTGGCCCTCGGAGCCTCGGAGCTACAACCACCTCCAAGGGCCGGTAGGGCGCGAGCCGTAGGTGGGGGGAGGCTGGGAGTGGGGTGCTGGGGCTTGGGCTCCTGGGCCCTGGGGGAGAGGGCGTTTGGAGGGCTGGAAACACCTTGTTGTCCTACAGGAGAAACAGAGGCCAGGCAAGTGGGAGTGGGAGTAGAGCTTAAAGCTGGGATGTGTGTGTGTGTGTGTGTGTACCCCCACGCGTGTACGTGAGCGACCTCCGACCCTGTGTTGAGATGTGCTCATTCCCCCAAGATACTCCCCGCGCCTGGGTGCTCTTCATTCCTGCAGTTCCGCCCCCACCCCCACCTTTTCGTTTTCTGTGTCCAGAGCTCTGTTCTGAACTCCTGCTGCCCTCATTTAGACTCGTCCCTTCTCTGTCTCTTACCCCCACTTCCAGCCTCTGGGCCAGGCTCTCCCTGTCCCTGAGGTTCCAGCCCTTTCCATCGGTCTAGCCAGAGACTTCCAGTCGTGGGCCTTTCTGCCTCCCTCCCCAGCCCCAGCCTTTGCTCCCCTTCTGTGCTCCCTCCCCTCGCTGCCTTTCCCTCCCTGCTAGCTGGCTGGCTGGCTGGTTCTTGATGCTGTCTCTCTCTTCCTCCCACGCACTCTCCTTTTCCCTCGCCCTGATCCCCAGCACAGGCCCTCTGGGGCTGATCAGTCCTTTTCCTTGGGCAGCCAGATCTCCTCTCCCAGTTACCTCCTTCCCTGTTCACTTCTCTCCTTTCCTCCCAAACCTTCTCTCTCTCATCCTCTTAGGCTCTCACCTGCACTTGTAACTTCTTCCTGTCCCTCCTCTGCCCCCCCCATTATTATTCACACTACTCATTTCCCCTTCTCCTTCTCTATGCTCAAAGTATGCTTTCCCTTCTCCAGTCCTTGGAAAGGCCTTGTTTCTGAGACCTTCCATGCTCCAGGCCACTTTCCATCTTCTTCCCCGGTCAGTCTTCTCTTCTGGGGGCACAGGATGGGGAGGAGTGGAGACACCAGGCAAGCTGTGAGATTGAGGGGAACCCTGTGGGGTCAGGGGTGGTATTCCAGAATCCTGTGGGATGCCCTGGGAATGAGCAGGGGTTTCTGAACCTAGGGGCAGGGAGTCAGTGAGTAGCAGCAGCAGGATCGGGGTGAGAATGAGGTGGCAGGAGGGGGATGGAGTGGAACGGAAGGATGTTCTCTGGCAGGTAGCAAAACAGCCAACAAACAGGTACTGAGCCCTGCTGGGGTCTGATGGGGATGATACTGAGTTCGGGGCAGCAGGCTGAGCTGACTGAGAGGAAGGAGAGTCAGGCTCTGGAGGTGAGGAGACCGTGCAGAGTATTCCTGGGAAGGAGTGAAGGAAGGAAGATGAGAGGGGCTTTTGGCTAGATGAGGCCATTAAGGGGAGGAGGACGATGAGAGAGGGGAGGCTTGAGATGTGGTAGTGAGGACAGTGCTAGGGAGTATTGGAATCAAGGCTCAGGAAGCAGAGGCAAGTAGAAGGAGAGAATACTGGAGATTGAAAGCAAGGGTGGAGGTCTCAGGACAAGGCCTGAGCTGCAGGATAGGAGAAGCCTGTTTTTAGAGGAGATGGGAATAGGTTAAGAATGAAAGATTGTAATTTGGGGATAGACTCTTGAGGGTTTGAAGATGGGGTAAGGAGGAGTGGTGCTAATATTTCTGGGGAATCAAATTAGGATGGAGGATAAGGGCAGGAGACGGATGAGGGAGGAGGCTGGAGGGTCAGTTGAGGACAGAGAAGCGGGTGGAACATGGAGGCTGGGGCTGGAAGATGTGGGGCAGGTATAGATGGAGGATGTGGGGTGGGGTAGACAGAGGGATGGGCAGCAGATAAAGGTAATTGTGGTTGAAGGATGGGACCTGGGGAAGGAGGTTCTCGAATAAGGATGGGGATAGGGATTGAGGAGAGGCTATGGGATGGAGGAGGGACCTGTGAATGAGATTTTGGCAGTCAGTGGCTCTTGGTTGGACAAACAGCATTTGCTGAGATTGGAAGGGTTGGAGGATGGTGTTAATAGGTTTATGGGTATGAAATCTATTATAGAACTTGAAAATGGTTATGTGTGGTATTCAGAAATAGCAGTAGGAGAGAGGAGGGACCCCTTTGGAGGGGGAGATGAGAAGTCTGGGGAATCTGTAAAGAGTGTCTCACGGTAGGCTCCAAATTCTTGTTTAAGGAGGAGATAGGTTGGGAACTCTGGAGGCTTTGGCCGCCTCCCCCATTGCCATAGAGATGTGGCTTCGGTTGCCCTGGCAATTGGGGAAGCCCCTAGGACTGGCCTAAAGCAGAACACGCCCCGGAGCCTAGAGACCCTGCCTCCTCCAGGCGACTGACGTCAGGGACCTGGGCACGCCTCACTTTAACCCCTCCCTGAATGAAATGGAGTGAGGGGGAGTAGATGAGAAGATAGGACCCGGATGTCTTTCACCACTCCCCCTTCCTGACGTCCTTTGCAGGGCCTAGGGTGAGGGGCGTAGGAGAGGGAGGAAGGGAGGTTATTAACGGATGCGCTGCGCGCACACCTATCCAGCCGGGATTTCTCGCCGCCTGTCTAACGGGAGGCGGGTCCTAGCGCAGGATAGGCGGGGTTAGCGGATCCCCTCTACGTTCGGGAGTGTGTTTGCCCCCGGGCCACGCCCCATATCCTCCCTCCCGTTGTCCTGACGACGGGGCCTCTAGGAGGTGGGTCTCCCCAGGTCTTGGTATAGATGCCGTTGCTAGGCAACAGGGTTCCTAGGGGAAGGGGTGAATTGGATGGCGGGTGGGTGAGAGGACTGAGGGACCCAGGATGTAGGGCAAATGTGTGTGAAGGTGAGGGGCAAATTTTAGGGAAGGTTATGAAGGCATCTGGGTGTCTGTGGGTGGCTAGGGACAGGGATGGAGGCAGGGCCCGGTGGACCTAAGAATTAGAGTGTATGTGTGTAGCACATAAGGCATGTCACACCCTGTGGTGTTACATCCGGTGAGAAGTTCCCCCCGCAGCTCCCCCTCTCCCCCCCACCTCTCCCGTGCCTGTCCCACCATCTGCTGTTCCCTTGCCTGGTTGTCGCTCCCATCCAGCTTTTCAAGGCGCCTCCGAACACATGTGGGGAGCCTGAGCTGGGCACTTAGGTCCATGCACGTGTGCATGTGTGTGTATGCAATGTGGCTTGAGGCTGGATCCTTGAGGGGCTCTGAGAGAGGCCTTAGTTAAGAGACTGAAAGAGTAGCCAGGCTGGTGGGACGCTTGGTTGCCTGCTTCCTTTTGAGCCAAGGCGCAGGCAGCTTTTCATCTCCTTTTTCCCCCCTCACAGGCCAATTCTCCTCCTGTGATTGTCAACACAGACACCCTAGAAGCCCCGGGATATGTGAGTTGTTTAGATTTTGGGGCCATTACAGAAGGAAGGAGGGAGAAAGGGAGGTCTCAGCCGAAGGGTAAGGGCAGGTCTCAGGTAGGAGTGTCTATCTCACTGTTTTTGTGTTTCTGGCCCGTGTTGGAGTTGCAGGTGAACGGGACGGAGGGGGAAATGGAATACGAGGAGATCACATTGGAAAGGGTGAGCCGGCTCCTCCTTCATCTGAGCACCCCCTAGCTCCCCGTATGTGCTTCTCTCTGTGCTCATGTTTTCTAAGGTGTTAGCATCTTAACCCCGTCCCTTCTTGCTCTGGTCACAGCCCCACAACCCATTCCCCTTCCCACTTGCCAAGAGTGGGCTGTGAGAGGAGCTGACGTTCTTCCCCACCCTTCTGCCCAGGGTAACTCAGGTCTGGGCTTCAGCATCGCAGGTGGCACTGATAACCCACACATCGGTGACGACCCATCTATTTTCATCACCAAGATCATTCCTGGTGGGGCTGCGGCCCAGGACGGCCGCCTCAGGTGGGGAGAAGAGAAGGGTTAGGATGCTGGTTCCCTTAAAAGGGGGGGCCAAGGCAGTAGGGAACTCTTGGCTCAGGCCCACCTTACTGCCCCCAGGGTCAACGATAGCATCTTGTTTGTAAATGAAGTGGATGTGCGGGAGGTGACCCATTCAGCTGCAGTGGAGGCCCTCAAAGAGGCAGGCTCCATTGTCCGACTCTACGTCATGCGCAGGAAGCCCCCGGCTGAGAAGCTCATGGAGATCAAGCTCATCAAGGGACCTAAAGGTAGTAACTCATTATGTCCACTCATATCCTAACTGTCCCTTGCCCCAAGGACTGCTTCCCAGACATCTGGGCACCCGCCTCTGTCCTCTTGTCCATCCAGGTCTTGGCTTCAGCATTGCAGGGGGTGTGGGGAACCAGCACATCCCTGGAGATAATAGCATCTATGTAACAAAGATCATCGAAGGGGGTGCCGCCCACAAGGATGGGAGGTTGCAGATTGGAGACAAGATCTTGGCGGTGAGGATTCCCCCATCACTTTTCGAGCCCACCCTTGGGTCTTGCCCAGGATTCCTTATCACATCACCCCCAGTGTGTCTGTCTTGGGGCTATTTCTGGCTCTGTCTGAGCTCTGCTTCCCTTGGCCCCAGGTCAACAGTGTGGGGCTGGAGGACGTCATGCATGAGGATGCCGTGGCAGCCCTGAAGAACACGTATGATGTTGTCTACCTAAAGGTGGCCAAGCCCAGCAATGCCTACCTGAGTGACAGCTATGCTCCCCCAGACATCACAACCTGTGAGAGCCGTCCAAACCCCAAAGCTCCCCATGACCCATCCTGGTTACCCCCATGATCCCCAGTGACTATGCCTCTTCAGATATTCCCCGTGAAATAGCCACAATCTCTGTGTCTCCTGTGGTTGGAGACTAGATGAAAAACCATAGAAGAGTGGGAAAAGATCATCAACAGTCTCTCCCCAGGAAGGTACCAGGCCCAGATGGTCTGATAGCTAATTTTATAAAATCTTCAAAAAGCAGATAATTCTTAAACTCTTTCTGAGGATAGGAAAAGATCAAAAGCTTCACATTTCCCTTTATAAGGGAAGGTCAAAGGTCACAAAGATTATGTAAAAGAAGCAAAGTATAGGCCAGTTTTGCTTCTGAATAGAAATGCGAACATTTATAACATGGTAGCAAGCCAAACACAGCAGCATGTTAAGGGAATAACACTGTCACAAAATGGGGTGTGTTTCAGAAAACTGAAGCTGTTTTCATATTGGGAAACCTCTTAAGATGAATAACTGTATTACCAAATTAAGGGAAAAAATTTTAAGATCCTTTCAGGTAGGTGTGGGAAAGGCATTTGGTGAAATTCAGCATCTGTTTCCAGAGGAAAACTTAGTAAACTAGGAACAGAGGAATTTTCCTTAACATGATGAAGAGTAGTTACCAGAAACCAACAAGGAACATTTCCTAATGATAAAATCCTAGCAGTGCATCCATGAACTTAGGACCTAGGCAAGGATCGTGTTATTGCTGCTGTGATTCCGCATCTCTGTAGAGTGGGGGTGCTGCTCATTGTTGGTACTGTTCTCATTTTTGGACTCGATAATTCTTTGTTGTGGGGGGTGGTTCTGTGTATTGTAGATTGTTTACCAGCATCGCTGGCTTCTATATATCAGATGACAGTGGCACCTCTCCCCACCAGAATGTCTTCGTAGACAAACCAAAAATGTCTTTGTAGACACTGCCAAAGGGCCCCTGGGAGGCAAAGTTACCCTGATTGAGAAGCACTGCTTTAGATTTCAGGCAAAATAATCAATAGCTGTTACATTTGAAAAGGGAGAAATAAATGTATCCTTATTTGATATTCTTATAAATTACACTGTTTTCCATCTAGACTAAAATCTCTGTGAAGTAACTGCAAAACTTAAAAACAATATGAACAGTCAAGAATGTGTCCATATGAAAGATAAATAAGAATCAGTAACTTCTCAGGAATAAGAAACGTAATGCATAAAAAGAATCCTTCTGCTGTTGAAGAAAAGTCTGTAAAATTCTTAACCTATAAACTTGGCAAGATGTGTAAGGTTTATATGATGGTAATAATAACACTTTATTGAAGGACAAAAAAAAATGAAGAAATGGAGAGTCATACCATGCTTCTAGATGGAAAAACTTAATATGCTAAAAGATCTCAACCCTCTCCAAATTAATCTATACATTATATGCACTCCTAATCAGAATTTTAATGTTTATTTTTTCCCCTGGGAGCTTGGCAGGTTGCTTCTAAAGTTCAACTGGAAAAATAATATTTGGGGAAACAGCTAAGAAATTTTTGGAAAAGAATAATGAGGCCTGACTGCCCCTATGAAATATGAAATCATACCATGAAACCATATTAAAACCACATGGCACCATTTCTAAACACCAAAACCTACCAAAAGGGACCTTGGCTCCTTAGAGAAAGGGCCAGTTCCAGATCTTTGGCAAGAAATGGTGTGTGTGTGGGTTCATAGGGAAGACAGTGTAGCACAGAGAACACAAATAATGACTCTGTGGCATCTTACTACACTGATAGATGGTGACTGCAGAGGGGCGTGGGGGTGGGGGGAAGAAATGTGCTTGTAGCATCTTTCATACTAGGAAGTAAGGAAGATAGCTGAGACTACAGGAGGGGCTCCTATGGCCATTCAAGCGAATCTCAAATATGTTAAAATCGATGAGGTCATAACAATACTGAAGAATAACTGGGTACTTTTGGAGGGTGCTAGGGATCCCATTCATCCTGAAAACTGGCAAATAAAGGGAAAAAGTCAAGCATTTATTCTTTTTCCTGTACAGACTGCACCTCAGAGTAATCACGTAGCTGATGTGGAGAAGTTCTTTTCATAGAACTCCCACTAATAAGTGCTCCTTCCCCCAAAGGTAAAATACCACTATTTTTCAGCCCCCAGTGGGACTATCAACAGAACATCAGAACAGGCAGTGATTGTCAGTGACTGCTAAAACTCTTAGGTGAAAAGCTGATGGGGAGCTTTATAAAGGACGGCTCAGGCTGGCAACACTGGAACCTACGATTACTCTTACCTAAGACAGTAATAGTCTTGTGTCCTGTTGTGATGCAGTAGAACGTATACAGTTGCACCTCTGAGGTATTTGTGCCAAAAAACTGAACTTGAATGTGACTAAGTCTCTAGAACAACTTACCAGTTTACAGGTGATATGGGGTAGAGGCATTGTTAACACGACAGAGGTGCAGGCAGTGGTTTCCCTATTAGAATGTGGGAAATTCTATTAGATGAATGACCTAGTTTTTTCAACAAGTGAATGGCCAAGAGTAAAAAAGAGAGGAATTTTATAGTAAGAGATTGGAGAGAGAGCAATCAACAGAAATACCCCAAATTCTGGTATTAACATTCCCCTTGACTTCAATACCAGGACTTGTAACCTTTAAATTGATTATCCCCTAAAAGAACCAGCCCTTTATACCACCTATGAATTCCTGCCACCCCATCCCCCATTGCCGTGATCTGATGTACTCTTTGCCACCCTAGCATAACTTCCCCTTCACCTGCATCTGGCGCCCTTGGGAGAAGGTGGGGGTGAGGGTGGTGCTGTCGCCCTCCAGGCATTTCCATCTCATCCTTTCTCCCATGTCTTGCCTCAGCTTATTCCCAGCACCTGGACAATGAGATCAGTCACAGCAGCTACTTGGGCACCGACTACCCCACAGCCATGACCCCCACTTCCCCTCGGCGCTACTCCCCAGTGGCCAAGGACCTGCTAGGGGAGGAGGACATTCCCCGAGAACCGAGGCGGATTGTGATCCACCGGGGCTCCACAGGCCTGGGCTTTAACATTGTGGGTGGCGAGGACGGTGAAGGCATCTTCATCTCCTTTATCCTGGCCGGGGGTCCTGCAGACCTCAGCGGGGAGCTGCGGAAGGGCGACCAGATCCTCTCGGTGAGGGCACCAGCCCTTCCCCTGGGTGGAGCCCAGAGCTCTTGGGTAGGGGCTTGGGTAGGCTGGAGCCTGGTTCCCTGCTCCAGAGACTCAGCCTCTCCTCTCTCTAGGTCAATGGTGTTGACCTCCGCAATGCCAGCCACGAGCAGGCTGCCATTGCCCTGAAGAATGCAGGCCAGACAGTCACGATCATCGCTCAGTATAAACCAGAAGGTACCAGGCCTCAAGTTCCCCATCCTGTTGGAGGAGATGGTCCTCAGGACTCTGGCTCTTCAGTTTGTGGCTTCACTGGGGGCAAGGTGGGGTAGCAGTAGGATGGGGCCAGAGCTCAGGGACCACCTTGTCCTTCTTCAGAGTACAGCCGATTCGAGGCCAAGATCCATGACCTTCGGGAACAGCTCATGAACAGCAGCCTGGGCTCAGGGACTGCCTCCCTGCGGAGCAACCCCAAAAGGGGTTTCTATATCAGGTCAGTTGCTTCCTGCTGGGCTCATTTTCATTCTGTGCCCACTTGCTCCCCAGCTATCAATTCCCGTAAACCCTGCCCGGTTCCCACTTCCCCCAGGCCTGACACTCAGCTGCTGTTCATGGGCTCGGCTGCACAGGTTAGCATTTTGAAATACTCCATATCAATTGGAAATCAGCTGCCTCACATATCCCTACAGCCTTCCAGCCCCTGGTCATCCCGGCATTTCCCCTAGGATCCCAGGTTGCCCTCCAATTTGGTAACTCAAAGGTTAATGCCCAGCAGAGCAGGGGATCTCTAGGCTATTTGGAATATTGCCCCAGCATGTATATCCGAGGGGGAAGCCCGAGGGAGCCAAGGGAGGCGGACCACAGCTCCCTGGCTCCCAGATGTAGGCACTGCATCTCTGCCTCTGCCTCCCCGCTGTGTCTCTTGTCATGTCCTCCCTGCTTTGCAGGTGTTTCAGAGCTGTTCGTTCTGGCCTGACTTTTCTCTGGAGGTCCCGACCTGCAGTTCTGGCCACCTTTCTGGACATGTCCACTGGGATGTCTCACAGGCATTGCACACTCAACACATCCCAGTCTGAGCTCATCTTTCTCTCCCACGTGCTCAGTCTCTCTGTCTTGCCAAATCAGTGTTCTCTGTCTCGCTGAATGCATCACCAGTTGCCTTGAACTTGGCTCAGGTTGGAGCCTCCCTCAGCCCTTCCCTCCCTGCTGGGGTCCATTTTGCTCCCAGGGTCAGTCAGTTCTGACTCCTGAGGATGCTGGATGACCCTGGAGTCTCTTCCCATCTTTCTAGTGCCATGGCTCTGCTCTGCATCTTGTCCTGACCCCAAGACAAGACTTATTGTGACTTACTGACAGGAGTTTGGTATTAATAAGGGTAGCCTGGATTGCAAATAATGATCTTTTTTTTTCTTATGGGTTTGAGCAGATTCCAGCTTACCCCTGTGACTGCAACATGCAGGTGTATTGCAGGCTGATCTCAGGAAGGTGTTGTTCTAGATCGTACTCTAGAAATTACACCAAAGCCATAACCTTTCTGATCCCTGACACAGCGTGGACTCAATAACGGTTAATAGTTGTGGTGATTATGAGTTGAGTTTTTGGTCTCCACACAGTTTTGGGGTTCCTCAAAATCCATGGCACCTGGAGGAGAGCCACCAACACTGTGCTTTGGGTAGACCATTGGCCCAGAACCTCCAGGCTGGGCTCAGGGTGGCCAAAGTCCTCAGCCAGGCCCTGATCAATGGCTGCCTGCTCTCCAGGGCCCTGTTTGATTATGACAAGACCAAGGACTGTGGCTTCCTGAGCCAGGCCTTGAGCTTCCGCTTTGGGGATGTGCTGCATGTAATTGATGCCAGCGATGAAGAGTGGTGGCAGGCACGGCGGGTCCACTCTGACAGCGAGACCGATGACATCGGCTTTATCCCCAGCAAGCGGCGGTGAGGCTCCCAGGGCCTGCAGCCCTCCTGCTATAGGCCTCGAAGTTCCAAAGGTCCCCAGGGTGGGCAGCCAACAGGACATGTGTCTGCCCTTGTCTTCTTGTGGGGTCTCTCTGCTGGGCCATCCTGGGCACCAAGACTCCCATGAGCCTTTGGGACAGACATGTCATTTATGAGCACAAGGACCCAAGGGCTGCTAGGACATGGGGTTACCAGTAGGCCTTGGGGGTGGGGGCTCTAGGGCCCCTCACTGAGAATCTCCTGACCCTCCCATCCATTCATGTTTCCTACAGGGTTGAGCGACGGGAGTGGTCAAGGTTAAAGGCCAAGGTAGGTAGAGGAGGTGGTGAGCTTGGGTGGAAGAGTGGGGGCCTCATGGGCTGAACTAACCAGCGACATGGCCTGTGCTTTCTTCCTAGGACTGGGGCTCCAGCTCTGGATCACAGGGTAGGTGGAGTTAGTTTGGGAAATGTGGGGTGAGAAGAGCCCTGAGTGTCTCTTCAGAGCCTCAGGAAGGCAGGCAGCACAGGCCCCGAGTCCCCTGCTTTGGAGTCCCTCACACATTTCCGGTCTCCCCTAGGTCGAGAAGACTCTGTTCTGAGCTATGAGACAGTGACGCAGATGGAAGGTGAGCCTGGCCCCTGGCTTGACCCCCGCCCCTCCTGCTCCCTGGCTCTGTTCTCTGCCTGAGCTGGCTCTCTCTCCTCAGTGCACTATGCTCGCCCCATCATCATCCTTGGGCCCACCAAGGACCGTGCCAACGATGATCTTCTCTCCGAGTTCCCCGACAAATTTGGATCCTGTGTTCCCCGTGAGTGCTGGGGTCTTGCGTGGAGGTGGGAGATAGGGTGGGGCCCCTGGGGGTCAGGGCAGAGCTGCCTGGGCATTGGGGTACAGGGGGTACAGGGATTCTCTGAGAAGGGGTGCTTCCCAGCCACCTTTGTGTTCCACAGTAGCCACTCCAGGCCAGAAACATGGAGGACCCAGGGGGAGCTGGGAGAGGTAGCCCTGTCCCTCCTCGGCCTTGGTTTCCCCAGCAGCCCCCTTCACTGAAGGACCTGAGGGGCACTGCTGGGGGTCGACACAGGCAGGTAATAAGCTGGAGAGACGGCGGTTAGATCTCGGGGGTGGGGTGACTTCCTGGCAGACACAACACGGCCCAAGCGGGAGTACGAGATGGACGGCCGGGATTACCATTTTGTGTCATCCCGGGAGAAAATGGAGAAGGACATTCAGGCGCACAAGTTCATTGAGGCCGGCCAGTACAACAGCCATCTGTACGGAACCAGCGTGCAGTCCGTGCGGGAGGTGGCAGAGCAGGTAGGGCCTGGCGGCACCCTGGCCCTCTTCCTCCCCTCCCCACCCCCATGGCCTCCCCCAGCTCTCTCTAACTCTCTTTCTCTCTGCCTCTTTCCCTGCTGGGTCTTGCCTCCCTCCTCCACCTCCTTCTCCTCCTCTTGGGTGACTCTGCCCCACTGCCTGCTCTCCTGTGCCTGCTCCCCCTTCCTCCTTCCCTCCCTTGCTGCCTGACCCCGAACTCCACACCGCCATCTGTCTCCTCTCCTCCTGTCCCTCCTCTGTGCCCCATTTTCCCTCTCTTCCCTTGGCCCTGCCCTTGGTGGCTTGCCTCCCTCCACTCGGTCCCTCCCTTCTGCCTGGCTCCCCTTTGGCCGTCCCCTCTCCCCTCACCCATTCCTGGGGTCTCCACTCCCCTCTCCTGCTCCTCTGCTACCTTCTTTCCCCTGCTGCCCCCTTCCTGCCCTCTCTCTCCACGGTTCCTTTCTCCATCTGCCTCTCCTCCCTCCCATCTGTCTCTCCTATTCCTTCCATCTGTCTGTCCTCTGTCTGTCCTCCCCTCCCTCCTCCCTCTCTCCTATTTCCTTTCTCCTTTTCCTTTGCTTTCTCACCCCATCTCATTGCCATTCCCACCTGCCTTGCTCACCACTGCTCCTCTTGCCTTGCTCTGCCCTGGTTTTGGGGTCCTCCCCCTTCCCTCCCTTCCCTCCAATCCCCTCCTCCATGCTGGCCTCTTCCCTTGCTCTTCACCTGCCCTTTCCTTTTTCTCTCTTTCACTCTATCTGTCCATACCCCCTTCCCTGCCCTGATCCTCCCTGTCCACATGTCTTTGATGTTCCTTACTTCCCTTTTGGCCAACCTCCATTCCCCACCTTTCCATGTACTGTGTCCTGTCCTGCCACCTCTGTCTGTCCTTTCCTGCCACCTGCTCGTCCCCCTCCACCCACCCTGCCTGCCCCCAGGGGAAGCACTGCATCCTCGATGTCTCGGCCAATGCCGTGCGGCGGCTGCAGGCGGCCCACCTGCACCCTATCGCCATCTTCATCCGCCCCCGCTCCCTGGAGAATGTGCTGTGAGTATGGTCCCAGGGGCCTCCCCTCCACTCCCCTCTCCTGTGGCCCTGGGCCTTGGAAGGCCTTTCCCCCCAGAACCTGGACAGTGGCTCCAGTAGCCGTTGAGGGGGATCTGCACAAAGAGCTAGAACCTGGAGGATGCCGGGAATCCCAGGCTTTTCCCTTGGGCTAGGCAGGACTACAACTCCCAGCAGCCCCTGGGGCACTCACACCTGTGGGGCGAGCCAGGGCCTCCAGGGTTGTTGGGAGTTGGAGTCTGAATCCCTTCACTGGGGCTGAAGGCTGGAAGACTGAGGCTCTGGTGAGGTCTCTGGAGTTGCCACACCCAGTTGGGGTGGGTTGAGGGTCAGTGTGGGTCATCTGTGGCCCTGGAGGACATTGGGAATTGTATTTTTTGCTACATGCTCCAAATAGGAAAATACTCGTTGCAACTTAACTATCCATGTTTGAAAGGGGTAAAAGGCAGGGTAGCCCACCCTCAGGTCTGCGCCTCTTACTCTCCACAGAGAAATCAATAAGCGGATCACAGAGGAGCAAGCCCGCAAAGCCTTCGACAGAGCCACCAAACTGGAGCAGGAATTCACCGAGTGCTTCTCAGGTGAGGCTGCAGTGAGCTTGTTGCCCCCACACGAGGCACCTTTGCTTAGATAAAAAAAAGGTGCTCCTACTGGGTGTGGATGGCTGAGAAAGAGAGGCCGGCTTTGGGTGGGGGCAGTGCTATGGCTCATGGCTGGGAGAGTTAGAAAGAGGTGCCCCTTCTTCTGGGCTGGTGCCACCCCCTCGGCTGGGAGTCCGGCTTCACTATGGCCTCACTCTGTGCTCCACTCCACTCCAGCCATCGTGGAGGGTGACAGCTTTGAGGAGATCTACCACAAGGTGAAGCGTGTCATCGAGGACCTCTCAGGCCCCTACATCTGGGTCCCAGCCCGAGAGAGACTCTGATTCTTGCCCTGGCTTGGCCTGGACTCGCCCTGCCTCCATCACCCGGGCCTTTGGTCTGGACTGAATTGCCCAAGCCCTTCACACCCGCCTGGTCTCCCTCCCACCCCTTCTTATTTATTTCCTTTCTAACTGGATCCAGCCCATTGGAGGGGGGACACTCCTCTGCATGTATCCCCACACCCGAGAACTGGGCTCCTGAACCCCAGGAACCTGGGGTCTGGTGGGGGAGCTGGGCTCTTGGTCCCAAGCCCTTGCTCCTTAGAACCCTAACCCCTGCCCGCCCCCAACGCACAGACAAACCCACCGGGGGCCACCTGCCCTCCCCCATCTTCTCCCACACACATTCCAGAAGTGAGGGCCCCCTCAAGGGACACCCCGCTGCAGGGATGCAGGGCCACAGGCCTCCGCCCTCCCCTGATGCAGGGCCTGGGGTCACCCCTGCCCCTGTCATAACTTCCCATGTCCCTTGATTTCTCATTTATTTTTTCCATTTTTTTTCTTCTCAAAGGTGGTTTTTTGGGGGGATAAGTGGGGGGACTCCATTGTGAGCCCCCTGCCTTCCACATGCCCCCTACCTTTTTTCTTTGCTGGTTTGCATGAGTGGAAGGTCTAACTGTGGCTTTTTTTTTTCTGGGATTTTTTTTTTTTTTTTTTTTTTTGGGAAAGGGGAGGGATGGGTCTAGGGAGTGGGAATGTGGGAGGGGGGTGGGAGGGCAGGGGTTGGGGGTCGGGTGTCTGGGAGCCAGGGGAAGACTGGAAATGCTGCCGCCTTCTGCAATTTATTTATTTTTTCTTTTGAGAGAGTGAAAGGAAGAGACAGATACTTGAAACCTGGTGTGTGGCCTGGTTATTTGGGACCTCGGTGAGGAGGGAAACAGGGTGGGAACGTATGGATGGGTCTGGTAAAGTCAGATCCGTCTTCACACCAACACAGAGAAGATAAAGTTGCTTAAAGGGGTCTTGGAGGGAACCAGAAGTGCGGATCCTGAGTCAGTAGTGAAGAATGGGCCTGGGAAAGGCTGGAGGCTCTGTCCAAAGTCCCTGACAGACCCAGAGAGAGGAGGCTGGAGTTTCCTAGGTCCTCGCAAACAGCCCAGTTCTGATCACTGCCCGGGACTGTCTTGTTCCTGTTGGGCAGCACTACTCCTTCTAAAGCATAATACAGAGGAAAATTTCTTTGTTCATGTTCACAGGTTATGGACAGAGCTGGGCTCTGGCAACGACCTATATAGAAGTTTGCTGATGAGAAATGCTGTGTAAAAAATCTATCCATTGAATTTCCTTATGCCTCATCTTTATAGGAAAGATTTGTAGCAGCTCTGCAAATAATAAGAGTGGGAAAATAGAACCTCAAAACCAAAGATAAAAATAAGAGAAACAGATGAAGTAGCTAGGAGGGTAAATATGATCTCTGAGCTTCCTGGTAGACTGAGCAAAAAAGGAAATGCTCCATTACCTAGTTCTTTATCATAAAGGAGAAAAAGTTCGGGTTCTTGTAGGGAGTCAGATTTTCCTGGCCCTGAGTCCTAACTGCAGCTTCTCAGGTGCAGCTATGTAGATCAGTAGTTCTCAGCTTCTGCCCCAGTCCATGTGCTTGACAGGCTGCCATTGTGAAGGCTTCAGCGGCAGCAAGGGTGAGCCACTGCTGGCATCAGCTGCTATACTGTTCCTTTCTCCCTCTGATTCAGGAGCCTCTGGGAGGGATGTTGAGGCGGACAGTACTAAGAGTTGTGATGGTTAAGTCCTAAACTGCAGAAAGGCAGTGTTTATAGCCACTCCGGACAGAGGTTCGGAGTTGGATGCGAAGGACCAACCCTGGGACAGCGACCCTGGGGAGGGCATTACTGCCCGAGCCTAAGCTGACCCAGGGATAGAGACAGAGACCCCTGGAGGTTTGTCACTTAAACCAATGGTCCTCTCTGTGAATGGCCCTGCACACTTTCCTGTGCAGGACTCTACCCAACAGAACCCAACCCACTGACTCCTGGGGTGGGGCCCAGGGGTCTGCATTCCAAGAACCGTCCCAGGTGATGCTGACAGCTTGCTGCTTGGAGAAGCAGTGCTTCCGAGAATGTCTTTCAAACAATCCTTCTTTGAGCTTGGTTCTGCGTAGGAGCAGATGGTTTGAGGCTGTGCTGATGTTCTCTACCATCAGCCGAGGGGAGAAATTTGCGTGCTGAGGAAGGTGCGCACAGATAAGGTGTCTGGATCTAAGGGGTTAAGGAGAGTTCAGAGAGAAGGGGTAGAATCACCTAATTCTGTGCACATAGTCTTTTAGGTGACAAGAGTGATATGCATACCTTGCAAAAATTCAAACAAATATAGAAATACATATGGTTAAAAAAAGTTCCCTCCCCATTTCATTCTACATACTTCACAGAGACAGCACTTCAGCAGTTTGGGATGTAGCCTTCCAAGTCTATAAGGAGCTCCTCCGATGGTTAAGGAGACTGTTTGAGTGGATAGGTGCACTGGGCTTCCAAACAGACCACTTCAAATCCTGATTCATCTTCTCCACCTGCCTCTATTTCCTTCAACAAATACTTAATTTGAATCTTGCTTGGTGCCAAGCAGTGTTTGAAATGCTGAAATGCAATGTCCTTGCCTTCAGGGAAACTGGGGTCCATCCCAGATAGTAGGAAGTAAAGGAAAGCAGAGAATTAAAATAATGATGTTGCTATTAAGCAAAGAGTCCTTGCTAGTTTCTTTTTTTAAAAGCTTTTCCTAAAAGTGTGTTTTTTAAAATTGAAGTATAGTTGATATGCAGTATTATATTGGTTTCAAGTATACAACAGAGTGATTCAACAGTTACCCACATTATTAAATCCTCACCCCAGCTAGTGCAGTTACTGTCAACACAGGAAGATGTCCGTGCTGCTCTGCCATCCCCGTGACCGACTTCTGCTGTGACTGAGATGTCCTTGCTAGTTTGGTGGTCAGGGGCTTCTTGGAGCAATATCTGGGTTGAGATCTGAATGGTGATGAAGCGTGAGGTGTGGAGTGTGCTGGGCAGAGGACGGCTGGGCAGGGAGTGGTTTAGAAGGCTGGAGCACAGAGAGGTCAGGTGGAGTGGGAGGTGGGGAAGGGGAGAAAGAGGGGGCAGGTTGGAGAAGGAAGCAAGGCCTGAGGAGTGGGACTTCCTAGGGATTTGATAAAAAGTGTCATTAAAAGCTGTTGGAGGGCTGAATCAGGAACCCCACGGTTGCCCCAGGTGCTGGTGGAGAAAATAAGGGAGGGGCAATGGAGAGCCAGCTGGGAGGAGGTGGTGAGGTTAGGAGGAGAGGTGGTGGTGTCACTGTGACAGGGCACAGAGATTTACTTCTCTAAGCCTCATTTTCCCTAGCTCAAAAAGGGGAATAATCACTACTTAGCTTGCTGGATTCTTGTGAGGAATGAGGGAGTTGATACCAAAAGCCCTCAGCACACTGCCTGGCAACGCTAGCAAGTGGTAATGATCATTGCTGTCAGCCTCTTGGTCTAGTCTGTTACTGGGTAAACTTGAAAGTTAAGTGAATCTTGGAAATGTGGGGCTTTAACATTTTCTAAAAATTTCATCTTCTAAAGTAGGGAAGAGGAGTGGAAAGGGTCCTGGATCACAGAATCCTGGCTGTCCCAGCACTGAGAAGCTGGGGTGTGCCTGGGCGGAGAGAGTGGCATTATGGTGGAGAGCCAGGATGGAGAAAGACCTCACCAGCAGCCACCCGCAGGCCGGTCCTCCCGGCTCACAGAGGGGATGTTGATGCCCCAGGGTGGGTTGTATCAGCTCACGTTTTGCCCTTGTGTGCTGTGGCCACATCCTCTGTCCAGCCCCGGAAGCCCCTGTGCCCTGGCCAATCCTCCTAGCGCCGAGCCCTCCAGCCAGAGTGCATCTCCTAACTCCCCTGCTCAGTCTCTCCTTGAAGTGGGGAACTGAGCCTCCTTTTCTTCCTTCTGCTCATTTTTTCAGTCACTTCTTCCTGAGGTCTGCTGGGTGCCTGGCTGCAGACCAATCCTTAGTCCCAGCGTGAGGGGGGCAGGCCCATTCTAATCGTGGAGTTGAAAGCACTCTGTGGGGTGGGCAATGGCTGACGGAGCTCAGAACCCAGGCCTCCTCCTTTCGAGGGAGGGGGCTGTCTTGTAAAACCTCAGGGCCCCAGTTCTGTCCCAGGGAAGATAACTAGCCTGTGGGGTGTGGGGAGGGACATCCTTGGCTATCCGGACCCCGCCAGCCTCCCATTCAGAGGCCCTGGGGGTCTACTCAACTCTGGGCTGTGTTGCTGGCGGTAATGATGACAATTAAAATATTCTGAACATGGGGTACATGCCGGGAACTGTGCTAAGAGCTTTCCACTCTGAATCTCACTTAACCTTGACAGTAACTCGGAGATGGAGATGGGTATTACACCCACTGTCC
Source organism: Manis pentadactyla (assembly GCF_030020395.1). NCBI lineage: Eukaryota > Metazoa > Chordata > Mammalia > Pholidota > Manidae > Manis > Manis pentadactyla. The sequence goes on from NC_080022.1 coordinate 136,162,887, forward strand.
AGATGAGGGCAGTGAGCTCCGATCTGCAGGTCAGCCGCCCTTCCCAGCAGCCAGTGCTCCCTAACAGCCCTTCTCTGTTCACCTATTGCTCAGCCCCCTTCCCCCGAAAGCACTTCCCTCTTCCTGACTCATCCTAAGAGGAGGCCTGCATCCCTCTCTCCTTGGCCGTCTTTACCCTGGCACTTGGGGTCTCCAGGTGCTGGCCCTGAGGGTCACCCCCACTTCTAGGCTGTATGACTGGCAGTCCTGGGGTTCTTCCTCCTGTTTCTCCCACAGGCAGGACTGTCCTAGGCTGCTTGCTTTCCGCTGTGCTCTCACTGGGTGGAGTTCATTACAGGGCATTTTGCCACACCTGGGCCATACCCAAGGCTCTGCTTTTGGTGTCTCCAGCCCAAATCTCTGTGGACTCCAGACTGATCTGCAGCAGTCTTTGGACCCTGGTCAGGTGCATAGTCCCCCAACCCCCCAAACCCTGCTCCTGTCCCGGTTCCCTCTGCTGCACATCCAGCAGCCCCCAGGTCCATTCCATTCCTCTGCTAAAGTTCTGCCCATGTGAACTTCCTCTCTGGTCCAAGGCTCACAGTTTCTCACTGGGACCAACACAGCAGCCTCCTGACTGAGCTCCGTACCTCTTGGCGACCACCTCTAACCCATCACCCTCCCCAAGGCCAGGCAGTCGTTCAACTTCCAGCTCTGACCTCACCCCTGCCATGCCTGCAGCTGTTCATGAGCTGGAGCCTGTCTGTCACAGTCTTTAACTGTTGTTCAGGTGCCCCATCAGTAAGATGCTTTGAGCATGTGTCCCCAGTATGCATCCACTCAGCTATTACTTCACTACATGTCGTGGTGGCCAGCCTTCAGGATGGCCTGATTATTCTCATCTCCTGATATTCACGCTCTCAGATAGTCCCCTCCCACAAGTAGGGCTGCCCCACGTAACCAGTAGGGTACTGGGGAGATGATGGAGCATTACTTCCGAGGCTAGGTCATAAAAGAAACTGCAGCTTCCACCTTGTGCTCTTGGATGACTTGCTCTGGGGGAAGCCACCTGCCATGCTGTGAGGGCTCTCAAGCAGCCCTGTGGCTCAGAGGCCCATGTGGTAAGTTGCTGAGGCCTCCTGCCACAGCCAGCACTTGCCAGTGAGTCACCTTGGATGCTGGTCTTCCTGCCTTGGTAAGTCTGCAAATGAACGTATCACTGATGGACATCTTGCTTGCAACCTCATGACAGACCCAGAGCCAGAACCAACTGGCTAAGCTGTATTCAGATTCCTGATGTCTGGGAACCAAGTGAGATGATAAAAATTCCTTGTTTTAAGTGGCCAAGTTTTGGAGTGATTGTTTTGCAGCAATAGATCACAATACACATATGCCACTGTACAAGTCTATTATGTACATTATAAAACATATCCTCAGGTAGAAATTTAAGAAAAGGGATTAAAAAATACAAAAGTTCTATTTTTTTGCCACACTCCCAATGGATAATCTTGTGACCCCCAGGGGGTGCACATCCATCCCTCTGGAGACTACTGTGCTTCTGAATGACATTCAAAACTCCCCACCCTGAGGTTCAAGGCCCTCTTTGGTGTGGCCCAAGTTACTTCTCAGGCCAAATTCGTTTTCTGCTACCGTTTCCTCTTCCCAGGGTCTTGCTTATTACCACCAATAAGTCCTATCTCTCTTTCCAGGTCAACATTATAGACCTCCTTTTGGGAGCCTTTCCGCATTGCCCTGGGGGTGGGAGTCCCAGGTTTGGAGCCCAGGCTTTCTGTATTATCTCCACACATGGTCTGCCTCCTACAGGAAAGTGTACTCCGAGTGGGTGGGAGGCACTTTGTGTGAAGTGTGATTGGCAGAGTTCTAAAAGTGGCTCCCAAGATTCCATGCTGTCATGCTGAAACCTGTGAATATGATGAGATACCACTTGTGATTGTTATATTATACAGAGTTGACCTTATATATATGACACATGTTGAATACATGGTTGATCTTAAGACAGGAAGATTATCCAGGTGGGCCTAACCTAATCACATGAGCTCCTTTAAAAGTGCAGAGGAAGTCCAAGAAAGCAAAAGCATGCACTGTTGCTGACTTTGAAGATGGAGGGGCCTCTTTGAGGAATGGCGGCGGCTCCTGGCTGACAGCCAGCAAGGAATGGGGACCTCAGTCCTACAGCTGCAAGGAACTGGATTCTGTCAATACCTGAACTGGCCTGGAAGCAGACTCTTTTCTTTTGCCTCCGGAAATGAATACAGTCCTGCCAGCAACTTGATCTCAGCTTTGTGAGACCCTGAGCAGAGAACCCAGGTGGACTTCTGCTTGGACTTCTGCCCTACAGAACGGTGTGCTAATAAATGGGTGTTTTACACAAAGTTTTTGGTATTTTGTAACTCAGCAATATAAAATGAATACATGAGACCCTTTGTCTCTGAAGATCTTGCATAATTCAAGACACATTATTTTTTAAATATTTTTTATTAAGATATTACTGATATACATTCTCATGAAGGTTTCACATGAAAAACAATGTGGTTACTACATTCACCCATATTATCGAGTCCCCTCCAGACCCCATTACAGTCACTGTCCATCAGTGTAGTAAGATGCCACAGTGTCACTACTTGTCTTCCTATGCCACACTGTGGCACATGATCCCCCCCACACCATGTGTACTAATCATAGTACCCATCAATCCCCTTCTCCCTCCCTCCCTACCTGTCCTCCCACACCCCTCCCCTTTGATAACCGCTAGTCCCTTCTTGGAGTCTGTGAGTCTGCTGCTGTTTGTTCCTTCAGTTTTGCTTCGTTGTTATACTCCACAAATGAGGGAAATCATTTGGCACTTGTCTTTGTCTGCCTGACTTATTTCACTGAGCATAATATCCTCCAGCTCCATCCATGTTGTTGCAAATGGTAGGATTTGTTTCTTTCTTATGGCTGAATAGTATTCCACTGTGTACATGTACCACCTCTTCTTTATCCATTCATCTACTGATGGACAGTTAGGTTGCTTCCACATATTGGCTATTGTAAATAGTGAAACATGAGGTGCATATGTCTTTTTGAATCTGAGAAGTTGTATTCTTTGGGTAAATTCCAAGGAGTGGGATTCCCAGGTCAAATGGTATGTCTATTTTTAGTTTTTTGAGGAAACTTCATATTGCTTTCTACAATGGTTGAAGTAGCTTACATTCCCACCAGCAGTGTAAGAGGGTTCCCCTTTCTCTGTATCCACGCCAGCATTTTCAATGTTGGCCATCCTTACTGGTGTGAGGTGATATCTCATTGTGGTTTTAATTTGCATTTCCCTGATGATTAGCGATGTGGAGCATCTTTTCATGTGCTTATTGGCCATCTGAATTTCTTCTTTGGACAAGTGTTTGTTCATATCCTCTGCCCATGTTTTTAATCAGGTTATTTGCTTTTTGGATGTTGAGGTGTGTGAGTTCTTTATATATTTTGGATGTTAACCCCTTGTTGGATATGTCATTTACAAATATATTCTTCCATACCGTAGGATGCCTTTTTGTTCTGCTGATGATGTCCTTTGCTGTACAGAAGCTTTTAAGCTTGTTGTAGTCCCATTTGTTCATTTTTACTTTTGTTTCCCTCAAGATATATATTCCTAAAGGAATAAATGCAAAGGGTGGACGACTTTTCAGAGTGCATAAATCTACCACTATTGTGGCATATTTTGTTTTTAGCTGCTTTTGTAGTTTCTCAGGATTTTCTGGTAGTTTACAGGGGACTTGCTTGGAAATTAGTGGCTCAGTGTATCATTCTTGTTTGGCCTTCTTCACCCCTGACTCCTATTCTAAAGTTATTGGCTTTGGAAGGTGTTTTACAGCTGTGGTCCAAATACTGATCCCTAATCAGTGGGTTTGGGGTATGTGGTTATAGGTAGAAATCAGATTGCAAGAACATCTTATTCCAGTATAACATGCAAACACAAAGATGCACAGATCATAAGTGTCCAGCTTGCTGCTGTTTAACAAACCAAACACAGCATCCAACTCAAGAAACTGATCATTTCCATTACCCAAGAAGTCCCCCTGCCCACCCCTCTTCCAACTACTTCTATGCTGACAAAAACAGTGTGGGTTTGTTTGCCTGAATGAACCAGAGTGTAAGTGATAACATAAGAGAATGCTGAATTAACAGCCCAATAGTCACCAAAATTATTGGCCACAGTCCCAGGGCATGCAAACAACAGGGACTTTTCCAGACACAGATTAATGAAGGCGCGCACATGCTTTCACACTTTATGCGAGGGACATGATCCTGAATATCTCACATAATGTAAAACTCTCATAACCCTAGTCTGGTTTTCTCATTGGAAGAGCCGCACAAGGGCTTGCACAATTGCATATTTGGGGCCTAAAGTGAGACTTATTAACATCTTAATATTGTTCAATTTCTAATTCTAATTCTAATTCTAATTATAATTCTAATTCTAATTCTAATAATTCTAATTTTAATTCGAATTCTAATTCATATACTCCTCTCTGAAACTGCCACAGGGGCTGTGAGGGACTGCATTTTAGCATCTCTGGGACCCCAGGGCCCTGCCATGGTGACAGGATGGGAATGGGTTCTGGGGACAGCACACAGGTCCTGGAGTCAGGCTGCCCACGTTCTAGTCCTCCCTCTGCTGCTTCCTTCCTGGATAAGTGCTTACCTTTCAGGGTCTCAGCTTCCTCATCCACAGTCAGGATGTGCTCTGAGGGTAGTAAGAGAAGTTAATGAATGAAAAGCTCCAAGCATACAGTAGGAGCCAGTGGAAGCTTGTTGGCATTGATCCCAGCTGAGGTGGGAAACGCCTGCTCCCCTGTCTCTCTCCCCACTGCCCCCCATGCTGTTTGCAAGACTTTATCCCCAGGAGAGTGAGCCAGTGAGCCTCGAGCTGGGACTCCTGAGCCCCCACAGGAAGCTGGGGCCTAGCCTCAGATGCCAGGGTCACAGACCTGGATTGGGCAAGAGCAGAGAATGGGTCCCTCTGATCATGGTCAGGGATGTTTGGAAATACAAACAGTTCTGAGAAATTGAGTGGTAGGAAGTCAAAGGAGGGAGGCAGAGAGAAAACAGCAATCTGTGTCCCTGGCCCCTCCTGGTCCTGGCCCTTCTCCCAAATCATGCAATGAAGAGTGAGGTGACTGGCATGTGGGGCAAGGGGGCAGACAGGGAGGCCCCTCCCTGGGGAGGAAAGCCGAGGCAACCCGTCCCCCAACATTCACTGAGTTCCTAATCCATTCCACCTCTGTTTACTGTCCAAAGTCCCAGGCCCTGGGGATGCCAGTTTCAGCATGCTCAGACACACAGACACACAGAACACAGGGCTCAGGGCCCGTGTGTGGACCCTGCCCCCTCCCCTCCCACCATCCAGGGCTGTCCACGCACCCCAATTCTCTAGGCTTCAGCCCCTTTCTTAGTCTGGGATCTGCACAGCATTGAGGGACCCAGGAGTCAACCTCCAGACCTTCAGCAAGTAAAAGGGGAAGAAAGGCAAGAGGGACTGGCTGGGAAGTGGGGTGGAGGAGGGAATGGTGGGGACTGTCAGGAGGGGTGGGGGCTGGGTGGGAGACCTTCAGAGGATGAATTTTTGGATGTCAGGACTGGGAGAGAATAGGAGAAAGAAGAAAGGTCTCCATGTAGCCATGGATCACTTAGAAAGGGACTGGATCCCATACCCCAGCTCCATTCAGCTCCAACCTCAGCCCTAACCCCAGCCTTGACCTAGTCCCAGGTCCAGTCAGCCCTACCATGACAACGGAATATCAAGACCTTCAGCATCTGGACAATGAGGAGAATGATCATCAGCTCAGAAGAGGTGAGGGGGCACGTCTCCCCATTTCCAAGAGGGCAGCATTTGGTAGCCCCCTCACCTCAGCTCCTGCTTCTTCCTGTGGCCTCTGGGTTGCCCCACTCCCAGGAACATGCTGTCTGAGCTGCCCCTCTTAGGAAGGTACAAGGTGTGGGGCTGGAGCTGGAGTCCTTTTGTGGTGATGGGGGTCTAAGGCTTCTGTGTGCCTCCTGACTCTTTCTGTGTCACCCATTTCTCAGGACCCTGGGGAGAGGGTGGACCCAGGGGCATGGGAGTGACTTGGAAGAAGTTAGTCCCCCTACTCCTTTTCTCTTCCCACACCTGGTGAGCTTTGCCGTGTGCGTGTGTGTGTGTGTGTGTGTGTGTGTGTGTGTGTGTATGGGGTGCCTGGGATCAGTTCATCATGGAGTTCGATTTCTGGGAAGAGGCGGAGGGATCTCTGATCCAAGGGAGGATGAGGTCCTCCTGCATCAAAAAAGCAGCCCCCCTTCTTTCTTGTGCTAGCATGGACGCTTGGGCTCAGTGAGAAGGTTCTTGAGGAATGGGAACGGGCAGTGACTTTTTACAGGGAAGGGGCTTCATGGGAGAAGAGAATTGAGGGGAGGCCCCCACATTCCGTCTCATACCCTCAGGGCTCCCCAGCAGGGAGCAACTTGAGGGACCTGAAGTGAAGTCTGGCTACTCAGCCTTCTCTCCTTGCGCTCAGCCAAAGAGGAGTGGGATGCATGGGGAGAGGAAGAAACCCCCCTTCTCCCCACCTTCAGGGGCAGTGACTTCCCCCCCAACTGACCCTCCCCCTCTGGTCTCCTCAAGCCCACAAACTCTTGAGGAGTTGGTGAAGCTCCTCAAGCTCTGACGAGCTCCACCAGTTGCAGTGACACAGTTAGGCCACTAGGTGTCAGCAAAGGCTCAGAGCGGGTGAGACTAGGGCTAGTCAAAGCTTGGTACCCATCCCCACCCCGATTCCCTTCACTGCCAGTTGCCTTTGGCCCCTCCGGGTCACCCATTGCCCAGATTTCTTAATCTATATGGTTCCTCCTAGACCATTAGAGGAGACTTAGCCTGTTCTCCCAGGACCCGAGGGCTGCCCCAGGCTCCCCTTTGTCCCTGAGACCCTGGTGCCTTCTCTTGCAGGGCCGCCTCCTCCCCAGCCGCTCTTTTGGCGGCTCTGTTCCGGACCCCGCCTCCTCCTGCTCTCTCTGGGCCTCAGCCTCCTGCTGCTGGTGGTTGTCTGTGTGATCGGATCCCAGAGTGGGTGGCCTGGGGGCCTGGGCTAGGAAGGGAGCAGTATTTCCTGGGGAAGAGGGTGGGGTGGAGGGTGATCCGTGGGGAACAGCTGTAGGGGGAGCGCTGGCCACTGTGACGGTGGACACAGCCCCCACATTTTGCCCTATCCACATCTTCTCCACCCAGACTCCAAGCTGCAGGAGGAGCTGCGCGCCCTGAGAGAGACGTTCAGCAACTTTACAGTGAGCACGGAGGTTGAGGTCAAGGCCCTGAGCAGCCAGGGTGAGGGGGGCCGGGGCTGGGGCTGGGGGGCTGTGGAACGCTAGGGACGTTGGGACACTGAGCAAGTCTCACCCCCAGGAGGGAATGTGGGCAGAAAGATGAAGTCCCTGGAGTCCCAGCTGGAGAAACAACAGCAGGAGCTGAGCGAAGGTTAGAGGGGGAGCGCGTGTGCCTGTGCGTCTGTGCGGGGTATAGGGGGCCTCTCATGTCAAACCAAGGGGTCTTAAGGCAAGGGCATCTGTGACTGACCTTCAGGCCCCAAAACGTAGGGACAGACGCTTCCCAGCCCACTGTGTTCACACTGACCTCGTCGCCCTCCGCCCACTCTCCTCCTCCCTCTGTGCCCCCGTCTCCCCAGATCACTCCAGCTTGCTGCTCCACGTGAAGCAGTTTGTGTCTGACCTGCGAAGCCTGAGCTGTCAGATGGCGGATCTCCAGGGCAACGGTGAGGAGGGGGTGAGGAGGCGGGGCTGGGGGCTAGGGGTGGCGTGGTGTGTGGGTGTGTGGGTGTGTGGGTGTGTGCGTGCGCGCCCCCGCGCAGCGCCTCAGCCCTCCGCCTGCCCTCTGCCCTCAGGCTCTGACAGGACCTGCTGCCCGGTGAACTGGCTGGAGCACGAGGACAGCTGCTACTGGTTCTCTCGCTCAGGGAAGGCCTGGCCTGAGGCTGGAAAGTACTGCCAGCTGGAGAACGCCCACCTGGTGGTGGTGGGCTCCTGGGAGGAGCAGGTGAGGCCTCGAGGGCTTTTCTGGGGGGCCGACTGGTCTCAGGAGACGTCACCAGCCCCGCCTCTCCCCCCAGAAATTCATCCAGCACCACATGGGCCCTGTCAACACCTGGATGGGCCTCACCGACCAAAATGGGCCCTGGAAATGGGTGGATGGGACGGACTATGAGACAGGCTTCAAGTGAGTGTGTGCCCGTCCTTGCCTGCGGGTCCCCAGGGCCAGGAGCCCCTTGGGGCGCGGGGCTGCTGGGGCCCATGTCCGGCCTGTCTCGTCAGGAACTGGAGACCAGAGCAACCAGACGACTGGTACGGGCACGGGCTCGGAGGAGGCGAGGACTGTGCCCACTTCACGGACGACGGCCGCTGGAACGACGACGTCTGCCAGAGGCCCTACCGCTGGGTCTGTGAGACACGGCGGGACAGGGACAGCTAGGTGCCGCCTCACCCCCTTATTTATTTCCTAAATGTCTTCACCTGCCCAAGGGGCCTCCTCACCTTCTCAGGGATTTTCATCCAGGATTTTAATGGGCGGGTGGGCGGGAAGGATAGTGTCTGAGGAATGTAGAACGGTGTTTGGAGGGCTGGGGAGATTCAAACCCATGTCACCACTGCAGTTTGCAGGTTATTATCATCCATATTTTGTAGAGTAAAAAACAGGGAAATACACTAAACATTCTATGAGTTGTCTTGTCATTGGGGATCAGAGAGGGCTGGTTGGTGCTGGGAAGCCCTGGACAGGCAGTGGAGCATGGGGAGACCTGGAGGGGTTTTGGGCCAGATGGCCTGGGTTAGCTCTGCCTTATTATTCACAGGTATGTGAGTTTGGGCAAGTTACTCTGCTCTCTGAGTCTCAGCTGCAAAATTGTACTGTTACTGGGGACCATTTTACCTGCAGCAATCTCCCCCAGGAACAGAACTGCTCCAATGTTCAAAAGTTTCAGATGAAACCCATTGGTGTCTGTTGCATGCATTACAGTGAACAGAAGCAGTGTCCACAGAAAGCTAACAAGTACGATGAATGCAAAGATGAGCCCACAACCAACAATCACCCAACTTGTGAGGATAACCCGCACCTGGAAGAGAAGCCCCCAGATAAACAGAATCCACAACCCAGGCTGGGAGCTAACAGGATAAACAGATTAAGACTTTACAGAGACACTTTTGGGATTGTTAATAAAAACTGAAAAAGTATTAAACCACAAATAAGATCTCAACTAAAAAGGAGCAATGCTCTGACCACAATAAAGTTAAAGTGCCAAAAAAGATCTACCAGCATATAAATTTTCACCATCTTTCTAGATAACTATGAGTTTAAGGAAAATGAAAATGAAAGGATCAAGTGATTTAGAAATGAGCAGGGAAAACGCCACATACTGAGACTGTGAGATGGTCTAAAGCAGTTTTCTGGAGGAAGAAATATGTAGCTCTAAGTGCATTTATTAAAAAGCATGGAAGGCTGAATTTAAGTAAGACTTAAAGGACTTCAAAAAGAATAACAAAGTAAATCCTCCCAAATGGAAGGAACTTATATTTAAGAAAAAGCAAAAATAAGTAACTAGAAAATACTGATTAATTTAAAAAATCAGATTCTTGAAAAATGTAAATAAAATAAACAAATATGAAGGAGAAAAAAGGAAACACAGACACATGATTTTAGAAAGTTGAGAGGTTACAGGAGTACAGATGAAGAGGATGTCATATATAACACTTCCAGTTTTGAAACAGCAGGAGAAAGACAATGTTTCCCTACCATTGTTGTAATTTTTAGGTTTATCCCTTCAAAACAGGGTTTGTAACTTCCAAACTTGTAAAGGGAAGAGATGAAGAAAAAATATGAATTTAAAGGAAGGCAGGGAAGGAGAGAAAAAGAAACAGAACAGGCAGATAAGAAAAATCAAAATAAAAGGTTAGTTATGACCCAAATATGTTGTTGATTATATTAACTGCAAAAGACTAAATTATCTTGTTAAAAGTCAAGAACTTCCTGACAGAATGTAGAATAAAGTCCAACTACTTGCCCAAGAGACATATCTAAAACAGAGATGTTGAAAGCAGAGTATGAAAAAGATATATTAGTCAAATTCTAACCAAATAAGTATCTTTGAAGGTATACTTCATAGCAAAAAGTATTATTAGAGATGAAGAGGGTCACTTCCTCACGATAAAGTTTTAACTCAACAGGAAGACATGCTGGTGTTAAATACATGTGCACTGAATAACATGGCCACAAAATATATGAAACAAAAATTTTAGAAGTATAAGAAAAAACAGACAAATGTATATTCATAGTAGGGGATTGTAATGCATCTCAGTAATTGGTAGATCAAGCAGATAAAAGAAATCACTAAGTACATAGATGTGTTGAACCCCAGTTTGAACTACTATGGTCTAATGGATGTATTTAGCACACTCCAATCATCAGCTATGGAATACACATTCCTTTCAAGTACACTGGGACATTTTTAAAAAATTGAGCAAATAATGGGTCATAAAGCAAGCTTTAACAAATTTCAAATACAGAATTTTCACTATAATGACCAGAAATGTAAAATTCCTATATAAAATATTAGCTAACCCAGTCAAATAGTGTATTAAAAAAGATAACATGCTTAACCAGCATATAAGCCAAGAATTCAAAGGTGGTCTAACATCAGAAAAATCTATTAATAAAATAGCCTCAGGGACTACAGATATTAGATTAATGGAGAACAAAAGAAAAAATTACACAGTGCAGAAAAAGCACTTGGCAAAATTCAACACCGTTTTATGGTAAAAACGTTTAGGATCTCAACTGCTTCTATTTTGTGGCTCTACTAGTCTTAACATGTGGATTCTATCACATGTTCCAAGATGTCTGCCCCACTCTAACCATGACACACTCCGGGCAAGAGACAGGAGAAAAGAGAGAAAAGTATCTTTCTCTATGAGGACACTTCCGGAAGTTGCATGCACTTCAGCTTACCTCTCAGGCTAGTCCCAGGGCCACATTTAGCTGCACAGGTGTCTGAGAAGTGTACTCTTTATACTAGGGGACCAAAATCAGCTGAAAACCAGGGGGTTCTGTAATGTAGAGTGGGAGTCAGCAAACTATGGTGCTTACTTGGTTTTGTAGATGAAGTTTTATCGGAACACAGGCATGCTCATTTGTATACGTATTGCTTATGACTGCTTTCATAAGCCCTAAGCAGAGTTGACAAGTTGTGACAAAACTGGCAAAGGCAAAAATATTTGCTATCGGGCCCTTTACAGAAAATGTTTGCTGACTCATTGTGTGCAGAAAAAGGGAGGATAGATATTGGGGTCAGTTAGAAGTCTTTGCCAGGCTGCTATTACTGCTATTACTGTTTAGCATTGTCCTAGGTATTCTGGCCAAACTGCACAATTGTAGGAAAGGAAAAGGCATCAGAGTTGTAAGAACTGGAAGGAAGAGATAAAACAATATGATTATTTACCTGGAAAACCAACACCATCAACAAACCATTAGATCTAATGAGCGGCTTCAGCAAGTGTATCAGTCAGCTAGTAACACTATAATGTATAAAGAAAACACAAGAAAATTAAAACGCTTTCCACATTCATACATACATTCATGTAATAAAATACAAATTTACATTGTATTTTTAAAACAAACTCTTTTAAAAAAATCATAGAAAGATAGAAGTTAATTTGGGTAAAAAGAAAGAAAAAATTGGGAGAAATGAAAACCAGATGTACCAGACATTAGTATATATTACAAAGTATTTATAAGAACAGTATGATAATGATATGAGAACAGACAAGTAGACCAATGGTGTGCAATAGGGAGCTCAGAGACAGAACTATGTTCTTGTTAAAAGACAAAAACTTCCCAACAGAATGTATAATAAAGTTGGACTTTATGTATGGGAACTTAGTATATGATAAAGGGGACACCTCAAATCGGTGGAGGAAAGACATTGCTAGGAAAACTGGCTCCACACCTAACATCACACACAAAGGTGAATGCTGGGAACATTCAAAACCTAAACCTAAAGTAATAGGAAAAAGTAAAGGAAGGAGAAGCTTTTTACCTAGGGGTACAGAAGGACTTCTTAAATAAGGCCTCCAGACACATGCCAAGGAGACAAAAAAATTCATGAAATTGAAAACAAAAAATTTCGGTTCACTGACAATGTATCAGTTAGGCTCTGGCAAGAAACAGATGGTGTACATGAAGTGACTAATTGGAAGGTGTTTCAGTAAAGGGATGATTTACAAAGGTGTGAGTAGGATCAGGGAAGCCACAAGAAACAGGGCAGGGACCCAGGTATCCCAGCAGTGGGGAGTTGTTAGCACCTCCAGGAGCCCAGGGAGAGAGCTAGCTTCCTGCAGAGGGCCTCCCAACAGGAGCTGTGACTTTGTCAGTCTGTGAAGACTTTTTTGATTGCAGGACCCAGCTAGGCCATGGCTTCTCAGCAGGGAGGGAGCTGAAGGAGTCAATAATCCTCACTTCCCTCCTCTTACCCCTTCTGATTACCTGCTAGCGTAGGAAGCCAGATAGCAAGGGAGCAATTTGATGCAACCATACAGCTCAGTCTCTGAGGCCACAAGACAACGTGGAGAAGGGTAGATGGTGGATGTGAAGGGTCAAATGGAAAACATTCAGCACAGAAGGACCCCAGAGACAAAGAAAGAGATAGGAAGCCTACTGAGAAGTAGCAAAGGGTATAAACAGGCAGTTCACAGAAGAGGAACTCCTGGGGTCTAATATGCATACAAAGACGTAATAGCAATATGATAATCACTAGCAATGAGAGAAACCCAGTTTAAAATGTCAATGAACTGTCCCTTTATAGCCATTTGATTGACAAAAATTAGAGAGGAAGTCAAGTGCTGGCAGGGATGTGGGGGAAATGAGAACACTATGCAGTGCGAATGGAAGTATACGTTGACATAGACATGCTGCAAGGTATTTAGTGGAATTAGGAATGCATACATGCCATGATTCCTCTAAGCCTTCTTCTGGGTATACAGATCACAGAAATTCTGTCCCTGGTCAGAACTTATGGCATGCTTATGGCATGTGCTGTTGGGTAGCAGGAACTGGAGGTGAGTGGGGTGCCTGCTGCTAGCATAACATGGTGGCTGTGCCTGCTGGACGACTGTCCAGAATATAGAAACAGTGACTATGGTGCAGTCACTATGGAAGGCAGAATGCAGGGTCCTTAAAAATTAAAATGGGAACTGCCATCTGAGGCAGAAATCCCACTTCTGGGAATTTATCCAAAAGAAATGAAATCAGTATCTTGAAGAGGTATCTACACCCCATGTTCATTGCGTCATTCACAATGGCCAGGATTTGGAAATAACCTAAGTTTCTGTCAGTGGATAAATGGATAAAGAAGATGTGGACTACACACACACACCAGAATATTATCAGAATATTATCCAGTCATAGTTAGTGCCAGGAAATTCAGTGCAGAGGGGAACACGTGTGCATCCATCACTTCCAGAAGGTGGAAGGTTTTACAGACCAAATTTATCAACAGGTAAATGACAAGGGAAAAAGAAAAGAGGGAGGGGGAATTTATCTACATTAAAAGAGCCTTAAGAGACATACATAGTACATGCAACGCGGGAACTTTGGATCCTGATTTGAACTGTAAAAGGTAGATCAGGTAAATTTTGAATACAAACTGGATAAGGCATTATTGTCAATTATTTTTGTTATGATAACAGTATTGTGGTTGAGTTAAAAACAAAAAATTCTGTATTTCAGAGATACATGCTGAAATATTTACAGGTGAAATGATAATATGTGGGATTTGCTCTGAAATAATTCGGCAGGGTGAGGGGAGGAGACATGGGTACAGAAGAAACAAAACTGGTAATATGTTGATAACTGTTGAAGCAAGCGATGGGCACGTGGGTGTTCATCATACTATTCTCTCAACTTTTGTATCTGTTTGTTCACTAGAGCTGAATCAGAAACTGCAGGGCCTCCTGGATCTTGGGGAAGGCATAAAGATATGACTTAACTGAAATATATAGGACATAATAAATTTTTTTACAAATGCAGTATGGGGAAATAATATTTTTCTTCTACAGAAAAGATTGACAGATTTGACTTCACTAAAATTAGAAATAAGCATTAGACTTGGATGAAATATTTGCAACATTTGTAACAAGTAATTAATACTCAGAATATAAAGAACTCCACAATAACAAGAAAAAAAACCAGCTGAACAGAAAAATAGGGTATTATAGCAAATATTGTCATCTCTGCTTTAGGGAACCCCTCATTCTGTGTGTACTTAGGGACACAACTAGTCTAAGGGACTGTGTTCTCCCTCTTGCCTCCCTGGTCTAGCTACACTGGGTGTATGTTTAGATGTCCAGTGACCCTCTCTCCCAGAACCTTGAGTCTTGAGTGTATGATGCAAATTTGTGGTAATAGTATGTGTGGAGGAGTCATGCTTAAAGGTGTTAAGAAATTAAGTAAAAAAAATTCAATCTGCAAAAATGATATATATGATATAATCCCATCTATATAACCCCCACCTCTCCACCACTGCATATTTTCTTAAATCAGTGAACGTTGCTTTTCTCTGTGTATTCATCCTCTCCACTCCATGGATTCTCTCTCTCCATGTTCAAAGACCTTTCTCATTTATAACTCCGGGGAGGGGAAATCCTGGGGCAAAATACCATTGAAACCAAAATCAGTCAACAGGAGAAATAAAGTTTAAAACCCGTTTATTGCTTACAAGCAGTCGTCCTGCGTCTATCTCTCTCTCCTGCTGCGGCAGAAGTGAGCAAATACTCCCGCCACCCTCTCAGGTCCAGATAAGCCCTAGCTCGCCCTTATAATTACCCATTGGTATGGAGATAGACTACCTACCTCTCTCCACCCCTTGGGAACACCTGTTGATATGGAGATGCACTAAAGCCAGGTGAGAGATCCTGGAAATACTGCAGTTTTACCCATACCATCAAACTATCCCCACTTGACCCCCCTGGCCCTTCTCCGGCTGCAGTCTTATCTTCCTTTATTGCCTCCAGAGGGTGTCAGGCACACCGGGGAGGGCTGCAGTATTGTGGATTACAAGCTTGTCAGAGGCATTTAAGAGAGGACAAGGTGCCAAAGGCCGGAGAACTCAGGAATATTTGGATTATAGCCTGACACGGGTGTGTGTCTGTGTGTGCATGTGCGTGCTGGAAGGGAGAATCAGAGGAGAGGAAACCTTGTCCTAGGGCGATTTTGGTTCACAGACTCTGGCTTTCTGAAGGGCCAGGTTAGCTATTGCTCCCCCTTGCAGTCGCCCCTGAGGGGACTCTCCCACGGTGCTCACTGTCACCTACCACAAGCGACATGGGGCATGGCTCCTGGCTACAGGCCAGACTGGCCCCACTCTGTCCACCCGTGGGGAGGTGGTGTGATGTTTCTTGGCAGTAGGGAAACCAACTGGCTCAAGTGATCTGCCTATAAAACTCAATAGTCTCACTGTGAGTCAGAATTCTGCAGGACGCCCCATCTTAGTTTGAGAGTCTCCAAAAGCAGAGCCTGGGAGAGAGGCTTGAAGGAAACAGTTTTCTTGGGAGCTGATTCCAGAAGGCAGTGAAAGAGAGGGGGAGTGAGACGGGACGGGAGGGACCCACTGGGCTGTATTGCCAAAGTTGCTGCGCCCTTTGGGACGGGGGCTCGCCAGGCATCCCCTACGAAAGGAGGGGCAGCTGGAACATCTCTCCACTTGCTCCCGTCCCCGTGGGTGTTGGTCCCAGAAGTTCCAGGGGTCTAGGCAGCCTCCCAGAGGCTCTAGAGAAGGCCCAGGAGCAGAGTATGGCTTGTACTTGAGGCCGGACGCCGTCAGCATCAGGAGCTGTCTGAGCTCACGCACGGCTGCCTCTGTTGCGGCTGAAATCAGAGATGTTCAAGAGGATGTGGTGTGGGGCACCAGAGGTGTCTAGTGGAAGGTCCCATCCCCCAACTCCAGAAAGAAGGGTGAGGACACACAGTAGCAACCAATACGTAAAACGTCCAGGAATGAACTTAGGAAATGTGCAAGGTGAGTATGAAAACAGCTGTAAAACTCTAATGAAGGTCATAAAAGACTTGAATACAGCCAACTTATTTTGGCTAGGGAGTCCCAGTAGCGCAATGACGCCAACTTTCCCAAGATTAGTGTATAAGGTGATCTGGATCAAAATTCCTATGCAATGGTATTTTTTTGGAATTTGACATGATTCTAAATTTATCCGAAAGAATTAATGTGTAAACAACAACAGATGTTGGTGAGGTTGTGGAGAAAGGGGAACCCTCCTACATTGCTGGTGGGAATGTAAATTAGTTCAACCATTGTGGAAAGCAGTATGGAGGTTCCTCAAAATGCTCAAAATAGAAATACCATTTGACCCAGGAATTCCACTTCTAGGAATTTACCCTAAGAATGTAGCACTCCAGTTTGAAAAAGACAGATGCACCCCTATGTTTATCGCTGCACTATTTACAATAGCCAAGATATGGAAGCAACCTACATGTCCATCAGTAGATGAATGGATAAAGAAGATGTGGTACATACACACAATGGAATATTACTCAGCTATAAGAAAAAAACAGATCCTACCACTTGCAACAACATGGATGGAGCTAGAGGGTATTATGCTCAATGAAATAAGCCAGGCAGAGAAAGACAAGTACCAAATGATTTCACTCATATGTGGAGTATAAGAACAAAGGAAAAGTGAAGGAACAAAACAGCAGCAGAATCACAGAACCCAAGAATGGACTAACAGTTACCAAAGGGAAAGGGACTGGGGAGGATGGGTGGGAAGGAAGGGATAAGGGTGGGGAAAAAGAAAGGAGGCATTATGATTGGCATGTATAGTGTGGGGGGGCACAGGGAGGGCTGTGCAACACAGAGGAGACAAGTGGTGATTTTACAGCGTCTTGCGCTGATGGACAGTGACTGTGAAGGGGTGTGTGGGGGGGACTTGGTGAAGGGGGGAGCCTAGTAAACATAATGTCTTTCATGTAATTGTAGATTAATGATACCAAAAAAAAAAAAGAATAAATGTGTGAGAAAAGCCAGCAGAAAAATTTAAAAAGGATAATAATCAGGGGACTTGTTCTACTGAACATTAACATGTATTATAAAGTAAGCATTTAAAACACACTTGGCCCTGGCACAGGAATGGGCAGATGAATCAATGACAGTGAATACACTCCAGAAATGGATCCAGGAATTAATGGGGCTATTATGTTTGTAAGTAGCAGACATTCAGTCGGAACCTTCATTAAACAAGGAAGGGAGTCTCAGGATCAGGGAGTATTCTGTGGGGTCTCTGGGCAGGGGAGCAGCTGGATCTCAGGAATCAAAACGGGGACTGGTGCCCTATGGGTGACTCAGAGACTTGTTTTGTGTAACAGAGCTACTTTTTTAAGAGCATCGGCCTCATTTTTTTCTCTTACTGCAAACTCCCATGGAAGATGGTGATTGGCTCTCTTAGGGTCAGCTGACTAACACTGTGCCAGTAAACTGGGGCCCAGAGCAGGGTCATATCATTGGTGGCTGCTGCAGTGACCACATGGAGAGGAGAGGAGAGTTCACAGAAATATGGTGATTGGGGAATGGGAGGTGGGGATGGGCAAACCAAACAATTGGTATCTATTTCCCCCAGTACCTATAGGAATTTAGCAGATAATTGTGACATAGTAATATATATCTGATTCCTGTCCTCAGTTCCTGACACCAAGCCCCTAGTACCCTTGGGATTTCCTGGGCAAAAGGAGCATCTTTTGTTCTAGTGAAGCAGCTCTTGGACTCCAGCATATCTTCAGGGTGGGAACTGGTCACCAGAAAGACTAAGCCATGACTAGAAGCTTGGGACTTGAAGTCCACCCCCATCCTTCACGGAGGGGAGACAGCCTGGGATTGAGTCAATAACCCATCATGTCTATGTGATGAAGCCTATATAAAAATCCCTATATAAAAAAACCTATATAAAAAAAACACTACAGGTCTTGGAGAGCTTCTGGGTTGGTAAACACATCCATGTACCAGGAGAGTAGCATCACTCCAAACTCCTGCACTTGGAACCCTTCTGGACTTTGCCTTACATATCTCATATCTCCATCTGGCTGTTCATCTGTATCCTTAATCATGTCCTTTATAATAAACCAGTAAATGTACATAAGTATTTCCTGGAGTTTTGTGATCCCTTACAGCAAATTATTGAATTTGAGGAGCTGTTTGTGAGAACACCCCCATTTATAACGGGTTAGTCAGAAGTACAGGTGACAACCTGGGACTCTGAATGGCATCTGAAATGGGGCTTAGCCTTGTGGGACCCAACCTTTAACCTATGGGGTCTGTGCTAACTCCAGGCAGGTAATGTCATACTTGAATTGTAGGACACTCAGCTGGTGTCTCCAGAGCTGGAGAATTAGCTGGTATGGGAACCGCCTCCCAGCCACATTTGGTGACAGAAGTGCTGTGAATAAAGGAAAAAAGAGTTTTCCTTTAATAACTGAGGAGTTTCAAGTCAGAGGAGAAAAAAAATGCAGTAAATGGTGGTGGGGCAGTTGCTATTCAGTTCATTGACCTCATCACTTAGAAAAATTGCTTGATGATGGAAATTATTTATTTATTTATTTATTTGTAGGTAATTATTTTTTATTGAAGGGTAGTTGACGCACAGTATTACATTAGTTTCAGATGTACAACACAGTGATAAAACATTTATATATATGACAATTCTAGGTTCCAGATATCACCCTACCAAGCTGTTACAATATCTTGACTATATTCCTTATGCTATACATTACATCCCGGTTACTTATTTATTTTACCATTGGAAGTCTGTCCTTTTTTTTTTTTTTTTTTTTCTGTGAGGGCATCTCTCATATTTATTGATCAAATGGTTGTTAACAACAATAAAATTCTGTATAGGGGAGTCAATGCTCAATGCACAATCATTCATCCACCCCAAGCCTAATTTTCGTCAGTCTCCAATCTTCTGAGGCATAACAAACAAGTTCTTACATGGAGAACAAATTCTTACATAATGAATAAGTTACATAGTGAACAGTACAAGGGCAGTCATCACAGAAACTTTTGGTTTTGCTCATGCATTATGAACTCTAAACAGTCAGTTCAAATATGAATACTCATTTGGTTTTTATACTTGATTTATATGTGGATACCACATTTCTCTCTTTATTATTATTATTTTTAATAAAATGCTGAAGTGGTAGGTAGATACAAGATAAAGGTAGAAAACATAGTTTAGTGTTGTAAGAGAGCAAATGTAGATGATCAGGTGTGTGCCTGTAGACTATGTGTTAATCCAAGCTAGACAAGGGCAATAAAACATCCATGTATGCAGAAGATTTCTCTCAGAACAGGGGGGTGAGGTTCTAAGCCTCACCTCCTTTGATCCCCAATTTCTCACCTGATGACCCCCCTGCGACTGTGCCTGTCTTAGGTTGTTCCTCCCTTGAGGAATCTTACCCGTCTCTGGCTAACCAGTCATCTTCCGGGGCCATACAGGGAAATGTAAAGTTGGTAAGTGAGAGAGAAGCCTTATTGTTTGAAATGGTTAGCTTTTTATTTCTTTGCATATTTATGCCCTGTAGCTTCTATGCCCAGCATTTGTCTTGAGGTATCTTTACCACTTGGAAGAATTATGATACTCGGTAAATTTGATATGAGGCATGAATTCTATTTAAGGGTTGTAATTAGGAAGGAAGAAGAAAAGCTATAGAAGTAGCAGGCAGAAGAAAACATGGGAAGATTGATTATTTCTTTGACATATCTTCTTGTAGAGTAACTTCAGCATGTATAGGTTTTAAGCTACTACTTAAATTGCGCACACACATTAACATAATAGGAGTATAGTTACATAACCAAAGCATATCTGTAATTACCAGCCATCTCCAGTGAAACCAAGAAAACCAGTTAGGTACCTTAGGCATTTGTGAAAACTTATCTATGATATGGTGGATATTGTCCAACTGAACTTGAACAGTCTGAGAGAAATCAGACAAATTAAAACAACCCATTCCTGGGGAATGTTCACATCCCTTATGTTCTTTTAACAGTAAATAGTCTGTAGTTGTAAGATTTTGGAGTGCTACAATTTGCACTTCTCCTAATTCTTGGTTGAGTTCCAACAGTATAGATCCAGTCAAATTTGTTGTTTTACTGTATGCACAGGCCAGCTTAGATATCTCCTTCATTCCCATGGCAAGTCCAGGAGCTGGTGGGATGAGTGCATCTACAGCTGTAGCAGTGCGTGGATCTTTGTTGGGGTTTTTTGATGATCATCTTCTGGCATGAGTCTTCCCGAGAGTGCTGATGTTGGAAGTTCTTTTTCATATTGTATCTTAGTTCATTTTCGGGGTAGCCCAATTAGGCTTTGATCCTCTGTATAAACACAAACAGACCCTTTGCCTACACTTTTATATGCCCTTTATACCCTTGTGTAGAACTCATTGGAGGTTACCACACAGGAACTGCCCTTTTTTTTGTTTTGTTTTGTTTTGTTTTTGGTATCACTAATCTACACTTACATGACGAATATTATGTTTACTAGGCTCTCCCCTATACCAGGTCTTCCCTATAAACCCCTTTACAGTCACTGTCCATCAGCATAGCAAAATGTTGTAGAATCACTACTTGCCTTCTCTGTGTTGTACAGCCCTCCCTTTTCTCCCACCCCACCCCATGCATGCTAATCTTAATACCCCCCTACTTCTCCCCACCCTCATCCCTCCCTACCCACCCATCCTCCCCAGTCCCTTTCCCTTTGGTACCTGTTAGTCCATTCTTGAGTTCTGTGATTCTGCTGCTGTTTTGTTCCTTCAGTTTTTCCTTTGTTCTTATATTCCACAGATAAGTGAAAACATTTGGTATTTCTCTTTCTCCGCTTGGCTTGTTTCACTGAGCATAATACCCTCCAGCTCCATCCATGTTGCTGCAAATGGTTGGATTTTCCCTTTTCTTATGGCTGAGTAGTATTCCATTGTGTATATGTACCACATCTTCTTTATCCATTCATCTATCGATGGACATTTAGGTTGCTTCCAATTCTTGGCTATTGTAAATAGTGCTGCGATAAACATAGGGGTGCACTGATCTTTCTCATACTTGATTGCTGCATTCTTAGGGTAAATTCCTAGGAGTGCAATTCCTGGGTCAAATGGTAAGTCTGTTTTGAGCATTTTGATGTACGTCCATACTGCTTTCCACAATGGTTGAACTAACTTACATTCCCACCAGCAGTGTAGGAGGGTTCCCCTTTCTCCACAGCCTCGCCAACATTTGTTGTTGTTTGTCTTTTGGATGGCAGCCATCCTTACTGGTGTGAGGTGATACCTCATTGTAGTTTTAATTTGCATTTCTCTGATAATTAGTGATGTGGAGCATCTTTTCATGTGTCTGTTGGCCATCTGTATTTCTTTTTTGGAGAACTGTCTGTTCAGTTCCTCTGCCCATTTTTTAATTGGGTTATTTGTTTTTTGTTTGTTGAGGCGTGTGAGCTCTTTATATATTCTGGACGTCAAGCCTTTATCGGATGTGTCATTTTCAAATATATTCTCCCATACTGTAGGGATCCTTTTTGTTCTATTGATGGTGTCTTTTGCTGTACAGAAGCTTTTCAGCTTAATATAGTCCCACTTACTCATTTTTGCTGTTGTTTTCCTTGCCCGGGAGATATGTTCAAGAAGAGGTCACTCATGTTTATGTCTAAGAGGTTTTTGCCTATGTTTTCTTCCAAGAGTTTAATGATTTCATGACTTACATTCAGGTCTTTGATCCATTTTGAGTTTACTTTTGTATATGGGGTTAGACAATGGTCCAGTTTCATTCTCCTACATGTAGCTGTCCAGTTTTGCCAGCACCATCTGTTGAAGAGACTGTCATTTTGCCATTGTATGTCCATGGCTCCTTTATCAAATATTAATTGACCATATATGTCTGGGTTAATGTCTGGATTCTCTAGTCTGTTCCATTGGTCTGTGGCTCTGCTCTTGTGCCAGTACCAAATTGTCTTGATTACTATGGCTTTATAGTAGAGCTTGAAGTTGGGGAGTGAGATCCCCCCTACTTTATTCTTCTTTCTCAGGATTGCTTTGGCTATTCGGGGTCTTTGGTGTTTCCATATGAATTTTTGAATTATTTGTTCCAGTTCATTGAAGAATGTTGCTGGTAGTTTCATAGGGATTGCATCAAATCTGTATATTGCTTTGGGCAGGATGGCCATTTTGACGATATTAATTCTTCCTAGCCACGAGCATGGGATGAGTTTCCATCTGTTAGTGTCCCCTTTAATTTCTCTTAAGAGTGACTTGTAGTTTTCAGAGTATAAGTCTTTTACTTCCTTGGTTAGGTTTATTCCTAGGTATTTTATTTTTTTTGATGCAATTGTGAATGGAGTTGTTTTCCTGATTTCTCTTTCTGTTGGTTCATTGTTAGTGTATAGGAAAGCCACAGATTTCTGTGTGTTGATTTTGTATCCTGCAACTTTGCTGTATTTCGATATCAGTTCTAGTAGTTTTGGGGTGGAGTCTTTAGGGTTTTTTATGTACAGTATCATGTCATCTGCAAATAGTGACAGTTTAACTTCTTCTTTACCAATCTGGATTCCTTGTATTTCTTTGTTTTGTCTGATTGCCGTGGCTAGGACCTCCAGTACTATGTTAAATAACAGTGGAGAGAGTGGGCATCCCTGTCTAGTTCCCGATCTCAGAGGAAATGCTTTCAGCTTCTCGCTGTTCAAAATAATGTTGGCTGTGGGTTTATCATAAATGGCCTTTATTATGTTGAGGTACTTGCCCTCTATTCCCATTTTGCTAAGAGTTTTTATCATGAATGGATGTTGAACTTTGTCAAATGCTTTTTCAGTATCTATGGAGATGATCGTGTGGTTTTTGTCTTTCTTTTTGTTGATGTGGTGGATGATGTTGATGGACTTTCGAATGTTGTACCATCCTTGCATCCCTGGGATGAATCCCACTTGGTCATGGTGTATGATCCTTTTGATGTATTTTTGAATTCGGTTTGCTAATATTTTGTTGAGTATTTTTGCATCTATGTTCATCAGGGATATTGGTCTGTAGTTTTCTTTTTTGGTGGGGTCTTTGCCTGGTTTTGGTATTAGGGTGATGTTAGCTTCATAGAATGAGTTTGGGAGTATCCCCTCCTCCTCTATTTTTTGGAAAACTTTAAGGAGAATGGGTATTATGTCTTCCCTGTATGTCTGATAAAATTCCGAGGTAAATCCATCTGGCCCGGGGGTTTTGTTCTTTGGTAGTTTTTTGATTATCTCTTCAATTTCGTTGCTGGTAATTGGTCTGTTTAGATTTTCTGTTTCTTCCTGGGTCAATCTTGGAAGGTTATATTTTTCTAGGAAGTTGTCCATTTCTCCTAGGTTTCCCAGCTTGTTAGCATATAGGTTTTCATAGTATTCTCCAATAATTCTTTGCATTTCCGTGGGGTCCGTCGTGATTTTTCCTTTCTCGTTTCTGATACTGTTGATTTGTGTTGACTCTCTTTTCTTCTTAATAAGTCTGGCTAGAGGCTTATCTATTTTGTTTATTTTCTCGAAGAACCAGCTCTTGGTTTCATTGATTTTTGCTATTGTTTTATTCTTCTCAATTTTATTTATTTCTTCTCTGATCTTTATTATGTCCCTCCTTCTGCTGACCTTAGGCCTCATCTGTTCTTCTTTTTCCAATTTCGATAATTGTGACATTAGACCATTCATTTGGGATTGCTCTTCCTTTTTTAAATATGCTTGGATTGCTATATACTTTCCTCTTAAGACTGCTTTTGCTGTGTCCCACAGAAGTTGGGGCTTAGTGTTGTTGTTGTCATTTGTTTCCATATATTGCTGGATCTCCATTTTGATTTGGTCATTGATCCATTGATTATTTAGGAGCGTGTTGTTAAGCCTCCATGTGTTCGTGAGCCTCTTTGCTTTCTTTGTACAGTTTATTTCTAGTTTTATGCCTTTGTGGTCTGAAAAGTTGGTTGGTAGGATTTCAATCTTTTGGAATTTTCTGAGGCTCTTTTTGTGGCCTAGTATGTGGTCTATTCTGGAGAATGTTCCATGTGCACTTGAGAAGAATGTAGATCCTGTTGCTTTTGGATGTAGAGTTCTATAGATGTCTATTAGGTCCATCTGCTCTACTGTGTTGTTCAGTGCTTCTGTGTCCTTACTTATTTTCTGCCTGGTGGATCTATCCTTTGGGGTGAGTGGTGTGTTGAAGTCTCCTAGAATGAATGCATTGCAGTCTATATCCCCCTTTAGTTCTGTTAGTATTTGTTTCACATATGCTGGTGCTCCCATGTTGGGTGCATATATATTTAGAATGGTTATATCCTCTTGTTTGACTGAGCCCTTTATCATTATGTAGTGTCCTTCTCTATCTCGTTACTTTCTTTGTTTTGAAGTCTATTTTGTCTGATATTAGTACTGCAACCCCTGCTTTCTTCTCACTGTTGTTTGCTTGAAATATGTTTTTCCATCCCTTGACTTTTAGTCTGTACATGTCTTTGGGTTTGAGGTGAGTTTCTTGTAAGCAGCATATAGATGGGTCTTGCTTTTTTATCCATTCTGTTACTCTGTGTCTTTTGATTTTTGCATTCAACCCATTAACATTTAGGGTGACTATTGAAAGATATGTACTTATTGCCATTGCAGGCTTTAAATTCGTGGTTACCAAAGGTTCAAGTTGAGCCTCTTTAGTATCTTACTGACTAACTTAGCTCGCTTACTGAGCTGTTATATACACTGTCTGGAGATTCTTTTCTTCTCTCCCTTCTTGTTCCTCCTCCTCGATTCTTCATATGTTGGGTGTTTTGTGCTGTGCTCTTTCTAGGAGTGCTCCCATCTAGAGCAGTCCCTCTAAGATGTTCTGTAGAGGTGGTTTGTGGAAAGCAAATTCCCTCAGCTTTTGTTTGTCTGGGAATTGTTTAATCCCACCGTCATATTTGAATGATAGTCGTGCTGGATACAGTATCCTTGGTTCAAGGCCCTTCTGTTTCATTGTATTAAATATATCATGCCATTCTCTTCTGGCCTGTAGGGTTTCTGTTGAGAAATCTGATGTTAGCCTGATGGGTTTTCCTTTATAGGTGACCTTTTTCTCTCTAGCTGCCTTTAAAACTCTTTCCTTGTCCTTGATCTTTGCCATTTTAATTATTATGTGTCTTGGTGTTGTCCTCCTTGGATCCTTTCTGTTGGGGGTTCTGTGTATTTCCATGGTCTGTTCGATTATTTCCTCCCCCAGTTTGGGGAAGTTTTCAGCAATTATTTCTTCTAAGATACTTTCCATCTCTTTTCCTCTCTCTTCTTCTTCTGGGACCCCTATAATACAGATATTGTTCCTTTTGGATTGGTCACACAGTTTTCTTAATATTGTTTCATTCCTGGAGATCCTTCTGTCTCTCTCTATGTCAGCTTCTATGTGTTCCTGTTCTCTGATTTCAATTCCATCAATGGCCTCTTGCATCCTATCCATTCTGCTTATAAACCCTTCCAGAGTTTGTTTCATTTCTGTGATCTCCTTTCTGGCATCTGTGATCTCCCTCCGGACTTCATCCCATTTCTCTTGCGTATTTCTCTGCATCTCTGTCAGCATGTTTATGATTCTTATTTTGAATTCTTTTTCAGGAAGACTGGTTAGGTCTGTCTCCTCTGGTGTTGTCTCTGTGATCTTTGTCTGCCTGTAGCTTTGCCTTTTCATGGTGATAGGAATAGTTTGCAGAGCTGGGACGAGTGACGACTGGAAGAACTTCCTTTCTTGTTGGTTTGTGGCCCTCCTCTCCTGGGAGAACAGCGACCTCTAGTGGCTTGTGCTGCGCAGCTGCGCGCAGACAGGGTTTCTGCTTCCTGCCCGGCTGCTATGGAGTTAATCTCCGCTGTTGCTGTGGGCGTGGCCTGGCTCGGGCAGCTACTCCAAAGTGGTGGAGTCGCGTTGGAGCGGGAGCGGCTGGGAGGCTATTTATCTCCGTAAGGGGCCTCCCTGCTCCCTGCAGCCCAGGGGTTAGGGTGCCCAGAGATCCCCGGATTCCCTACCTCTGGATTAAGTGTCCCGCCCTGCCCCTTTAAGACTTCCAAAAAGCACCCGCCAAAACAGAACAACGACCACCAAAAAAAAGAAAAAAATTTTTAAATTAAAAAAAAAAAATTTTTTTTTAATTAAAAAAGAAGGTGGCCGCTCGTTTTTCTTTATTCTCCGGCGCCAGCCTCAGTCCTCTGCTCATCGGTCTTGCTGCCCTGTTTCCCTAGTATTGGGGTCCCTATCCCTTTAAGACTTCCAAAAAAAGCGCTTGCCAAAACAAAACAGAAAAAAAAAAATGGGCGCTCGCTTTTCTGGTGTCCTCCTGCGCCAGGCCACCGGTGCCCGCTCACTGTTCTTGCTGCCTTGTTTCCCTAGTATTGGGGTCCCTATCCCTTTAAGACTTCCAAAAAGCGCTCGCCAAAACAAAGCAGCAAAAAGAAAAAAAAAAAGAAAAAAAAATTGGTCGCGCGCTTTTCTTATGTCCTCCGGCGCCCGGCCTCCGGTGCCCGCTCACTGTTCTTGCTGCCCTGTTTTCCTAGCATCCAGGGCCCCCTGGGCACGTACTGTGTCTGCGCTCTGGCCCGGATGGCGGGGGCTGGGTGCTCGGCAGCCCTGTGCTCCGTCTCCCTCCCGCTCTGCCTATTCTTCTCCCGCCGGGAGCTGGTGGGGAGGGGCGCTCGGCTCCCGCGGGGCCGGGGCTTGTGTCTTACCCCCTTCGCAAGGCGCTGGGTTCTCTCAGGTGCGGATGTGGTCTGGATATTGTCCTGTGTCCTCTGGTCTTTATTCTAGGAAGGGTTGTCTTTGTTATATTTTCATAGATATATGTGGTTTTGGGAGGAGATTTCCGCTGCTCTACTCACGCCGCCATCTTCCCTGTCCCTTGAAATAATTTATTTCTTAAGTGCTCTGTCTCTCAATTCTGAGTGGCTCGAATGCTACTTCTCAAAAACTTTGGTTCAAATGTTCACATTTCATAGTAACTGGATAAAAAAGAGTAGAATTGATACAGGGGAGCTATGGCTACTAATGTTTTAATAAGAGGTGAAGAATACTTCTAATTTCCAAGCTTAAAATATTTTCTAGAAGTAAAACCCCCATAACTTCTTTTTTCCCTCAAGTCACGTGTCTTACCATAAATAAACTCTTTTGAAATTGCCATGGAATGCATTCCACCTGTGTGGTGGAAACATCCCGTGGATTATATCTTAAGTCCCTAAATGATTCACTAAGTCTGGCTGTTCTGCTACCAGCTGGTTCCCTAAAGAGCTTTCACCAAATACAATACCTGCAGCGGAAGTTCATTCTATATTCAGACTTTTCAATTACAGTGCACATGATGTCATTTTGGGCAGGATAATAATAAAAGGTATAAATAATTCTCTTTCTGTAATCTAAAACCACCTGAAAGGCAAGTTGACCCTGAGATACCAAAATACTGGATATCAAGGTAAAGGCATTCGGTTCATTTCCATGAACACATAATAACAAGGAGTCTAGGCTCTGGCTATTTTTTTCCCCCAAATCCATAGTCCGGGACAGCCTTTGAGGATCCATTTAACCTCCATGGTGAGAGATCTTACAGCAATTCTGATGAGTATCTCATATATGGGGAGAAGAATCATTCTTGCGGCCCAGAGGTTAGCTGGGTGAGGAGTATGCTGGGAGGGGCAGGGAGTGAATGTCTGTGGTTCCTTCCATCACCATCAAGCTCTTGCAAGGGCCGTGGTAGTTAACCAGTACCAACAAATACCTGCAGGAAGGCACTCTGAGTTCCTGCTGCAGGGAGGTGGGCACAGGAGAGAAGGGCAGTCTTGCCACTGGGCTTCAGCCCTGGACAAAGTCACTGGGGATTCAGTGAGACCAAAGAAATGACAGTGGAACGTTGTGGATAAAATGAGTGTTCCTGTGGCCAGGATTCTCACCTGGCCCTGGTTGACTAGCTCACTGCACACCTGTGGGCAATACCTGGCTGTTGACTCTATATAAAGAGCTCTGCCCAGTGCTCTGGGCACGACACGGTGGCAGGGCTGCAAAGCTGCAGGAGAGCAGAGCAGAGGCTGGAGTGGTGGCAGTGCCGAGGACAGAGGCCCAGAGGACGGCTGTGTGGGACGACTGTGCAGAGAGGCCCAGAGGACGTCTGTGCAGGATGGCTGTGTGGGACGACTATGCAGAGAGGCCTGGAGGACGTCTGTGCAGGATGGCTGTGTGGGCAGAGGGGCCCAGAGGATGGCTGTGAGGACAGAGGGGCCCAAAGGCAGAGACCGGCTTGCTGTATGCAGACTCACTCTGAGTGAATGGGATTTTAGTGACTGACCCGCCACCTGGAAATAAAGTTGGGTATAACCCTTTCACCCCAAGAACGTTTTGCTGTCATTTTCTTTGGTCACACTGAATCCATAGCGAACTTACCCAGGGTTGAAACCCATTGGCAAGACAAACGTTCTTGGGGTGAAAGTCTTTATACCCAACTTTATTCCCATGGTGGCAGGTCAATGAGAAGAATCCTGTCTACTCAGAGCGAGTCTGCATGCAGCAAGCTGGTCTCTGCCCCTGGGCCTCTGTACCCCAACAGCCATCTCAGTCTCTGCCCCCGGCACTGCCACCACTCCAGCCTCTGCTCTGCTCTCCTGCAGCCCTGAAGCCATGCCACCCTGTTGCCCAGAGCACTGCGCGGAGCTCTTTATATAGAGCCAATAACGACGTATTGCCCACATGTATGTATTGAGCTAGCTACCAGGACCAGGTGAGAACCTTGACCATGGGAACCTTCACTTTATCCACAGGGGCAGGAGAGACTCAACATGTCACGATGGAGTGTAGAGGCTGCTGGCTGGAAAAAGCAACTGACACATTCTGACGACGGATGGAAAGGAAAAAAAAATCCCAGGAGCATCTGGAAGTGAAACTGTTCTCTTTAGGGTGCTATACCAGGTAGAAAGCCTGGAAAAAAATGCCCCGTCTCTGCAATATTCTTCCTTACAAACAATGCCACCTTTCCAGTTTTGCTTTTGACTCCATTAGGTAAACTGGTTGCTCTTAGGGATTCTTCAGAAGCTCCTTAGCTTTCTTCATGTCCTTCCCTGCTTGCTGCCAGTGCACTTGGATGTACTCAGTATGGTTTGCAAACTGAAGGGGGGAAAATCTACCATCTACAACGGTTGCAGCTAACTTTCAACCTCCTGGAAAACAAAGCTCTCATACCACCTAGGATGCCCCCAGACAGCAGTGGCGTCCACACTCTTCTGCAGAGGTCTCAGATTCCTGCCCCAACACGACTGCTTTTTTTTTTTTTTTTTAGCACATTCTGCAAAGTCCAGCTATTCAAAATTTCACTCAAATCTTCCTTGACAGGACACAGCCATGTGGGGGAGCTCATCTCTCAGGATGTCTCAGGGCTCCTGTGGCCCTTTCAGGCTGTCCTTCCCTTGCCATGATCACCGCCCTTCTCAGCGAGCTTGAAGGAATTATAATTGCAGTTGTAATCCTTTCATACTCCAAATTCTGTTGCTCCTCTCCCCCCCACCCTTCCGTCTTTCTGCCTAGGCATAACCCCAACCCCGGTCCACTTCTCTCTTTCCTTTTACGCTATTTCTGCACCCCAGCTGCTGTACGTGGCTGTCGGATGCAGCCCCAATAACTACAGAAACACCACCACAGGAGGGCATATCTAACTTGAAAATCATGACCAATTTCAGGTGCATCTTCCACTCTGCCTGACATTCCTACATGTCAGTCAATGTAGGATGAATGCACTCTCCATCAGTCCAAAATCATTCTCCTCTCTTAATCCTTCCTCACTTTCAGCTGATGATGACCTTGCCTCCTATTTTGCTGAGAAAATGGCAGCAGTCTCCTGAGAGCTCCCTCCCAGGCTCTGTGCTGCAGACCACCTGGGTGCTCAGTAATCCCATCTCCTCTGTGGACAGTGGGGGACTTCAGATCCCAGCCTCCCTTGCAGCAGGTTGAAGCAGTGTGCATCCCAGCCTGGCCATAGCATGTCCTCTCTCGTTCTTTATCTTTGTTTCTCATCTGGCCAGATGGAAGGGGATTGAAGGCAGTTTCTGAGGAGGACTGAATGGACAGCAGACCCGAGGATGGAGGAGCCTGGATCCCGGAGTCACTTAAGTGAGGAAACTTGGCCTGCACTGAACTGTGATGTGAGTGAGACACACACTTGGGGGTGTTAAACCACCAAGATTTGTTATTACAGGAGCTAAATAAACACATTCACTTTCCCATCTCAAGTATATCAACTACCAAGCTTGCATCTATACCCACACACCCCACCATGCATCCTGCTAAGGGGCCTGGTCTGTCCGCTCCTGTCAGAGGCCGTGGAGCCCACACCCACCCCCTTACAGGCGGGCTTACCTCTGCACCCACAAGTCTCTGTCCCTCTGGAATCATTCCCGCAAGCTACAAATTCTCCTCACCGTATTTGGAGTTATGTTACATTTTTAATTTCATTTTCTTCTTGATCAGTGTTTTCAGATAATGTCAATTTCAAAGAACAACTTTTGGCTTTGCTGATGATCTCTATTGAGTCTTTGTTTTCTATTAATTAATCTTAGTTTTCAGCTTATCATTTTTTACTGTCTTTGGGTTATTCTGTTCTTTTCTTAACTTTTAAAGAAGGTTATTTAGTCTTCAACCTTTTCTAATATAAAGACATGAGACAAATTTTCTTCTATGTTCTATTCTTGCTGCATCCTACACGTCTTGATGTGTAATATTTGCAATATTGTTTAATTCTCAATATTTAACATTTTTCATGATTTTTAAAATTCGATCTATAAGATTTTGGAAGTGGGTTCTTAAATTTCCAACAATATGGGAATGTTTACATTTCTCTACTTGTTAATGACCTCTTACTAATTGAGTATTAGAGAGCTATATGATATTCCCTCCTTGAAATTTGCTGAGACTGGTTTTATTGCCTATTTTTGGCCAATTCTGTATAGATTCCAGGTGTGCTTGAATAAACTGTAATCTTAAATTATTTGGAGCAGGATTTTATATAAATATCATTAAGCCAAATTTTTAAATTGGGGGTTTTCAAGTCTCCCATATCTTTACTATATATATGTAATGTTTCTCTATATAATATATATATATATTTTTTTGGGGGGTGATGGAGGTTGACTTATCAATTACAAAAGGCATGTTGAAAAGTTCCACCATAGTTGTGGAATATCTCTCTATCTATCAAGTTTTTCCTTTATATTTGTTGAGGTTATTTCATTGTTCATATAATTTTGCAATTGTTACGTCTTCCAGGTGAATTGAATCTTTTGTCACGTGTAATAAAGCCTTTGTTTTGTGCTGGTATCAGCCTATCCATAGTAATGCTATAGGCTAGAAGTGCCTGGGGGCACTCACCTGGGCCCCAGGGAGCTTCCACAGATACCTCCTCTTTCCAAACTAAGGGTACCACTGGGTGGACTCTTGTGGTCTTACTATGATTGCAAGATGCCCTTCAGCAACAACCATCAGGAAACTTTGGAAAAATAAAAGGTTTCTTACAGAACCTGGAAATAACACAGCACACCTGGGGCCACAGAGTGAGGTAGAGAGGGGGGTTCTGCTTTTATTAGGGTGAAGGGTGATGGTCTAGCTTTTCATGGGTTCACTTTTCATTGGTGAATTTATAACATAAAAGCAGAAATTTCAAGTGTGGGGAAGACAAAGAACGAGGGCCCCAAATGGTCAGTTATCAAAATCAACCAAGATCTCTAAAACCAAGGAGGCTTAGTTGGGGCTTGGGGGACTGGCCCTTTATCGTGTTGCAGGCAATGTGCTTATTTGATTTGGCCCCTTTTGAAGCAGATGCCTTGACAATCAAAGCTTGCTGTCAGGGCTTAGACTACACCCTTCTGTCCCTAAAATGCCTTTTCTGTGGGTCTAGCCCCACTGGCCAATGTATCGCTCTTTGAGCTTGGATGCAGCCCTGGGGGCAGCAGCAAGGCCTGGAAATGATGTCCCAGGTGGAATGGGAATGCAGGGCAGAGAGAATGTGGTGGGGGAAAAGGTCATGGAGGGCAGACTTGACATGCTGGACAAGGTGGAAGGAGGTGAGGAGTCTAGTGGTTGACCCTTTCTCACATCCTGGCATGCGTGATGCCAGGCCATAGCAGGAGGCCTGTTTTCTGCTCCACTAGTGGGACAACAGCTGCATTATATCGCTGTCAGGCTGGGGCAGTGGGACGGAGAAACCAAGCATATGAGGGAAGGATTACCAGAGAGCGTGGCTGCTTCCTGGGTTAGTCAGAACTCCCTGTTTGCAAGTGACAGAAGCAGAAAGGAGAATTTATTGACTCATAAAACCAAACCGTGTGAAGGATAGGGGTGGGGCTGATCCTTGAGACATCTGGGAGGCACCCAAAAGCTGTTTCTCTCCACAGTTGGCATCATCCTCTTAGACCCAGTCATGAGGCCGTGACCATGGCTGCACGCAGCTCTATTTGAATATCCCCAAGTCTCCAAAAGGGGCCCCAACAGAAACATGTCCGCAACGTCAACTTTAAACCTTTTTGCTGAAAATCACATAAAAGAAATAAAGGGGACAACAAACAACAACAGAAAACCATGGAAAAATCCATTTTCAGCAAAACTAGAAAACAGATCTATCTACAGACTCCAAAAGCCCAGCTGTGAATAGGCAGAACCTGTGGTTAGGAGTTCGCAAAGCAGGGGGCCTGGCAGAGGGTGAAGGGGCTGCAGCTCTGAAAGCTTGAAGTCCTGCCTGAAGGCGAGTGAGCTTGCGGTATATTCTGCAAGTACACAAGGAGTAGGAACTGGAGAGGGCAAGGCTGGGGGCGTTCCTCTGTTCAGCGTTCAGTGAGGCAGAGGACCTGGAGCTCCACAAAGAATCCCAAAGCTGAGTCTTATGAGCAGGAAGCAGCTGAGGAGAGAGCTTCAGGGCTGCGATGCTGGGAAGCCCATTATGCAAATAGTGGGCCCGGGAAAATCCAACCCATTCAATGATGACTCTCAACAAGCACCTCGCAGGACACTGCCAGGACGTGCCAAAAGCAAGAAATGTGGAAACGGCAGTAAAATTCACAGACGATGCAGGGTATTCACCAGGAAAAAATTTTGCCACTGAGTAGCTGAAAACTGTGATGGAACATTCTGCTATGGATTTAAAAACCTAATTAAGCAGTCACCCTGATGAAGGAAGATAATGAGGCAGAAACGCAAGAGCTCAGAAAAGAAATAATGGACACCAAGAACATATGCAGTGAGTGCTGGCTGAATTTCAGAAAGAAATAGAAAAAACATCACAAACAGTAGAGAAATGGAAATAAAATTGGAAGGTGCATAAGGGAGAACAGACACTGGGGCAAATGCCATAAAAAGGCATAAAGGGCAAAAATGAGAACAGGGAGCAAGAAAAGAGGAAATAAAGGTAGAGGGAAAAAGAACAAAGGAAATATATAAATACATAAAAATAAAATATGTATGTTTCATATTTTTTCTTTCTCCTTATATATTATAAATAATAATAATATATGATAGACAAAGGAGATCTAATATCTGGGTGGTTGGGATCTCTGAAGAAGTTAAACCAAAACAATTGATAGATTAGACATACATACATTTAAATATACCATTTAAGAATGTTTTCCTGAGACAAAAGAGTCTCGACTCCATATATATTGAAAGAGAAAGCTATATGCCAGGGAAAATTGATCAAGTTACTGAATTTTAAAGATAAAAATGTTTTGAGCAGTCAGGAAAAAGGACAAGTCACTTAGAAGGGGTTAGAGACAAGGCTGGTCATGGGTGACTCCAGACTCATATCAAATGCCAGGGGAGGTGGTGCAAGGCCACCGACAATCTTCCCCCTTCCCTCTTCTCCCTCCTTCTGGCAACCACTGACCATTTTAATGTCTCAGTAGTTTTTCTTTTTCCAAAATATCATATAGTTGGAATTTTATAATAGTTTACATCCTCATCCCCCTTCTTTCTTTTCAGACTGACTTCTTTCACGTAGCAATATGCATTTAGGTTTCTTCCACGTCTTTTTGTGGCTTGGTAGCTCACTGTTTTTTGTTTCTGAATAATTGCCCATTGCATGGCTATACCACAGTTTGCTTGTTCGTTCACCTACTGAAGGACATCTTGGTTGCTTCCAATTTTTGGTCATTATGGATAAAGCTGCTATGGACATTCATGTGCATGTTATTGTGTGGACAATAAGTTGGATAAATACTTGGAGTTCAATTGCTGGATTACATGGTAAGGGTACACTTAGCTTTGTAAGAAACTGCCAAACTGTTTTCCAAAGGGGCTGCACCAGTTTGTATTCTCATCAGCAGCGAATGAGAGTTCTGTTGCTCCGCATCTTCGCCAGCAGGTGTTTGTCAGGGTTTCGGGGTTTTAGCCATCTAAGATGTGTGTAGTGGTATCCCACTGTTGTTTGGATTCTGAATTCCCCAATGACATATGATATTGAGTGTCTTTTCATACACTTATCTCCATTCATATGTCTTCTTTAGTGAGGCGGCTGCTCAGATGTTTTACCCATTTTTCAATTGGGTTGCTTGTTTTCTTTTTGAGTTTTAAGAATTCCTTGTAAATTTTGGATAGAAATCCTTTATAAGATATATGCTTTGCAGATAATATGTTTTTCCCAGTCTGTGGCTTTTCTTTTCATTCTCTGAACCACAGACAATTTTGAACATGCATGGTGTGAGGAAATACTGTTCTCTCGATCTCTTCTTGAAGAAATTACTGAGCATGAACTTGAATCAACCATGGAATAACTGAATAAAGTTTAGCGAAAGGAGGGTAGAATGTTGAATTTATTTAACAGAACTAAGGCTGATGTTGAAACAAAAGTTTGGTGATAGAGTTGAGAGAAGAAAGGAGGGAAGATGGGGACAGAGGCTAATTTATTCATAAAAAACAAATTTGAAAAACTGGATCGTTTGGCAGGAAAGTGTTATTTATCAAAAAGATCCCAGAAGAGAGAAAATGTAAACATTTCTATAAAAGAAAAACAGAACGTTTTCAAAGAGCTACTCCTTCTCCCAAAGGGTCAGATGGTTTCACAAAAACATTCTAACAAACCTTTAGAGGTTATGTGCTTGGATACTCTTCCAGGACACAGAAACAGGGAAAATCTCCAAATTACTTTAATTAAGGCAAAACGACATTAATTCCAATGCCTAATAAAAATCACACAAATATTACTCACCTATTTTAGTTATACATACTGATGCAAAAAATCCTAAACAGCATGTTTGTAAATATACCCCAATGTATATGGCATATAAATGGAATCCAGCAGCACATTAAAAAAAATTAGGATCATTATGACCAAACGGGCTTTTCAAAGGAAATGCAAGGATGGTTCAAAATTCCTGTCATCCCTGTACCATGCTTAATTTCTATACAATAATAAAAACATCACACTTTGACCCCACATGGTGCAACTATTTCTCATTCCAATGAAGATGCCCAGAAGGAGGGAGATGGCAAGACCTACCATTCCTCTTATCCATCTCTGGGTGATGGTAATTTCTCCTCTGGATATTGTGCAACCTGAAAAATAAAGTGAACCACCACCACCACCACTCTTTATATGAAATAAGAGGGGGAAGAAAAAATAGGGGGATAAGGGAATAGTTGGTTAATGTATACAAGTCTGTAACCAGCAAGGAAGGGGAATCGTATAGGTGCTACAATCCTTGTTTCTGTCGTGGCTGTAGAGCTGAGGCTGATACTTGTAACTTCCTTCTTCACTACTCATTCCACATCCCCTCTGCCCTCAGCCAGCACCTCGGGAGACAGGGGGCCTTTTTCTGGCAGGAAATACAAACCGTCATTCTTGAAGGGTCTGAGCCCTTGGTTTTTCCTCCTTTGTTAGGTTGCGGTAGTCTCCCATCACATTAAATTTCACTGGAAGCTCGGGCACGCCGAGTGCCCACAGCCCCCTGAGTCCTACACACACTCCTTCCTGCCCCCGTCGTGTAGCAGCAGCCCTAGTTCACCCCGATAACCAGGACCAGTCACCAGTCAGTCATCAGGACAGTAGAGTGACCTCTCTGTGCTTCAGGGGCAGAAGGGGTCCAAAATGGCCACGGGGAAGTCTCAAATTCCAGTTCAGTGGACCCAAATATGTTTCCTTGTGGGAGCATTTCACATTTGGGAGTTAAGACCTCCAAAGTTGGTAGAACAGAAGCCAAACACAACTGAGTTTTAATTAATTAATTAATTTTTTATTAAGATATCATTGATATACACTCCTATGAAGGTTTCACATGAAAAACAATGTGGTTACTACATTCACCCATATCATCAAGTCCCACCCATACCCCACTGAAGTCACTGTTCATCAGTGTAGTAAGATGCCACAGACTCACTACTAGTCTTCTCTGTGCTACACTGTTCTCCCCGTGATCCCCACACAGCATGTGTACCAATCATAATACCCCTCAATCCCCTTCTCCCTTTCTCCAAATCCACCCTCCCCCACCCCTTCCCCTTTGGAAACCTCTAGTCCCTTCTTGGAGTCTGTGAGTCTGATGCTGTTTTGTTCCTTTTGTTTTGCTTCATTATACTCCACAAATGAGGGAAATCATTTGGTAATTGTCTTTCTCTGCCTTTCTTATTTCATTGAGCATAATACTCTCTAGCTCCATCCATGTTGTTACAAATGGTAGGATTTGTTTTCTTCTTATGGCTGAATAGTATTCCATTGTGTATATATACCACAACTTCTTTGTCCATTCATCTACTGATGGACACTTAGGTTGCTTCCATATCTTGGCTATTGTAAATAGTGCTGCAATAAACATAGGGGTGCATATGTCATTTTGAATCTGAGAAGTTGTATTCTTTGGGTAAATTCCAAGGAGTGGGATTCCTGGGGCAAATGGTATTTCTATTTTTAGTTTTTTGAGGAACCTTTATATTGATTTCCACAATAGTTGAACTAGCTTACATTCCCACCAACAGAGTAGGAGGGTTCCCCTTTCTCCACATCTTCGCCAGCATTTGTTGTTCTTAGTCTTTTCAATGCTGGCCATCCTTACTGGTGTGAGGTGATATCTCATTGTGGTTTTAATTTGCATTTCCCTGACAATTAGCAATGTGGAGCATCTTTTCATGTGCCTGTTGACCATCTGAATTTCTTCTTTGGAGAATTGTCTGTTCATATCCTCCGTCCATTTTTTTATTCGGGTGTTGAGGCATGAGAGTTCTTTATATATTTTAGATGTTAACCCTTTACCGGATATGTTGTTTACAAAGATATTCTCCCATACTGTAGGATGCCTTTTTGTTCTGCTGATGGTGTCCTTTGCTGTACAGAAGCTTTTTAGCTTGATATAGTCCCATTTGTTCATTTTTGCTTTTGTTTCCCTTGCCCGAGGAGATGCAATCAGGAAAAAGTTGCTCATGTTTATATTCAAGAGATTTTTGCCTATGTTTTCTTCTAAGAGTTTTATGGTTTCATGACTTACATTCAGGTCTTTAACCCATTTTGAGTTTACTTTGGTATATGTGGTTAGACAATAATCCAGTTTCACTCTCTTGCATATAGCTGTCCAGTTTTGCCAACACTGGTTGTTGAAGAGGCTGTCACTTCCCCACTGTATATCCAAGGCTCCTTTATCATATATTAATTGACCATATATGGTTGGGTTTATATCTGGGCTTTCTATTCTGTTCCTTTGATCTATGGGTCTGTTCTTGTGCCAGGAGCAAAGTGTCTTGATTACAGTGGCTTTGTAGTAGAGCTTGAAGTTGGGGAGCATAATCACCCCAGCTTTATTCTTCCTTCTCAGGACTGCTTTGGCTATTCAGGGTCTTTTGTGGTTCCATATAATTTTAGAACTATTTGCTCTAGTTTGTTGAAGAATGCTGTTGGTATTTTGATAGGGATTGCATTGAATCTGTAGATTGCTTTAGGCAGGATGGCCATTTTGACAATATTAATTCTTCCTATCCAAGAGTACAGGATGTATTTCCATTTACTGGTATCTTCTTTAATTTCTCTCTTGTAGTTTTCAGGGTATAGGTCTTTCACTTCCTTGGTTAAGTTTATTCCTAGATATTTTATTCTTTTTGATGCAATTGTGAATGGAATTGCTTTCCTGATTTCTCTTTTTGCCATCTCATTGTTAGTGTATAGGAATGCAATGTATTTCTGTGTATTTTGTATCCTGCAACTTTGCTGAATTCAGATATTAGTTCTAGTAGTTTTTTGGTGGATTCTTTAGGGTTTTCTATGTACAATATCATGACATCTACGAACAATGACAGTTAAACTTCTTTCTTACCAATCTGGATGCCCTTTATTTCTTTGTGTTGTCTAATTACTGTGGCTAGGACATACAGAACTATGTTGAATAAAAGTGGGAAGAGTGGGCATCCTTGTCTTGTTCCTGATCTTAAAGGAAAAGCTTTCAGCTTCTCCCTGTTAAGCATGATGTTGGCTGTGGGTTTGTCATATATGGCCTTTATTATGTTGAGGTACTTGCCCTATATACCCATTTTGTTGAGAGTTTTTATCATGAATGGATGTTGAATTTTGTTGAATGCCTTTTCAGCATCTATGGAGATGATCATGTGGTTTTGTCCTTCTTTTTGTTGATGTGGTGGATGATGTTGATGGACTTTCGAATGTTGTGCCATCCTTGCATCCCTGGAATAAATCCTACTTGATCATGATGGATGATCTTTTTGATATATTTTTAAATTTGATTTGCTAATATTTTGTTGAGTATTTTTGCATCTATGTTCATCAGGGATATGGGTCTATAATTTTCTTTTTTGTGGTGTCTTTGCCTGGTTTTGGTATTAGACTGATGCTGGCCTCATAGAATGAGTTTGGAAGTATTTCCTCCTCTTCTACATTTTGGAAAACTTTAAGGAGAATGGGTATTAGGTCTTCACTAAATGTTTGATAAAATTCAGCGGTGAAGCCATCTGATCCAGGAGTTTTGTTCTTAGGTAGCTTTTTGATTACCAGTTCAATTTCATTGCTGGTAATTGGTCTGTTCAGATTTTCTTTTTCTTCCTGGGTCAGCCTTGGAAGGTTGTATTTTTCTAGAAAGTTGTCCATTTCTTCTAGGTTATCCAGTTTGTTAGCATATAATTTTTCATAGTATTCTCTAGTAATTCTTTGTATTTCTGTGGTGTCTGTAGTGATTTTTCCTTACTCATTTCTGATTCTGTTTATGTGTGTAAACTCTCTTTTTTTCTTGATACGTCTGACTAGGGGTTTATCTAGGGGTTTATCTATTTTGTTTATTTTCTTGAAGAACCAGCTCCTGGTTTCATTGATTCTTTCTATTGTTTTATTTTTCTCGATTTTATTTATTTATGCTCTAATCTTTATTATGTCCCTTGTTCTATTGACTTTGGGCCTCATTTGTTCTTCTTTTTCTAGTTTTGTTAATTGTGAGTTTAAACTGTTCATATGGGATTTTTCTTCTTTTCTGAGGTAGGCCTGTACTGCAATATACTTCTGTCTAAGCATGGCCTTCACTGCATCCCACAGATTTTTGAGGTGTTGTATTATTGTTGTCATTTGTCTCCATATATTGCTTGATCTCTGCTTTTATTTGGTCATTGATCCATTGATTATTTAGGAGCATGTTGTTAAGCTTTCATGTGTTTGTGGGTTTTTCCTTTTCTTTGCATAATTTATTTATAGTTTCATACCTTCATGGTCTGAGAAGCTGGTTGATACAATTTCAATATTTTGAATTTACTGAGGCTCTTTTTGTAGCCTACTATATGATCTATTCTTGAAAATGTTCTATGTGCACTTGAGAAGAATGTGTGTCCTACTGCTTTTGGGTGTAGAGTTCTGTAGATGTCTGTTAGGTCCATCCGTTCTAGTGTTGTTCAGTGACTCTGTGTCCTTACTTATTTTCTGCCTGGTTGATCTTACCTTTGGAGTGAGTGGTGTGTTGAAGTCTCCTAAAATGAATGCATTGCATTGTATTTTTCCCTTTAATTCTGTTAGTATTTGTTTCACATATGTAGGTGCTCCTGTATTGGTGCAGATATTTATAATGGTTATATCCTCTTGTTGGACTGACCCCTTTATCATTATATAATGTCCTTCTTTGTCTCTTGTGACTGTTTTGAAGTCTATTTTGTCTGATACAAGTACTGCAACTCCTGCTTTTTTCTCCCTATTAGTTGCATGGAATATCTTTTTCCATTCCTTCACTTTTAGTCTGTGTATATGTTTGAAGTGAGTCTCTTGTAGGCAGCATAAAGACAGGTCTTGTTTTTTTAATCCATTCAGTGACTCTATGTCTTTTGATTGATGCATTCAGGGAGAGGCCTGCAACACACCCATCCCTCATAGCCTTCAGGAGGGACCAACTCTGTCCATGACACCTTGATCTCAGACTTCCAGCCTCCAGGACTGTGAGAAAATAAGTTGCTGCTGTTTAAGTCACCCAGCTGGTGGTACTTTGTTACAGCAGCCCTAGCAAATGAAGGTCACTTCCTTCCTGTATGGATGTCCATAAATTTCACAGTCATCTCTGAAAATCCATAATTTCCCTAATAACCAAACCCACCAAGAAAAGTCCCTCTCCACTACAAATTAGGATTAAGTAATAAAATCCTGCAAGTGAGGAATGTACGCAGCAAGATCTGCACTAATGAATTCCCTTTTTGGAAACCCAATTTGATTGATTAAATTCCTCATTTGCAGTATGTCAGCATCCTCAAAGAGGGCCGGTATCAAATGGTAATACTGCTTTGAACAATGACACCCATCTGGAGTGTCATCAATCAAGTTTGCCCCTGTCTCCTTTCAGGACCCCCACTGGCCCACCCTTGCAGGCTGCAGGCCACACATGAGGGGAACTACCCTCTTTCTTCCATCTCACAGGGATCCAAGTTGCATCATCCAGAAGGCAGAGGAGGGCACACACTTTCTTTGTACTTTGAGTGGCTCATTTTTCTGCAGAGGAATTCTGGAGTGAAAGGAGCAAAAGCTTAGCAGGCAGCTTTTAACTTTGGCTTGGGTTTTGTAGCCCTCTATTTTCTGCCCCTTCTCTGCCCCTTGGGGTGTCAGACTTGAGGGCCAGGGGTGACCATTCTGTCCACAGCGGGGCTGGGCTCTCTGCTTTTATGGAGAAATAGA
Organism: Manis pentadactyla; assembly: GCF_030020395.1. Lineage (NCBI taxonomy): Eukaryota > Metazoa > Chordata > Mammalia > Pholidota > Manidae > Manis > Manis pentadactyla. Next base: position 136,204,094 of record NC_080022.1, read on the forward strand.
GAACAACTCACAAACCTAAAATACAAAATTAGTTCTTTAGAGTTTCATCCAATTGACAATAGCATGTTTTTGATCAAACAACTGGAGTTCTCTGTCTTAGATACTGTTTAGAAACATAATAAAGCTATTCCAGTATCCCTTAACAAGAGGACATTTCTCAATTGAACAATATGGTTTGTTGTTTAAGGGAGGCACTAGATCCTTAAACAAACAGGTCATTTAGGTACACTGATTAATTATATTTTTATTGCAAACATTTAAGGATCTCAAAAAACAGAGGGTCATGTTCCCACTAGTGGAATGACAGTTTAGGTTTGTTTTAGGAACAAATGAACTCTTCATTATCACTATTTTCTGGGTTTGGTGGGGAACACATTTAAGAACAAGTTAACCTATTATAAACATTTAAAACATAAATTCCACATCAGAGGGGCAACCTACACAGACTTTAAAAACAAATCCACCATGGTTTTCAATGTGGAAGTTTGTATTTTGTCAAGTAATTTAGCTGCATGTTTAAGAAAGTTATTTCCTCAAATAGACCAAGATTTTTGATCTTGCTGTTTGTGACAATATGGATGGACCGAGACTGTATTATGCCAAATGAAACAAGTCAGGCAGAGAAAGACAAATATCATATGATCTCACTCACACGTGGAATCTAAAAAAACCCAGGCTTACGGATGCAGAGAATAGATTGGTGGTTGCCAGAGGTGAAATGGGTGATGGGGTCAAAAAGTACAAACATCCAATTATAAAATAAATGTCATGCGGATATAATCTGCAGCATGTGACTATAGTTAATAATGCTGTATTGCATATTGAAGAGTTGCTAAGAGAGTAAATCTTAAAGGGTTTTTTTTCTTACAAGAAAAAAGTTGTAACTATGTATGTGACAGGTGTTAACTAGACTTGCTGTGGTGATCACTTTGCCATATATACAAATATTGAATCACTATGTTGTCCACCTGAAAGTAATAGACCTCAATTAAAAAAAGGTTAAGACAAATGTACAAATAACTAATCTAAGGTAGAAGGTGATAAAGTCACAGGGGAGATGGAAAATGTTATGGAGCTTCATAGAAGGCACTCAATTACAGCCATGCATCTAAAATTTAAACATATTTATTTTAAAACTAAAAAATCTCTGGCTTTTGAAAGACACTGGACATTTCAGCTGGTGGTGAAGAGGACCAGGCCAATGATGGCAAGCAGGGGGGACCTGAGGGTGGAGCAGGGCGCTGGACTGGGGGGCACAGATGCCCACCCTGCATAGGTGTTATGAGAGCAGCAAAATGGAGCCACAAGCAATGGAGCAGCTTAGCTGGCAACCACACAGCCAGAACTGGGCAGAAGTGGGAAGACGTATTGTCCGGGGGGAGTGAGTATGTCGGTGTGGCGTCCAGGCCAAGACAAGGTCAAGGTCAAGGTCAAGAGAAAACACGTCCTGTTCTGTCAGTACTCAACTACCTCCAGGCCCAAAGTCTGCAGGATGTGTGTTTCCATCCTGAGGGTATGTTACTATGGGGGAATCCAGATATGAAATCAATAAACCTTCCTTGAGGACTTACTCTTTGCACTATTATCTGTTGGGTCCTATTGAGGTTTTAAAACAATATGGTGCCTGTTTTGACAGAAGGTGGAAACTTACTTATTGGGAGTCTATCAGGTGCCTGGGGTGGGTATTCAGGGGATGGAGACCAGAGGTGAATGGGTGCATGGGGCTGGGGAACAACCTGGTAGATTGGTTAAAGAGAGATCCAGGAGGTAGGAGTCACCTAATATCAACCACAGACCAACCAAGGTCTAGAGAGTGGATTTCATTCAGAATGGACCTGGGAGGGATTCTCCCTCATGCCTGACCTGCCTCTGTGCGATGGGGATCCCAGTGCCCAGGGCTGAGCATGAGTCTAGACAGGGAGGGACTTATGGGGGGAGTGTCAGAGGTTCCTAAGGGAGGCTGTGGGGCGGGGGGATGGGCACAGCGGGCAAGAAGGGCATCTCCCGCCTCCCTTTAGGAAAGGACGGGAGAGCCCGAGATGGATGGAGGCCTTTCCCACCCCACTCGGGGTCTTTCTCAGCCTCCGGCTCTCCCAGGCCATTTCGCACATCACGAACCAGTTTGAGGATCCGCCTCAACAACTTGCTAAGTGAGGCCCCACAATTACGACGGGTGAAGATATGCTTGCCTCTAACCTGTAAGGGAACATTTCTGGGGATGCGCGGAGGCCATTTGCCGGGTGAGCCGGCAGCCTGGACACCCTCAGGGCGACGCCCGCGGGAGAAGCCGCGGTCCTGCGGGTGGGCGCGGCCGTCTTCCCTGAGTGGATGGGAATGGAGGTACTCTGCGGACCACCCCCACTCGCCTCTGTTTCCTAACTGTACTCAGAGAGAGAAAGGAAGTAAAGGTCTGGTAGAAGCTGTAGCGGATTAAGTACTTTTGTGGCAAGTGAAAGTCAAGAGGTCCCTTTTCACGGAGCAGTTTTAAACCTGGGATTTACAGACTCAATCGTCCCGGCTTCTGAACTTGGAGTTCCATAGAACTGGGGATTAAACAGACAGAAACTACCATCTTCTGATGCCATGCTGTCTTGACACTTTCAAGATCTTTGCAACCTTTTATTGACTCTTAAGATAAATGTCAGTAATCAGAAAGTTTGTAGAATTCGAGCTAGAGTAAGTTAATAAGTTAATGGAAGAAAAATGATCAGAGGAAAAAGTTGCCAAACTGCCCTCAGAAGTCGATTTATTGAAAACTTTCAGCCCTAAGAATGATCTCTTTGCTATTTAATGTTTCACTTCAACTATTTGGAGGGAGGCATGGTATTTTAAAAAATTGGTGGCCGGAGGGATTCTCGGTCCTTGCAGGCTGGAGCATCGTGAAGGTGTGACCACACGGTGGCGCTGCCAACCTGCTCGTTGGGAACGGAAGAGAACAAGAAAAAAAACCCCAGCTTTTTAAATGATGAGTAAACACCCCCAAACATGAAATGACTTTTAATGCTTTTTACAATAATTTATGGAAGTTTGACAGAAACAAGCTAAAAGGAAAAACTTAGCTTTTTTCCTTCCTATGTAGGGAAAATCCCATTCCTTCCCTACTGTGTGTTTCCTTCCTGTGAGTCTCCTTTACTTTTACAGGTAACACTTCATTTCTGACACTTGTGGTCACCAAATGGGTGGGTGGGGGGGCCCCACCTCTCCTGCAGCAAGCAGCCCTCCATGACACCAGCTGAGTCTCCTGTGCTTTCACTCAATTCTGACACCGTCCACCCAGAGAGTGTGTCAGATCCCACGGACCAGGGGCTCAGTCCCACAAGACTGCTCTTTGCCCTTCCGGTGTTAGTTGAACCTATATAATGATTGGACTCATTGTCTATGGAAAGGATCTTCCACCTTGGTTTCACAGAACTCAGAGGAACACTTAATGATTACCACTTTATTAAAAGATATAATAAAGGACACAGATGAACAGCCAGATGAAGAGATGCACAGGGTGAGGTCTGGGAGGGTCCTGAGAGCAGGAGCTTCTGCGCCGAGGAGCTGGGGTGTGCCACCCTCCCTGTGTGGATGTGCTCCCACCTGGAAGCCCTCCGAACCCTGTACCACTGGGATTTTGTGGAGGCTTCCTCACATAGGCTTGATCAATTATTAATTCCACTTCTAGTCCCCTTCCTCTTTCTGGTGGATGGGAGGTGAGGTAAGAAATTCCAAGCTTCTAATCATGGCTTGGTCTTCCTGGTGACCAGTCCCCATGCAGGAGCCACCCAGGAGCCCACGCAGAGTCTCCTCAATAGAACAAAATATGCTCCTCATGCTCTTATCACTTTGGAATTTACAAAGGTTTTAGGTGCTCTGTGCCAGGAACCAGGGGCAGAGTCTGATATATATGTATTTTCAATATATATGTATTTTCTATTATCTCACGTATGGATAAGCTGAATTTCACAAATTGAGCACACGTGCAACTGGAAGCCTGATCTTGAAAGACCACAGTCAGCCCCCAGGGCCCTGTGGCCCCCTTCCGGTCATGGTTCCCTCCATGGGTTAGTTTTGCCTGGCTTCGGATGTGAGGTAGTTGGAACCAAGCCGCAGGTATTCTGTTGAGTCTGGCTTCTTTCTCTCCTCATCGGTCGTGAGATCCGCCCTAACTGCTGCGCGTGGTGGTAGGTGGCTCACTCTCATGGCTGTGGAGCCTCCCGTGGTGTGAATACACCCCAGTGTGTCCACTCTATGCCGACGGGCATTTGGGTAGTTTCTCATTTTTGGCCATTACAGAGAGTGCAGCTCTGAAATTCTATATGTATTCTGGAGAAAATATGGATGCATTTCTGTTGGCTATACCCTTACGACTGGAATTCCTAGGTCATGTTCCAGTTCAGTAGACACCCACCCAACAGGTTTTCAAAGTGGCTGTACCATTTTACTCTCCTGCCAGCAACGTATGAGCATTCTGGTTGCTCCATATCCTCGCCATTTTTCATACCACATCATTTAAAAACATTAAATCAAATAAAAGTCATTAAATCAACTAGCATTTCTTGAGCACCTTCTATGTGACACATGCTTTTCTAAGTGGTGGGGATGCAACACCAAGCAAGACTGTCAAAGGTCCTGACTCTCTGTACCTGGGATCTCAAGGGTTCTACAGGGTCATCCAATAAACAGAATGTGTTTGGCAGGTGCTAAGGGCAAGTGGGGAGCAGGGGGATGAGGCTCAAGAGATCTCTTTGGGCCTCTGGCTGAAATTCTGCCTCTCTCTTCTCCATCAGCAACTTGTACTTAGTTCAAAATGCTAACCTCCCTCTATTTTGACTCTAAAAGCAAAATGGAGGAGAGGAATCCAGGCAATGTCTGCCAGGTTCTGTGCGGGATGTGAGGGGACGCAAAGGGGAAAAGGCACAGTTCCTGCCTGGAAGTGGCCCCAAGGAGGGCATGGTGAGCTCCGTTTGGTGAGACAGGAAAGGCCTCCTGGGGGAGGGGACTCTGAAGTTATATCCTGGCAGATGAGTGGAAGTCACCAGATGGATGCCCCGGCTGGAGTTCCAGGAAAATGAGAAGCTCCTTTGTATAAAGGAACAAAGAAATGAAACAGCTTGTCATGTTCTAGTAGCTCCAAGTAGTTTCCTGCAGTTTATAAGAGGTCAGCATACGGGGAGGCTGGAGATGATCGGCTGCTAGAAGGCAGGGACAAGGATTTTGGAACTTTATATTGTGCTTTTCAAACTGACGCAAGTTTGTGATACAAAAGATGCATCCCAGGGGTGCATAACAGCCAAATCTCCATCTTCTCCAGAAAGCCCTCCTGCACACCTTTCCTTGTTTGGAGCGTGTGTCCTTTGTGAATCCCATGGCCGTCACATTTGTAGTCTCCTTGCAGCAGGGTCTCTGTTTCATTCCTGCACCCCTGGGGTGCAGGCCCTGAGCGGCACACAGTAGGCATCTGTTACCATCAGCAGGACTCTCTTCTCGTATTTGGCTTCACAGAATCTTGGGAGTGTGTGGAGAACACAGAAAGCAATGCTCAGAGAATCTGAGGAGGGTTCCTGACAGTCCCCCTTTTCACCTCTGACATTTTGCATCTCTGATACCTGCCATGTGGCCAACAGTTCCAACCATTTTGGCTTTGTGACTTTTTAAGAGCATGCATGTCCTCTCAACAGAACACATCCACAAAAGGTGGTTTTGTAAACCAAACAAGGAGAAGGAGGCCTCTATCAACAGGGACACAGACAGGGCAGATGTGGAAATGTGCAGCCTCAGCGACCGAGGGAGGGATGACAGAACACTGTTTTGCAGGAAAAGAAGAAAAAAGCACAGAGTGTAAAAACCTGCTGGCCCTTCAGAACAGTTCCCTAAATGGGGGAGGGGAGATTCAGGCTGTTTTGGAGGTTTTTTTGGGCATCCTGTCCTCCACACGCTCTCTCCCAGTGTTCCCAGTGGAGACCAGGATAGCCTAGTCCGAGGCCAGCACAGCCAGCAGTCGGGCACTAGCCCGGCAGGAACAGAGGTGTCTCTTCAGGATAACAGGGCTGGCGGGACTGGGGTGCATGTGCGTGAGTGTGCCACCTGCCCAGGCTGTATATTCAACTTCCCACCTGACATCTTCACCTCGGGGTCTAATAGGCACCCTACACTATGTCCCAATGCAGGCTTGTTTTTCATTCCTCTTTTCACCCTGGTTGCAGATCCACCCCCCGAACCCCATCTTCCAGACCCCCTTAAACCCACCCACTTCCTCAGCAACACCTGAGGGGTTACTTGTGAGGCCTCGTTACCCTCAGCCCAGTCACTCCCGAGCCAGCGCTGTGCTGATGGTCCTTCCTCCAACATCTACGTTTAATCTGACCTCTTCTCGCTGTGGCCACTGCCACCTCCTAGTCCCGGACACCGTCATTTCTCTCCTTGGCTTCTGGACCCATCCCCGCCCCCCAGCTTCCACTCTTGCCACTAAATGTCCATCCTCATGCAGCGGCCTGAGGGTGCCTTTAAAAGTGGAAACCAGACCACTTCACGTTCTTGTTTAACCTATCAGTGACTTCTCGCTTCATGGAGGGTAATAGAAGTCTTTTTGTGCCCCTGAGGCCCCCCCATTACCTAGCCCCTGCCTTCCTCTCTGCCTCCTGCTCCTGGGAACCTCCTCCTTTGTCACATCAACCTTCTAGTTCTTTCTCAAATACACTGGTCCTTGTTGTCCCTGGGCCTTTGCACATGTGGCTTCCCCAGACCCTCTCCTGGCTGTGTCTCTGAAGAAGATCCTGCTGCCATCGCTCTTATTTTCTCCAAGCACCCAGTCACTCCCTGAGATGAGTTTATTTTCCATTTAATGCTCATCTACTATATTTATCTCTTTGAGAGAGGAAGCTCTTCGGGAACAGAAGCCACGTCTGCTCTGTTCACCATTTATTCCCACCATTTAAATCCAGGTCCACACTAAGATTTGTAGGCCCAGAACAAGAGTCCAGATGGAGGCCCTTGGCCTGGCCCTGCTTCCCTTCCCACCCCAGCTCATCCTCACTGAGGGGCCTCATGCACAAAGGTGTTGGTGTAGCTGGGACTGCCAAACTGAGTCCCCACCCACCCAAAACAGAGGCCCCCTGGCCACCCTGAAGCTGAGGGTAGGCACCCCAGAGGTGAATTCTGCCTTTAGGAGGACCCTTCTGACATAGAGAGCTGTGCAAGCCCTGACTGTGGGCAGGCAGTTCTGGGTACTGGAGCTGGTCTAGGATGGGAGCAGAAGAATGGGTCCCTCCCTGGTTGGGGGTTTGAAGACACCAGTGATTTTGAGAACTTCAAAGGCCAAAGTGAAAGGAGGTGTGGGACACAAAGGAAATAGCAGCCTGTACCCCAGGCCCCTTCTAAACAGCCCCCAGGCACACACTCTTAAGTCCCAAAAGTGAGGAATCTAGGGGACCCCACAGGAAGGGACAAAGAGGGAAGACTCACCTGGGAGAAGGGTCAAAGTGGCCCCCGTTCCCACTCCCACCCCAGACCCAACTTCTGGCTCCATCCAAACCTTGGTCCTAGACCTGATCCCAGAGTTAGCTCCCAGCCCAGTGTCTCTGCCACCCTAACCCCGGCCCGACTGGCAACTTACTCCCAGGCCTGTTTCCAGCAGTGTGAGAGCCGCGGGCCCGGGAGGTGCTGAATGCCCCAAACCGCGATAGAATTTCCCTGGTCTCTGCTATCTGCTTCTGCTCCTTCCTGTCTCTGTCTTCTTCCATCTGCCTTCACTTTATTTTCTTTAAGCTTCTTATAAGTTCAGTTTATAAGTGTGATTATTCTTCTTATAAACTGAGCACAATAAGAACCACCAGCTTTACTTTCTTACTAATTCTTGCAGAATGATACAAGTGAGGACACAACACTCTCTTCAGTAATCCATCACATTTGCAGTGATGTTACATACCTGGAAATGTTGTTCACTGAATTTACACTGAATGCAATGTATTTTATTTTAAGTATTTTAAAATGCCTGACCTAACAAGCAAAGCTAAGCAGATAAGTTAATATTCATAATGGATCTTCAAGTCTCTTACACATTCCAATACTGTTTACAAATATCAGTTTCCTTATATCTTTCAACTAGAACCACAATTATAAAATCAAGTACTTGATTTTATGTTCTAACTTCATATTACAAGGCTAACTTCAAATTCTTTAGTATACTACATTTCCTTACAACATTACAATAACAAATAAAAAGGTTTCTTAAATTTAATGCAGAAGTGTTCACATCATGCATTTGATTAACTTTGTTATTTATATATTTAGTTTCAAACCTTCCTGGGCTTAGAGTATACCTTCCTAAAGGAAAAGCATTACCAACCCATGTTACCTGTGGTTGAGGCTTCTTGCTGATCAAACTTCGGATACTGGGATATGGGGCCTGGGGCTGCTTGTGACCAGGAGGACTCTTCTGGAGCTACAGGGAGAAGGTCCGAGTCCTTTTCTAGTTGCTAGAATGGGATAGAAGTCATAGCTCACGTTCCTTGGGTTCCATTTAATCTACTCCATAATTTTGTTTGGTTAAATTTGAATAGATGGAATTATGCACAACCGTGAAGGTTGCAGTTGCCTTCCTTAGCTTTACTTCTGGGGTGAATGCAGAATTCTTCACCACTTACTCAGCCCGAGCAGGATCTACCTCTGCCAGGCATCTGAGTGATTGCTGACCGACTCGCCATGCTGCTCTCCCCACGGGGCACGGGGCGTCTCTTCTCAGCTTCTGTAGTCTACACTGTGTCCTCTTCTGGCAGAATTACTTTGGTTCAGCCACTCGACTTCTGTGGTTGCCCGCTGACTCTTCCCCCCGGATCACCCCTGCTTTGCCTTCACCCTGAGGGGCTGCAGAAGCTCTTGAAGGTCTCACAGTCTTCCATGAGCTGTAGGATTGCCAAGAGGGGACTCCTCACAGCCCAGCGAGGGATGGCTCTTTCAGGCTTTGTCAGAGCCAAGTGACTCTGCGGGCCCTGGCCCCCAGAAGCAGCAGCCGTGTTACCCTATCTGTGAAGCCGTCTCTAAGCTTCTGAGGAAGTTCTCCTGGAAGCCTCTCATCCTGGGAAGCCCTGCGGGCAGCTTCTTCCCCCGGGGTGGGGGAGGGGGCAGGGCAGGTACCTCTCACCTGCAGTAACAGGCTTCTTCAAGTATCTCCCTTTCTTGCTTCCATTCCACCTTTTGTTTGCATTTGTTTTAAAATTTATCCTCTGTTATAAAGAAGAACATCCACTTCTTCTGACTCAACAAAACCCATTTGTTTCCATTTTATACTTCGCCTTCATTGAACCTGGCAGTTTGTAATCTAGTCCTTTGTTTTTATCTGTGCGCGTGTGTGTGTTGTTTTAGGTGGGGAGGATGGGAGGTAGGTAGCATAAAGGGAAAGGGGAAGAAAAGAATTCTTTTTCTGTGTCTTAAGTTATTGTTAGAAGTAAACACTACATCTCTAATCTTGTACTCATGAAATTTTGGCTGTGAAGCAGAAAGAAGGCTGGAGATATTATTTAAATTCAGTTACAGAAAAATAAGGTGGCAGTATTGAACCCTGAACTGTGACTGCTATAGTAAGGGTTGCAGAAATATTCAAGTGGTCGGATGGTCAGATGTGTAACTCACGAATGTGGCAGGAAAGAGAAGGGTCCAGGGTGGTCTTGTGGCTTTCCATGGAGAGCAGATGGGAGGGGCAGCTCTGCAGCTGGCATGGTAAAGTTACAGATGTTCTGGAAGCATTTGGAGGATATATGATAAAAATGCGTAATAGAAAGATGGCAAAGTATATCTGAAAATAAAGAATATGGACCAGGGGACAGTTAAACAAAAGGAGAAAATTAAGATAGGGAGACAAAGATAAACAGAAGTAATGTGGGCTACCTGGACCTACAAAGTAGTTAATGTTTCACTCTGAGATTCCTGGAAGCTAAAGTGAAAAGGGAGACACAGTTACATAACGCTCTTTATCAGAGAGAAAGAAATAGACTGGCTTTACTGGGGATTCGGATGGAAAATGGACTGCAAGTGTTCTGACTTGTTAGTAATGCTTGGAGCAGAGTAAGCTCCTAATAATTATTGACTCAATATATGAGCAAATTAATAAATAAATGGGGGTTACATTTGCTTCAGAAACTAGGGACTAATTTCTAGATCAATCCATTGGAGCAGAAGACTAGGGCCTTATACAGCTAGGGGAAATATTTTCTCTTTTCTTTCTGGGCTATTTTTTTTTCTCTCTTGTTTTCTTTCCTTTTTTTAAATTTTGTTATCATTAATGTACAATCACATGAACAACATTATGGTTACTAGACTCCCCCTATTATCAAGTCCCCACCCCATACCCCATTACACTCCCTGTCCATCAGCATAGTAAGATGCTGTAGAATCACTACTTGTCTTCTCTGTGTTATACTGCCTTCCCCATGGCATGCCCCCCACTCCAGCCATTATGAGTGCTAATCGTAATGCCTTGTTTTCCCCTTACCCCTCCCTTCCCACCCACCCTCCCCAGTCCCTTTCCCTTTGGTAACTGTTAGTCCATTCTTGGGTTCTGTTGTTTTTTGTTTTGTTCCTTCAGTTTTTGCTTTGTTCTTATACTTCACAGATGAGTGGTCTTTCTCTGCTTGGCTTACTTCACTGAGCATAATACTCTCTAGCTCCATCCACGTTGTTGCAAATGGTAGGATTTGTTTTGTTCTTAATGGCTGAATAATATTCCATTGTGTATATGTACCACATCTTCTTTATCCATTCATCTACTGATGGACACTTATGTTGCTTCCATTTCTTGGCTATTGTAAATAGTGCTGTGACAAACATAGGGGTGCATCTGTCTTTTTCAAACTGGGATCCTGCATTCTTAGGGTAAATTCCTAGGAGTGGAATTCCTGGGTCAAATGGTATTTCTATTTTTAGTTTTTTGAGTAACCTCCATACTGCTTTCTACAATGGTCTAACTATTTTACATTCCCACCAGCAGTGTAGGAGGGTTCCCCTTTCTCCACATCCTCTCCAACATTTGTTGTTGATCTCTCTTGTTTTCTACTCATTTTTCTATAATTCTCATATGTATTTTGGATTAGTGTTTCTATCTCATTATTTTTATTATACTACATTTTCATCATTTCTGTGACATACATTTCTTTCATATTAACATCTCTGAAGTCAGGATGCTTAAACTTGATGGCATCTCACCGTTGCTTCCATCTGGGTGATAGTGTGGCACAGAAGAGTTTGCCTGTGTGTGTCCAAACTTGGTTGTTATTTGTAAAGGCTTTATCAGTCACGGCAATGCCTTGATGTTGTACGCAAAGAACCATTTAAGGACGATTTATGGGAAGAATATAAGTCTTGAATCTTTTCTGAGTACCTTCCATTGACATCTTTTGGATATATAAAGGAAGCTTGCAGAATGGATCCCAGCTGCGTGGGAGAAAATCCTGGAGGTAACAGTGGAGGCTTCTTTTAAGAAATGCTGCATCAGCAATGCTCTTGATGGCATAGATGACAACATTGTGGGGAAAACACAGACACTGACAATCCTGAGTCTAAAATAATTCAGAAGAATTGGACTCTGAAGATAAAGTTTTAGGAATATTTTAACCAATTCATCTTACTTATATTTACGGATACACACGAGTGATATAGGAAAAATTGTATGTCTAAATTAATCTAAAAAAAACTCTTATTAGACATACCATAGAAATTCTGTGATAAATCCTGTTTTCATTGCTTTTCCTTAGTAACACATAAAAATGAAGGATCTTAAAGATGATAGCATCTTATATTTGATGAAATACAGTAATTTAAATCTCTTTTCTCCATTTCCTCCCCTTTTTTTGTTGTGGTAAAATATATGTAACATTAAGTTCACCATTTTTAAGCTTACAGTTTGAGGGTGTTAAGTACAGATTGTGCAATCATCCTCACCATCCATCTCCAGAACTTTTTCATCTTGCAAACCTGAAACTTTGTACCCATTAAATAATGACCCCTACCCAGTTACTCCAGCCTCTTGCAATCACTCTTCTGCTTTCTGTCTCTATGAACTTGACTATTCTAGGGATCTTGTGTAAGTGGAACCAGACATATTTGTTTTTATTTTGGTGGCTGACTGGCTTATTTCACTTAGTGTAAATCCTCAAGGTTTATCCATGTTGTAGCATGTGTCAGAATTTCCTTCTTTTTAAGGCTGAATAATATTCCATTACCTATATATATACATGTATATAGCACACATTTTGTCTATCCATTTATGCATTGATGGACACTTGGGTTGTTTTCATCTTTGGGCTCAAGTGCTGCTGTGAACATGGGTGCATAAATCTCTTTTCTTTAGCTCCGAGTTTTGGGAAAATTCAGTTTCTGTCTTATAAATCACTGATTCAGTTTCTTACATTATAATTGGTTCTTCCTCCATGGTATTTCAAAATGACTAATTATCAGGTTACTTGCCCCAAATTGGTTTTCTATTATTCAGTGTTCCTTTTCTGTGACTTCCTGCTCTTCTTTTATAGAAGCAAGATGAACTCATTTAGCACATAAACTGTGTAAAAAAACTTTGCCCTGTTTATTGCTGTTAACTCTGTTTCAAGAGGATCATTTCTCTTATTTACTCCCATCTTTTGACTTGCTGAATCTTTCCATATGTCCAGCTTTTTCATTTGTCTTTCTGCCCTGTGGATTAGTCTGCTAGAGCCGCCATAATGGAATACCCCAGATTGGGCAGCTTAAACAGCATTTATTTTCTCATGGGCCTGGAGGCTGGAAGTCCAAGATCAAGGCACTGGTGGGGCTGGTTTGTGGTGAGACCTCTCTCCCTGGCTGGCAGATGTCCACCTTCTCTGTGTCCACATGTGGCCTCTCCTCTGTGTGTATGAACTCCTGGTGTCTCTACCTCTTCTTATGAGGACATCAGTCCTACTGAATTATGGCCTCATTTGACCTTAATTACCTCCTTAAAGACTTCATTTGACCTTAATTACCTCCTTATCTCCAAGTACAATCACAATGGAGTTAGGGCTTCAAGGGATGGATTTGGGAGGGGAGAAGGGACACAATTCAGTCCATTACACCCATTCCTGGAGAGGAAGGACTATTTTTATTCAGTATTGGAGCTGAGATGGAGTTTGTCAGAGAAAGTGGCTTCCTCTTAAATATAGACCTAGATGGAAGGAGAAAGTAAAAGTTGATATTTTCTTTCTCTGGGGTAATGATTTCTGAGATCTCATAAAGTGTGGGGTGGACCTCCTGATGGTCATGGATTTGGCGGGGGTGGGTTCTTCATCTTCAGAGGTGTTCCCTGGATTTGTGTGATGACACAGAAGTAGCAGGGCAGCGCCTCGTTCTCTAAGAGGTGTGCCAACTTGGCTGTGCTTCTGCTTCTGTGGGGACCAGTCTGCCCTGCAAAGTGAAAACTGCATGTGCGCTGGAGAACCGTGGCTGCTGAGGGGCTTGCGTTTCCAGGGCACTTCCTGCAGACCTCAGTGTGATGGAACTTAACACCCCAAACTGCCCTTGTCCTCAGCTACCACCACCTGAGTGGGGCAGGGACATTCGTGCCATTCCCTGCGTGTCCTTCCATTTCCTCCCCTGATGGGATTCCCTCTACTATCACCCCACCTGAGTCCTGGACTGTTCTCTCCTTTGCTCCCCCTTATCTACACCACATCTTGCAATGGACTTTGGAAGTGGTGTAGAGTGAGATGCAAGGGCTCAGACATTCACCTCGGACTGGATGTCTTGTTTTTCGAACCTCTTCCCACTTGGCTTCCTTCCCTTTCTCCTCCCACCTCTCTGGCTATACCTTCTCAGTCTCCTTTCCAGGACCTCTTTCTCTGTCCATCCAGGCAGTGTGAGTGTTTTCCAGGGCTCCGTCCTAGACCCTTTTCTCCATTCTCACTGTTTCAGTCGCCGTGGATGATTCCCAGTCTCCAGTCCAGGCCTCTCCTCTGAACTTCAGATTCATCTGTACTCCACTGCCTCCCAGATAGCTCCACCAGCATGACAAACCCGTGTCCCAAATGGAACTCAGCCGCTTTGCTCTGCTGCCAAACCAGGTGTCCCCCTAGGCTTCTTGGCCGATGAGTGGCACTGCCAGCCACCTGCTTGTCTCAGTCACAAACTCGGCTCTCCTGAGTTCTCATCTGCTGCCCACAGTGGTGAAAGCTACCCCCCTGGCCTGCTATGGTTGTGGAGTCTAGAGTTTTAGCTAACCTACTTTAGAATACAGGAAGTAGAGACTTGGGTCCATAAAGTATTATGGTAGTTTGTTCTCCCAGTGGTTTTCTACCAGTGAACAAACCAGGCCAAGTCCTGGGGCAAAAGGACAATTACTTTTCAGGCTTCCACCGACTGGTCCTACTGCCCCACCCCAACCCCTATGCAATGTGACCATTGGACAAAATGGTGGAGGAAATTTATAATCGTTAGACTATTTATGTCCTGTATGAGAGATGAGGATTAGCATGCCTAGGTCACTGCCATCTTCCAAATGTAGTTAGAGCAGCATTTTCAGTTTAAAAAACAAAGCATCCATATTTTATGTCTATATAAATATCATGTCCTGCAGAACCTGTTATTCTACGATGATAACATTTTCTTTCTTGTAGGTTTCTTTGCTTTTACTGGAGATGTACTAGTTATTCTTTTCATCTTGCAATGTTTTCCTTGTAATAATTTTCTATTTCTTAAAATTAAAACTCCATAAAATAAAATCCCTTTCTCAGGAGGACTTTCCCTGTGGTGTTTGTTATTAGCCACTGTCTGAGTGTCTTGAGTGTTAACTGAATTAAAATAATTTGCTAAGCGTCAGTCTAGCAGAGTTACAGCTCTACATTATTCCATCATGGCCATGAGAGAAGAGGAAAGGGCCAGTGGGTGCTTCTAATTTGAAATAAGAATTGTATCCTTGCTTAGAGATTCCAAGTGCAATAAATTATCAAGAAAGAGAACCAATCAGAATCACAGACATTTTGAGGAAATTATTTTTACCAGTGATGGCAACAATTTATTTTAAAGTCGTGGGAGTCTTATGCCTTTTAAGGAGAGGTTTAATGTTGCAGAGAACAGAATATGTCTGCAAGAATGATGATGGTCCACCCAGGTCTCTATAGTTCATAGGAGAATAAGATGGGTGGGCTTGTGAACGTTCTCATTTTAGCAGCCCATCAAACGCAAGACTCCATCTCTTCATTAGACCTCTTATACTCATTATGATGACTTGGATTTTTAAGGCCAGGCTCTTGAATTTCACTAGTTAGCATTGTAAGAGAAAAAGAAAACCAACTACTGTGGGCAGAAATACAGAAAGAGTTGAATAAGATTTTATATAGTAATAATGGAAAAGGCTCATCTCGAGATGTTCTTCTATATGTCTTGTTTTGGGGTTATTTCCTGACTTTCCATGGTACTTCTTAGCACAGTAGTAGTAGAAGATAAATATTTTGAGCATGGTTAAAAGCTCTTTATTCTACTTTCTCATGCCAATGATCACTTGAGTCTACAATTCTAGGTTGAAAAAAATTTCCCTTGGAAGTTTGAAGACATATCCCGTTATCTCCTAGTGTTGAATTTAACAGTTGAGAAGTGGAACTGAAATTTCACAAAGCTGTGCTTTGGGTCATTCTTCAGTGAAAAGCTGGGCAATTGGGGGCTATCTGAATTTGGAACCTCATCCTTTTAATTCTAAGTAACAGTCATGTATTATTTCTTTGCTAATGTTCTCCCTTTTACTTCTGTTTTATCTTCTAGAGCTCCTCCCAGTTGGATGTTGGTTCTCCAAATTGTTTTCTTATGTTACTTGTGAAGATTTTACAGGGTTAATAAAAAAGAGCCCTTTCTTCTCTCAGTTTGAAGCCAATGAAGAACACAGTAGACATATAAATGGGTATCAAGATGTCAGCTTTATTGCTGGTAAACAGCAAAGGAGGATTTGGCTTAAAACCTTAAGTCAAAAGGACTTGTTAATATTTCATCCAAGAGTTAGGATCTACCTACTTACAGGAAGAGCTGGGCAAAGCAGGCCTTCCCTGCAGGGGTGGGCCTCAGGGCTGCCTGGCAGAAAGTAGATTACAAGGTGGGTAGAGAGACACCAGGAGGAGAGCCCTGCAGGGCTGAGCCAGGTGTGATGGGTAAGGAGAGCTTCCTACCCTGGGGAAGGGTGAGTGGGGTGGGGCTGGGGCTGGAAAGGACCTAGAGAGTTTCCCTAGTGGAAGTATACATGGAAATATGAAGCCACGGGGAAGAAAATTCCCCCTAATTTAATTTTTCTCATTAAAAATTAAGAACAAAATCTCTTTGTCTTTTTGTTCTTTTTTTTTTTTCTGGAGGACTTCCTAAGTTTTATCTTTCAAAGCTTTTGTTAATTTTTTTGGCTTTAACAATAAATAGTATTGTTTATTTTCGAAAGAACTTTCTTGTTTTCTGAACAAGTATCTAGAAATGTGTCAGAAATTATGGCTAACAAACATAGTGAATTCAGGAAACCTAATAGAGAAATGGATAAAGGATATGAAAAGGAGCTCATAAAGGGGAAACCCAAATGTTTAGCAAATAGAGGAAGAAATAGTGCAACCTGCTTTTAAAACAGAAAAGAAAAAAAAAAAGCAGAAGCATGAGACGGCATCAGATTGGCAGCACCTGAAAATAGTATCAAGTATTGGGAAGGAGGAGGAATCAAAAGAGGGGGCCCTCACACGTGGGTGCTGGGTGGCGTCATTCGGCACAGCCATTCTGAAAAACATACAGTCTGGCAGGACTCAGTGAAATTAAGCATGGAATAGTTTGTGGCCTCACAGTTTCACTCCTGGGTGTATTTCACAGGGATATTCTCCCCTAGGTCCATTGGGAGCATGATGAAAATTAATGGCAGAGAAAAGACAGTAAGTACTTTCTAGATTATTAATATTAACATAGAAGGGGCAGGGATAGAAGATGAAGTGAGGGGATAGAGTAGAGGAGGTGCAGGCAAGCAAAAACAGAAAAGGAACAAAATTGTGCTAAAAAAGAGTATTATGGATATGATCTCATCAGTGCAAAAACATATGTGTGTGCATGAAATTTAATATAAGACTATTCTGTGGCTTAGTGATTCCATTCTTGGATATTGTTCCAAGTGTAATTCTCACCTAGATCCACAGTAGACCATGATAAGAACATTAATCACAGTGGTAATAGTGGCAGTTGGGTGTTAGGGACAGCCTGGGTTTCATTATCAGGGGCCTGGGTAAATAAACTATAATGGGCACACACCATTGAATACTATGCTGCAGTTCATATCAACAAACCAGGTGTACAAATAGCAACATGGATAGATCATAATTATTTATTGTTGAGTGAAAAAGATCAGGAACAAATGAGGTTTATAAAAATTCCATTTATGTACACATGAAACAGATAAGCACACAAACTATACCACATACTTTATAAGGACACATATTTAGGAATATATATTGTTTCAGTTACCTACTGATATATACCATACCAACCCCAAATTTCTGTGTCTTAAAATAAAAAACTATTTATTATTTCTCAAGATTCTCTGAGTCAGAAATTTGGGCAGGGCTGGGCTAGGTAGATCAGTGGTATTGGGGGGTCACATTCTTGGATGCATTCATTTGTTGCCTGGGCCGGGCTGGAGCTCCCAGAAGGTTTTGTTCACACGTCACAAGCCTCAGTGTCGCTCACACAGGCCTCTCTCTCTCCATACTGTCTCCTCCCCTAACCCCGGGCCTCTCCATGAGGTCTCTCTCTCTCATGAGCTGGATTTCCTCATAGCCTGGTGCCTGGCTTCCAAGAGTGAAAACGGAGGCTTCCAGGTCTTCTGAAGGCTAGGCACAGAACTGGCAGAGTGTTACTTCTGGCACTTTCCATCAGTCAAGGCAAGTCACACAGCCCAGATTCAAGAGGAGGGAAAACAGACTCTCCTTCTGATGGGTGGCGTGATTTGCATGTTCAGTGAGAGAAGAAGTAGGTGGACACCATCTCCGGAGACTCTCCCATGTGGCAGACCCAGCATTCTGGCCGCTTGTGGAAGGTAGAGGACTTGGTGGGGGAAACAGGAGGAAGCAGGAAAAATTATAAAACAAGAGAAAAGTCTTGCTCAGACCTCTGAGGAGCTCAAAGGGACTGACTTAATTTTCTGCGCCTGAGGAACAAAGAAAGACCCAGACCGAAACCCGCCAAGTAAAATAGAGTTGCACAACCCAAATCAGAAAAAACCCAAAAAAGTAATAAGACAATATGAAAACTTCAGAAATAGTCCAAGTATCTGTCAGCTTTCGGTAAATGACATTGCTGACCTCCCAGTGGGCCGAAAGAGAAGGATGCAGAGGATGTCTCTTGCTTTCTCCCTACGACCTTGCCAGCTCCAGGTGCAGCGTGGGGCACTGTGCCCTGAAACTTGGCATCAGTTCAGCCGACGTTGAGCTCCTCCTGCCAGAAGAGGCTGCCTTCTGCGAAGCTCTCCCCTCCTCCCACTGAGCTTCCTGTTCTTGAGGGGCTTTGCTCTTGAGGGGAGCATGAAGCGAGTGAGCCCAGAGCTGGGGTGCCTGGTGGCTGAGCCAGCAGGAAGCTGGGGCCTGCGCTCAGATGCCGGATTGGGCAAGAGCAGAGAAACGGCCCCTCTGATCCTGGTCAGGGATATTTGGAGACACCAACGATTCTGGGAAATTCGGTGGCAGGAAGTGGAAGGGGGAGGGGCGGAGGGGAAACAGCCATTTGTACCCGGCCCCCTGGCCTGGCCCCCTCCCAAACCCTGCAGTGTGGCCTGCGGTGCCGGCATGTGGGTGTTGCGGGGACATACCAGGAGATCCCCTTTTCTGGGAAGAACAGAGAGAGTCCTGTCCCCCACCCCTCTTACGCATGCCTGAATTCCAACCCCATGTCCACTTCTATTTACTGTCCAAAGTCCCGGGGCAGGAGATGCCAGGTTAGAACCACTCGGGACAGTCAGGACCAGCCAGGACCAGCCCCCTCTCCTCCTCTCCCCCCTCCCAAGCGCCACCCACCGCTTCTCCTGGCTTTCACCTCTCCTTTGCCCTGGGGCCTGGGCTGCCTGAAGGACCCAGGAGTCAGCCCTCCATACCTTTAACAGGTATCCAAAGTTGGGGAGGCAGGTGGGACTGGGGATGTTTGGGATTAAAGAGGTCCTACTTCAGGGACAGCGGGGCTGGATGGGAAGACTTGCAGTGGTCTGGACCTTGAAAGTTGGCAGAAGGCTTCTGGCCATGTCAAGACCCAAGCAATCTCCCCTGAAGGGATGGGACCCAGCTGTGTTTCAGCTCCAAACCCGCCTCTAACTTCAGACCTAACCTCAGCTGTTGCCTTGACCTACCCTGACCCTACATCCAACTCCATGGTCAACCTGCACCTGAATTAGCCTCTTAGCACCAGGCCTGAGAGCAGCCTCAACCCGGCCCAGGTCCAGCTCCCACCTCACACCCAGCATGGCAAAGGACTTTCAGGACATCCAGCAGCTGGACTCCGAGGAAAACGATCACCAGCTCAGTAGAGGTGAGGGGCCGGGCATTCGTGGACACCATCCCAGGAGGGAAGAGCCATTTTGGAGAGATGAGGGTTCAGTGTCTGGGGCTTTACTCCACCTCTGTCTAGCTTCTGATCTCTCTCTGTCTCTCTGAGGTCTCTGTTGCATTCACTCTGTGACAGACACTGGGCCCCTCTAGATGTGAGGTGTCCAAAACCTCTGCTTGCCTCCTGACCCCACCTTTCTCTCCACTCCCAGAGCCCCAGGAGAGGGTGTGCACTCAGAGGTGAGGGAGCAGCTGGGAGCTGGAAATGACTTCCTCTTCTCTTCCTTCCAATCTGAGCAGCATGCGCCGTGTGTGTGTGTGCACGTGTGCGTGTGTGTATGCACATTTATGTGTGCAGGGAAAGCACATTCAGCCAGGAGAGGGTGCGTGCATGTGTGTGTGTGTAAAGGAGGATGCGTGGGTGGGAGAATGGGCACAGAGAGATCCTGGAAGATATCCACTCTCCCCCAACCTCCTGCCTGAATCCTTTGGTACCAACTCTTGACGGAAGGTCCCAAGTGTCTGGGAAATGTCTTAAAGTAAGAGAGATCTGAGCGGCTCCAGGTGGATGGGCAGGAGCCAGGGGTGCGGGAGGGGGTGTCAGGTGTGTGGGTGCTGCTCCACCAGGCTCTGCAGAAACAGGAGGTCTTGGGGCTCCGATCTCAGGGAGGGGGATTGGTTAGCCTGGGCTGGGAAGAGGGATCCCCCACTCCTGAGGCTGGCAGACCAAGGGAGGGCTGGTGCTGTTACAGGCAGGGTGGGAGCTGGCAGGGAGGAGCAGCAGAGGGCCAGGCACTCCCACAGCTAGCCTCTCCCTTCTGTGGGTAGCGGGCTGGCAGGCCTTGCCACCAGGCAGGAAGCTACACAGGGCAGGTGCCATGTCTCGACCCCTCCCCTCTGCATCCTCTGCCCCTGTGATGCCTGGTATGCAGTGACACTCAGAAATGGTTTGGGATATTGTCGAATCTTCTGGGGCCAAGAGGATTCAGAGTTTAAGCAGGAGGCTTGCGGGGGCAAGAGGTTTTGGATGTCATGGAAACAGGCACTCACTCAACAGGCCTGAGAGACAACAGCATAGGGCAGGTCCGAGGAGGTCCAACCGTCAAGGCATTTCTCTCCAGCAGCCTTCCTGTGGGGTGACATCTATCACCTGCCTACCCAGGACCATCTGCCACTCTTCCTACCACTTTATGTGCCTGTTGTTTTCAGCAAATTTGGAAATGTTTTGGCCATTGTTTCCTCAAATTTTTTTTCTGCCTGCCCCGTCTCCTCCTTCCTTTAAGGACTCCAATTATGCATATGTTATAGTCTCACTGCTCACCAATGCTCCTCCCTCCCCTTTCTTTTGGATTCTTTCTTTTTCTTGGTGTTTCTTTTTATATAATTATTATTGCTATGTCTTTAACTTCACCAATCTTTCCTTATATGTGTCTAATCTTCCATGAATTCTGCCCAGGGTGTTTTCATTTCAGACATTAATTTTTATGTCTGGAAGTTCAACTTAGGGCTTTAAAATACTTTCCTTGATACTCTACTTAATTTTTTGAACATGTGATAGTCATGATACCTGTTTTAACATCCTTGTCTACTAATTCTAACATCTATGTCAGTTCTAGATTAGTTTTGATAGATTTATTAACTTCCTCATTATTAGCTATGGTTTCCTGCTTTCTTTTTATGTCTGGTAATCTTTGATTGGATGCCAGGCATTGTGAATTTTACCTTGCTGTGTGTGGGATATATTTGCATCCCTCCAAATATTCTTGAGCTTTGTTCTGAAATGCAGTTAAGTAACTTAGAGTCAATTTGATTCTTTTGGTTTTGCTTTTATGATTTGTTAGGCAGGTCTGGACTTGGGTACTCTACCCAATACCCTGTGGGTTATGAGTTTTCCAGTCTGGCTGGAGGGAATAGGCACTGTTCCCAGCCCTGCTTGAGTGCTAGGCACTGTTTTCTCCTGGCCTTGGGTAGTTTTCCTTACATATATGTATTGATTACTACTCAGCTGATTGTTGACCCTCTGCAGAGCTCTGGGATTCTCTGTTCAGTCTCTCCTCTCTGATATTCTGTCCTGAGAACCCTAACAACTTTGGTCTCCTCAGAATCTCAGCTCCATCTCCTCAATTCAAGAAGTCTACTGGGTTCTGCTTGGGTTTTCCCATTGCCCCTTGGCCTGAAAACTTTCTCCCAGCAGTAGGCTGGGACAGCTGTAGCACTCATCTCATTTGTCTGTCTCTCAGAGATCATTGTCCTTTGTTGCCTGAAGCCCAGGTCTTAAAAAATGTTTCTTATAGTTGTCTGTTTTTGGTTTTGGTTGTTTCTGCAGGGAGGATAAATCTAGTTCCTATTATTTTTTAACTTTCAAATTTGCTTAAGCAGCACTTTATATGTTTTAACTCAGGTAATTCTCAGAGCATTCCATTCAGGTAGCTACTATTCTTACCCCCATTTTTTTTTATTGTGGTAAGAACAATTAATATGAGAGTTACCTTCGTAAAAAAGGTTTAAGTGTGCAACAGTGTGTTGTTAACTACAGGCACAATGTTGCACAGCAGATCTCTAGAATTTATTCATCTTGCATAACTGACACTTTATACCTATTGAATGGCAATCCATTTCCCCAGTGTACTCTCAATTTCTGTGAGTTTGACTATTTTTAGATACTTCATGTAAATGGACATGAGAAAATTGAGACACCTGAACAACTGGCCTAGCCAGTGGCCTAGCTGACTCAGCCACCACACTTAGCTTTTGGGGTAGAGGTGCAGAGACAGGTGGCTGAGCTGACCCAGAGTTGGGGGTTATAGTCATAGGTTGGGTTGGGAAGCAGAATAAGGGCCTACTGCCTGGAAAGTACTGAAGAAAGAAGTCAGGGGCTCAACCATGAAGTCCTAGCTGGTGGGGAAGACTGTGGTCAGGAAGAGCTCTGGATGGAGAGAAACACAGGGCATCAGGGAAGACTGTGGGAAGGTGAGAGGCAAAGGCGTGGGCAGTGGGGGTATTCAAGGCCTGGCCTCTCTGGCTCAAGATGGGGTCCTGAGTGTGGTTGAAATGGAGGAAGGTGACAGTCATTGGTGTTAGGAGGTCAAGAGTTCTGGTGTCCAACTCAGGGTGGTGACAGGAGATGAACTGGGGAGGGAGATTCTGGGCCCCTGACTGAGCCGCCCTAGGATGTGAGGGCGCCTGCGTGTGCTGGCAATGAAGAGGGAGGGAAGGTTGGGTCTGAAGAAGAGGAAGCATTTTGTTCACAGGCGGATGGAGCAAAAGCAGGAGCTGAGGGCTGGGAGGGCAGCCACTGCTCCAGGCCTTTAAAGCCAGCTCTGTGTGTGTGGAGATGTGGGTGCATGCATGCGTGAGAGTGCATGTGGGTGTGTGCTCTGGATATGAGAGTGTATGAGCAAATGTGCGTGTTACTGTGTGTGAGCGTGAGAATGTGTTAATGAGGGTGTATGCTCACTCGTCATGAGCCTAAATGTCCTGTTGCTGGTGACCCCATCTATGTGATTGGTCCCAAAGTGAGGATCCAGGAATGGAGCAGTGATGGGGGAGGAGGTATGGGCAGTGCTAGGGCCAGTGAGCGTGTGTGCAGCCATGAGTGTGAGGGTGAAATGAGAAATGTGTGTGTGTGTGTATGTGTATATATGCTCAGGGTTGATTGAGGGGAGGAAACAGTTTCTGTGGCATGACTGAGGGCTAGGGGAGAGGGCTCACAGTGGGACAGGGTTCTGCGGGGTGCAAGGGCAGAGGGCAGTGGGAGAGAAGGCCCTGAAGGGTGGGAGGTGAGAGAGGATGGGGCTTGGAGGGTGTCCCTTGGGGAATGGAATGGCCTGGACTGAAGGATCCCAAGGGGACTGGGGGGCAGATTTTCTAGTTTGGGGCTTGTCCGAGGGGCCCAGGCGTGAGAATACAGGGCCTGCCTCTAGGACGTTGGGGTCCAAGATTGGGGCTTTGCACACAGATGACATGAGTATTGTGCACATGTTCATGTGTGTGCAATGCCTGAATGCTGGAGTCAGAGCCCCCTGACTCCCCTGACAGCTACCCCCATCTTTCCTCCCACCCACCCGGGCTGCACCCCACAGACTTCTGCTCCCATTATATTTGCTCTCTAGCTCCCCCGTCCCAATGCCCCTCCTCCTGACCCCCCTTCTCTCACAGGGCTGCCTCCTCCCCAGCCCCGTGTGCTACAGCGCCTCTGCTCCAGGCCTCACCTCAGTCTGCTGGTCCTGGGCTTCAACATCCTGCTGCTGGTGGCCATCTGTGTGATTGGGTCCCAAAGTGAGAGTCAAGGGGGCCAGCAAGGAGGGGCAGCTGGGGGGAGGGGTTATGGGCAGTGCTGGGGCAATATGGGGTAGTGAGGGGGCCAGGGACATGGGCGATGATGGGGCTTATCATTCGGGAGGCAGCCCCCTCCACTTTGTCCCGTCCCTCTCTCCTGACAAGGAGCCCTACTGCAAATGGAGCTGTGGACCCTAAAAGGAACTTTCAGCAACTTCTCCTCCAGCACGCTGGGGGATATCCAGGCTCTGAGCTCCCACGGTGAGCGGGCATGCCCCCAGGGGAGGGTCTGGGTGGGCCATGTGGGCGAGGCAGCAGTTTCTCACACAGGTGTGCTGGGTCACACAGTGTTTGGGGTGCTGGGTGGATAACCCAGCCAGAGGAGCTAGGCAAGGCCTGGGACGCTGCTCCCTGGGCTGAAGGACCCTGGAGGAGGAACAGGCGGGGAAGAGGATGGCGGTTCATGCCAGGTAGAGAGAACCAAATCCGTACCTGCCAGGGGGAGGACACTGCCCATTCTGCGACTGTAAACACGTCTGGGGGCAGCGGTGGCTCAGCGGGAGGCGTGGGGCAGGGAGGCAGGACGTGCCAATGAAGTGACGCTTTCTTTTCAGAAAGTGGGGACCTATGGAAGGGATTTAAGCAGGGGAGTGGCCTGAGCAGGTTTGTGCCCAGTAAGCCACTGTGACAGCACAGGGACCAGGCTGGGGTAGCCCCGGGGTGGTGCTCTGGTGGGAGAGGCAGGACGGATGTCAAGGAGGCAGAATGGAGGGAAAACGGTTTGGCTTTCCGCTTTTGCAGGAGGCAGTGCAGGTGACAGGCTGACATCTCTGGAAGCCAAGCTGGAGAAACAGCAGCAGGACCTGAAGGCAGGTCAGAGCCGCTCCCTTGAGTGAGTGAGTGAGTGAGTGAGTGAGTGAGTGAGTGAGTGAGTGAGTGAGTGAGTGAGTGAGTGTGTGTGTGTGTGTGTGTGTGTGTGTGTGTGTGTGTGTGTTGCGCGCGTGCCTTGGGCTTCCCCAGCCAAAGGTGAAAAGCGGTGCGGGAGTCCTGGTGGGCGGGGCACCCCACTGCCCGCACCGCCTACCCTCCCTGTCCCCTAGATTATGCCGCCTTGCTGCTTCACCTGAAACACTTCCCACTGGATCTGCGAGTCCTGGCTTGTCAGATGACATTCTTCCAGAGCAACGGTAGGGACGGGGGCTTCTCCAGTCCTGGTGTGCCTGCCCCCTCCAGCTGGCTCTCAGCCCTCTCTGCCCGCCGTCCCCTCAGGCACAGAATGCTGCCCGGTGGACTGGCTGGAGCGTGAAGGCAGCTGCTACTGGTTCTCTCGCTCTGGGAAGACCTGGCCCGAGGCTGAGAAGTACTGCCAGCTGGAGAACGCCCACCTGGTGGTCGTCAACTCCAGGGAGGAGCAGGTGACCTGGACCCTTCCTACAGGCAGGAGGGAACTCAGGAGTGCAGACTCTGGGAGCCTGGAATAGGCTCGCTTTGTTACTTTTTTAACCTAAGGAAGAGTCCAGAAGCAGAGGTCTAACAGAGCTCTGAGAGGTTCCCGGTGGGGCAGCCATTCCCCGTAGGCAATGGGAGATGGCAGCTGGGGGCTTGGGCGAAGGGGCGGGAGCCAGGTGAGCAGGCGAGGAGAGGCAGATCAGCAGCAGAAGGAGCTGATGGGCCGGGCTTGGTGGGGAACGCCGGGGAGGCTCTAGGAGCCCCTTCTTGCTGTGTGCTGGCCTTGGGATGTGGGGGTCAGTTGGATGAAAGGAACAGAATGGGCGGGATTCCCAGTGTCACACCTGCTGGGGGTCACTGGGTCCCTCCAAATCACTCCAGATCTCCCCTCCCCACTGCTGCCACCAAACCACAGCCCCCAACACCAAAGTCACAGGGAAGAATAAACCCATTACAATAGGTGGGGCATATTTTGGAAAAGGAGGATATGAATAGTAGCATTTCCCGAATCCTTACCATATGCCAGGCACTTTCGTGTATTCACTTCTGCAATTCTCCCAACTCTGTGCGGTAGGCACTCTCATCCCCATCTTGAGGAAGTAGAGACGAGGGACTGAAGATCAGGGAGGTTAAGTAACTTGCTGACCAACTAGTAAGTCAGGCGGAGCCAGGACCCAAACCCTCTCTACCTCCTCAGCCCATGCTGTCAACGAGTACATGTTACTAGAATGTATTTATCAAATGTACATATATTTGTATGTTATGTGTTTAATATATGTATATTTACATGGTGGAATGATTACAAACGTATTTTGCTTTACTGATCAGGTTGAAGTTGCCAATATCCAAGCAATGTTGGCCTATACGCATGTCAATTTCATGGGGGTCAACCTAAGATTTCAGTGCTCTGTGACTTGGCCCACAGCGAGTTCCTGATGGGTACAACTTCGCGGTGGATCGATTGTGCTTTCATCATTATGAAGTGAATGTCAGCATCTGGTTTAATGCTTTTTTGCCTTGAAATCATCTTGTGGTATAGATAGAATGGTCCTTGATTTTTTTTTTTTTACCTGCACGCTTAACGTAGCTCTGTTCATCCTTTCATTTCTGAGCTTCTTGAGTCTCTGTTTTAGGTTAGTGATTCTCAGCCTTGGCTGTGTCTTATAAGCTTTTAAACTTGAGGAGTTTAAAAAATATTGACACCTGGTCTCACACTCAAAGAGTCTGGGTTAATTCACCTTGGACTCATCTGAGTTACTGAGATTTTTAAAGGTTCCCCCAAGAGATGCTACTATATAACCAGGTCTAAGATATTTCTCCTATAGGTTGTGTATTAGTTTTGGTGTTGACTTTTAAAAATCTAATGAGTCTTTTTTCTCTTAATAGGTATAAATCTCATTTCCATTGATTTTTAATAAGTGTGTTTTATCTTAGTTCTTTTTTATGTTTATAGTCTTCTCATTTTCTCCCATTTGCTATGTGAAATGTGTCCTTTTTGTTTTCTTCCCTATGGTATTTTGAACGAGATGTAGCTTATTTTTGGGTATATTAGTGATTACCTTTGTCACTAAATAATTGGTTGAAATTTACTGGCTTCAAAAAAAATCAGTGTTCTATCCCTTTCCACATGAAAGATGAGGAAACTAACACATTATTACTCACATGCCTTATTCTTTTTTTAAAAAACTGGGGTGGAATTGGCATATAACGCTGTGTAAGTTTGAAGTGTACAACGTGTTGGTGTAATACATTTATATATTGCAATGTGATTACTACAGTAGTGTTAGCTAGCACCTTTATCATGTCACATAATTGTGATTTCTCTTTTGTGTTGAGAACAATTAAGATCTAGTCTTTTAGCATCTTTGAAGTTTTTAATGCCTCATTCTTGATCTCCTAGACCCCTTAAGTGCTTTGCCTAAATAGTTCGAATCTTTGCTATTTGGAATTTCATTAACTTCATCCAGATATATTTTGGTGCTCATTCTCTCTATAGTTTTGCTCTGAGGCCAGCAGAGTTCTTTTAATATGTACAGTTAGGTTCTCTAACATTTTAGATTTTCTTAAGTAATATGTCTGGATGTTGTTTGTTGTCCGCCTGTTCTCTCCTCGGGAACGCACCATCCAGCGGCGTCTGCCAAGCCTGCCCCCACAGCCGCCACCTTGTTGCCGTTCATGCCCATCTGTCTCTCTTTCCCTCTGCATTCTGGGTCCTTTTCTCATCTTCCATATCTCAGGCTTGCTTTTCTGCCGAGCTCCTGGGTTTTTTTTTATACAGCTCAAAATTTTCTCTTCAACTTCTGCCCTTTACTTATCACTGTATTATTTTTCTTCTTTGATATGTTCTTTGATATTTGATAGCATTCATCTCCTCTTTAGTTTTCATGAGGATGTAAAGAAATTGTTCTCCAATATCCCATGTTTTAAAACTTGCCTGCTTTTCAAAGTATATTTATCTTTCTTTTTAATATCACAGTTATTTCCTCCTCATTCTTTTTGTTTTTGCATATATTCCACGAGAATTTCCTCAGTCTGCCACTTTTGTGAATGGGTGCAATTCTTTCTTGCCTGTTATTTTTCCATGAATAGAGGAGATGAATTCTCCAGGACCATCTTTGGATCATCTGGCACTGTTCGATTCCTGCTCTCAGTCTTCAACACAGAGAGCTGGATATTGATGATTTGTGTTCTTCATTCAGATATTCAGCTTCTTTGGTAATGGGAAGAGGGCACTGGGGCAGCAGACAGAATATCTTGTCTCCAGGCACTTTTCCTCCAGTTTTGGTGACTCCTCTGAATCTGTGGAGCAGCCCCCCTCAACCTTTAAGGGCTGTCTCTTCATGCACAGGACATAGTCCTATTTCCAAGATTCTAGAACTCAAAAGTGCTATGTATCTGGCCTCAGATGAGGTGACTAACTGCAGTGTTAGTTGCGTCTCAAGAAAGTTAGAGTAGAATTAGGAAATTTCCCTCTAGATGCACTTGGAGCCCCTTCACTTGCAGGCCAAAGAACTGTCATTTGTGCTTGTGGATCAACTCATCCTTCCATTTCCTCCACCACCTCCCTGTGCTGCCCTCCCAAACCATGAGGCTTCAGCCCATGAAGAGCATATCTGGAAGAGAAAGCCCCTTGGGTGTTGGTTGTCCTGGAGGTGTGCACAAGTCCTGGGAGCTAGCCCAGAGGCCACTTTCAGCCCAGCTCCTGCCAGCTGGCTGGCCGGCCGCCCCTCACACCCAGGGCAGACTCCTGTTTTCAGCATGGACTGCCAGGCCCCACGTAGCCAAGGCATACCAGGGCTCTGGGCACTGGGTCCAGGCTTGGAAGCTCCAGGGCCTGGCAAACCTCTGGAAATGACAGCTACATTTAGAAGCAGGAGCAGGGGCAGATGAGAGGCCAGTGAAATCAAGACCCTTAATAAGTGTTGGGGTCCATGGGACCAGAGTCAGGATTCCAAGAGTTTGAGGTTGTGGGTGGAGATGGGGAGAGGACTAGAGTCAGGGTAGCAGCTGTGAGCTGGGAATGGAGTGGGGGGCATAGTGGGGTGGGGGACAGGGAGGCAGCGGTCACACACTCAGGCACCAGATTGACTTTCTGGGCTCTAACAACTATGCAAGTTCCTTAATCTCATGTGTGATGTGTGAACCGTTAGAGTGCCCAGTGTAGGGAGCTTTGTGAGGATTAAAGAGGATAATCCTTGTAAAGTGCTTAGCTTTAGTCCACTAAATGTTCCCTAAATAATATCTATGGTTACAGAAACAAAAGGCAAGGAACTGGTTGTCCTGAGAACTGATGCTTTAGCCTGGGGACAGACCAGGCTGGGGCAGGCTGAGGGAACCACAGCTAATGCCTGCATGGAGCTACAAGGGACTAGACACTTTCCTCCTGCCTGTTTTCCAGAAATTCATTGTACAACACACGAACCCCTTTCATACCTGGATAGGTCTGACTGACAGTGATGGCTCCTGGAAATGGGTGGATGGCACAGATTATAGGCATAACTACAAGTAAGTGGCCTCCTCCTTTCTCTCTTTGTTAGTTTGGCCTGGGGTGGGCCACCTTGCCTTTTGCGCCAGTACACTCCCACTTGTCCCTCAGGGACCAAATCCCCCAACCCTCTCCCCACCAGACTCCTAACCTCCAAGTCTGCAGCTTCTGCTCCCGGAAGGGCTCTCCTGAGGTGGGGGAAGGGCTGCTGGGAGGGCCGTGGTCAGAACCTGAGTTCTGCCTGCCTTCCTAGGAACTGGGCCGCCACTCAGCCAGACGACTGGCAGGGGCACGAGGTGGGTGGAGGTGAAGACTGTGCCGAAGTCCGGTCTGATGGCCGCTGGAACGACAATTTCTGCCAGCAGGTGCAACGCTGGGTGTGTGAGATGAGGCAGAATATTACCAGCCAGGGGCCCTGACCTGCAGGTCTCTAACTTGCCTCTCACCCTTGCCCCAACTCCAGCTGCTCTACTGGGGATTTTGAAGAAAGGAAGAATAGAGGTAGAGGTATGGGGAAGGGTTGAGCAGAGATAGAAGGGGGTGATCTAAGAATCTCAGACGCTGGAGAGACTGAGGTCACACCTCCTTCTGCAACTCAATGTACTTACTATAATTTTCAGCCTCCTCAGTGGTGTAGGAAAAGAAGAAACAAATACTTGAAACTCTTTGTGGACTAGTTATTGGGAACTGGGAAATGAAGGGTGCAAAGGGAAAGGAAGGGGTCTGGAAGAGAATAATATGAAGTCCTAGACAGTTGCTTCTTGACACCCACTCCCAAGGGACATGGTCAGGGAGGGGCGGGAAGAGGCTGGAGCAGAAACACTCATTTGAAGGCACTGGGGGATGGGGTGGGGAGGAGCCGCGGGGCTGGGACTGGAGAGTCTGCCCACCCCTTGAGGGGTTACCCACGGAAACAGCTTTCCTGCAGGGGTGATCTCCAGAAGAAGGTTCAGGGAATGCCCCGGCTCCCCTCTCAGCCTGGGAACCACGGACAGGGCTAGCAAAGGCCAGTGAAAAATGTTTGCCAAGAGAAAGGGATTCATAAGACCCTTTCCCACTACTTTCAGCATGGCTGCCTGCTGCCTCTTTTTGACACCAAAGAGATCTAAACGTTTCTCGAGCACAGAGTATCACCAACCCTTTCCATGGTGGGTAGACTTCACCTCCCAAAGATTGTTCTGAAACTGACCTTAAAAGGGCCTTTAAGCAATTTTATTTTACTTTTATTACAAAAGTAATATATACATTTAGTAAAAAATGTTTCAAATACACAGGTGCACACACACCCATACACACAGGATGCTCTTCCCTCGGCCCTCCCACCTCTCTCCAGAGTTAACCGTTTCATGGATATTGTTTTAGCCAGGGTTCTCCAAAGAAACAGAACCAATAGGATGTATGTGTGTGTGTGTGTGTGTGTGTGTGTGTGTGTGTGTGTATAAAGAGAGAGATTGATTTGTTATGAGGAATTAGTTCATGTGATTATGGAGGCTGACAAGTCCCAAGTTCTGCAAGCTGGAGCCCAGGAGAGGCAATGGTGTAGTTGCATAGAAAGACAGCAGGCTCAAGACCTAGGAAGAGCTGTTGTTTCTGAGTCTGAAGGTGGAGATAAGGTTGATATCCCACTTTGAAGGGGGTCAAGCAGAAAGAACTCTCCCAACTCACAGGAGGGTCAGGCTTCAGCTGATTAGATGAGGCCCACCCACATAGGGAGAGCAATCTGCTTTATCAATTCAAATGTCCATCTCATTCAAAAACATCCTCACAAGCACATCCAGAATAATGTTTGGTTTCCTGTCAGGCCCTTTCTTGCAAATCTGCCTATATACAGTTCTACATATCCCTATGCAGCTTGCTTTTTAAACTTTCCATTGTCAGGTGAACTTTTAATATAATCTACCTTATTCCCTGACAAGTTATACCTCACTGAATTTAGTAGTGTAAGGAATTTCAAAGTATAGATGTGCCACTTGTTATTTAATCATTCTCTATGGTGGACAAGTCAGTACCATTTTTATTTGTCTTCACATACAATATTTCAGGCAATTTTTGCTTCTAAACTTATGCTAGGTCAAGAGTCCCAATTTTCAGTTGCAAGACTTTTTAGGACTTCTCCTTCAAAATATATATGATTGAAAAAAATATATATATATGATTGGCATTAAATTTAAAAATTATGAAAGTAATATAACACATGCAGTTTAAAGTCATGCAGGGTTAGAAGCAGCCACTCCTGCTGTTCAGAGAACCCACTTTTAGTGTTTTTGTTGCTTTTCCCAGTATTGACATCTGGATTTGTAAATAATACACATAAATGGATCTCTCTTTATCAATGGCTGACATTACTTAGTCACTCTTTATCATGTAGATGAGGTACAATCATATAACGTAGTCTACAGCAATTTTCATTTAAATCCCCACTCAGAATCCATCAGTTATGGTGTGTCAACATTGTTAACTGCTGAGCCAAGTGGTATGGGCTGATTACATTTCCTTTCTTGCACAACTTTTGTTTCTTCTGAAGTTAATAATTGTTTCATTTAAAAAGTCACTTCATATTCTTTGAACCTATTATAAAATCTTCCTTAACTGTAAAAAGCCTGACAATATAATTTTCTACACATGCAAAATAGTCATATACCTGGTATTTCATTTGTCAATTTCCCCCCCTAGAACCATAGGGCTGAACCCAAGTTTCACAGGGCCTGAGGTGTACACGGTTTTGGGAAGCCCTCTTTAGGAAAAAAAGTTAAGTTATTAATACAAAATTATTTGTGTAGAAACTCCCCCCCCAAATTAAAAAAAGCTGAAAGTTACCCTAAACACCACAAAATCCAGAAAAAGGATACAATAATACCTTAAAAATCTAACACACCTCTAATATCTATTTTTCCTATACTTTCTTGCTACATACTCATTGTTTATCTCTGCACATGACAAAGATGTTGTAGGGTGACTTTTCCACACAGGAAAAGAAAGATGATTGTTTCCTCTAGAAGGCTGCTGCTTTACTGCTGATGCCAAGTGTTTGAGGGCAAGTTCATGTCCCACGTGGTGTCATCCCCAAGAGAGCCTGCACAGTTGGTGGCAGAAGTGCCCCTGGAAGCCATTCCTGTGCTGGTGGGCCAACTGCAAGGACGCACGATGCGGTGCACATCTATATCCATGTCCCTCTCACTCAAGCCAAACGTACTCCAACCTAACTTCTCAGTCACATGAAGAAAAGCTACCTGACACAGAGGGAAGTGCAGGAGGGGAAGTTTACAAAACATAGTTTACAAAAACTTACGATCATGTGGAGATGTTCCTATAGGCCCTTGGGAGTCTTAGAAGGAAACCACAAGTGGTCCTCGAGCTCAAGCTCCCTGGGCTCACTGTCAGTCCAGCTCTGTACCTCCCTCCTCCACTGTCCCTGCCCCACCGGGTCTTGTGTTCTCAGCTCCCACTGGAGAGGATGTTCTCTAAGCCCATGGGCACAAGAGTAATCCTGGGACTCCCTGCTTGTCCTGAGAAATTCCTGGGCCCCTCCCTTTCCCCTGGGTTGGATCCTGTCTTCCCTGGGTCTGTGTCTTCTTCTTTCTCGGTTAATTCCCTTGTTTCATTGATGCATCCCCTCTAGTAGCTCACTGGAAAAGTGGGTAAGAGAGGGACATTCTTTGAGAGACTGACAGGTCATTTGTGGGAATATAGAATTCGAGGTTGAAAATAATCTCCCTTTACTGTTTTGTAGGCTTCAGTCCTTGTTTTCCAGCTTTCAGTGTGCTGTTGAGATCTGACCCTGTTCCAGGCCTGAGCCTCTGTATGTGAACTTCCCCCTTCTGTAGGATGTTCCCTTTCCCCCTGGTCTTTGAAAATTAGCGCTGATGTGCCTTGATGGGGCCTTTCAGTCATCATACCTGCCTCTCAGCAGGCTTTTTTAATCTGGGAGAGTGGAAGTGGTGATCTAAGAGAAGCAGCCAAGAGTCAGGTGGTTGGCCTCTGGGCCGTGGTGAGGGTGCCACTTGCTTGAAATCTGCTGGCACTGCCTGCCTCCCTGCTCACTGTCCTCAGGGTTCTCACGGAGGACCTCTGGAGACTCATGGCTGACACGCAATACCGATATTACATTATATTGCTCAGTGTTGCCCTCTAAATCCTAGATTCTGGGCTTTTATGCTCCAAACTTACTCTTTTCAATCACTGAGCTATAGTCTGAATTGAAAATATAACTTCTAAATTATTACAGTAAAAGTAAGTGCTAAGTATTGCTAAGTAAAAGAAGCCAATCTGAAAAGGTTATTTCCTATATGATTCCAACTATATGACAAAATGCAAAACTATGGAGACAGTAAAAAGGTCGGTGGTTGTCAGGGATTCAGGAGGAGAAAGGGAGGCAATGAATAGTTAAAACACAGGGGATTTTTAGGTAGAGTGAAACTGTTCTGTATGATCTGTAAAAGTGGTTACATGTCATTATACATTGTCAAAACCCACAGACTGGCAACACAAAGAGTGAATCCTAATGTAAACTGTAGACTTTACTTAATAATAATGTATCAATATTGTCTTATCAATTGTATTAACAGAACCACAATAATGCAAGATGGAAAATTACAATAAACAACTTTCTCTTCTTTTGAGTTATCAGGATGACTCACTGGAGGAGGAAGGAAACTGAAATGTGTTCTATGGTTGTAAACAACATCTGATAAAGTAAAATTGTCTCTGAAGGATGAGCAAATGGTGGGAGCCAATAGCTTCCTATAATAATAATAACAATAATAAATAAAAACAAGAGTTGTTTGTACCATGCTTTTAGAATTTTGCCACAGCAATCTATCAAAGAAAGGTCTTAGTAAGTGCCAAAAAGGAGAGATTTTTGCATTCTCTTATTATAATACAATTAAATTAAAATTATATTTAAATATAAAGAGAACCAAAATGTCCAGCTATTTGCAAATGAATAAACACTTTCCCATATTACCATGATTCAAAGTGAAAATTATCCAAACACTGAAAGAAAAGTTAATACCTATCCTTCTCAAACATCCCCCAAAATAGGAGAGAATGCTCCCAAATTTATTCTATTAGGCCAGCATTACCCAGATACCAAAACCAGACTAAGATACTAAAAAAAAAAAAAAAAAAAAAAATTACAGACCAATATCCCTGATGAACATAGATGCAAAAATGCTCAACAAAATATTAGCAAACCAAATTCTAAAATTTATTAAAAGGATCATTCACTATGACCAAATGGGATTTATTTTGTATTTATGAGTCTATTTATGTTTTGTTTGTTTGCCTTGTTTTTTATATTCAATGATATAGTCTACATATAAGTGAAATCCTATGGTATGTGTTTTTCTCTGTCTGACTTATTTCACTTAGCATAATACCCTCTAGGTCTATCCATTGTTGTGGATAATAAGATTTCATTCTTTTTAATAGCTGAGTAATATTACACAGTATATATTTATTTCCATAAATACAGAGAACAAACTGGTGGTTGCTGTAGGTGGGGAGGGACTGGGAGATGAGTGACATAAGTAAAAGGGATAGGAGGTACAAACTTCCAGTTATAAAATAATTAAGTCACGGGGATGAAAAGTCATGGTGAACATAGCCAATAATATAATATCTTTGTATTGGGACAGATGGTGACTACACTTATTGTGGTGGGCATTTTGCAATGTACATAATTGTTGAATCACTATGCTGTGTACCTGAAACTAATATAATATTGCATGTCAACTATTTTTCAATAAAAAGTGAAAATTATCTAGAAGAGAATGAAATAGATCAAAACTTATGGGATACACCTTTTCAGAGGAAAAAGTATGGCCTCATGTTTTTATAACTAAAACCTAGGATTGAAAATAAGCCAATTATTCAACTTAAAAATTAGAAAAATCAACTATAAAACAACCCAAAATGTAGTAAAAGGAAGGAATGAATACAGATAGAACACTAAAAGAGTCTACAAATTGATGGAAAAGGCCAAAACCCATTTTAAAAATTAAACTTTTATTTTTAGATCATTGGAGACTCGCATGCAGTTCTATGAAGTAATGCAGAGAGATCCCATGTAGCTTTTACCAAATTTCTCCCAGTCTTGCAAAACTATTGTATAATATCATGACCAGGATATTCATATCGATCCAGCTAAGATACAGACATTTCCATCACCACAAGGACCCCTCCTGTTGCTCTCTTACATCTACACCCACCTCTATCTGACAGTCTGTCCCCATCCAGTTCCTAAGCATTGCCAACCACTAAACTGTTCTCTATTTCTATAATTCTGTAACTTCGGGAATGTTATTTATAGTGTGTATGTATCCTTTTGGGATTGACTTTTTTCATTTACCACAATTCCCTGGAAATTCATTCAAGCTATTGCATGTCAATAGTTCATTCTTTTTACTGCTGAATAGTAAGTATCCTCTAGGACAGATGTACCACAGTTTGCTTAACCATGTATCCTTTGAAGGGCGCCTGGGTTGTTTCCAGTTTTTGACTGTTACAATTAAAGCTGCTATGAACATTCATGTACAAATTTTAATGTGAACAGGGAAAGGATTAAAGATGGCAGAATAGGAAGGCAAGACAGAAACCTCCTTCCAAAAACACATAAAGAAGGAATACAGCAAATGCAACTAGACCTGAAAATGACCTGAAGACTGCAAAACAGTCACCCTATACCTGAGGAAGAAGAGACGACCACAGAAAAGGGCGAGGCAGCAAAGCCAAGATCCAGGGAGACCCAAGCCCCCCAGCTCCACCCCAGCTTACAGGCAGGAGAAAGAGGAACAGAGCCAGGTGGGGGTAGGAGCTCAGGAGCGCTGCACACCTGGCCCTGGAGATCTGCTCTGGGACCACAAGCCCACATTACACGGGCTCTGGTGATTAGCAGGGCTGGACTCCCAGCGTGGAGGACAGGCACGCTCCACCAGTCCTGAGACCCAAAGCAGAGGTGGCAGTTTGAAAGACTTGCCAGCAGTGGGAGGGGTACCAGAGGGGCAAGAGAGGGACAGAACTCTCTCCTCAGGAGAAAGGGCAGGTGGTGGATACCTCCTTAGCCCTTCCTCAGCCCAAAAGATTGGGACTTCTCAGGAGCCCCAGACCCCCCTTGCTGGCAACACAGCCCTGAGGCTCCTTCCAGAGTGTGCTACCAGGAGTTAACCCACCTGGCCCAGTGGCATCATCAGACTTTGCTGCATGGCAAGCAGAGAGAGACTCTCCCAGCTTCCCTGGCTCTATTTCAGTCCAACCTGAGAGGTGCTTGCAGGAGAGAGCCCCAAGAGCTCCTTTCTGCCTGTGGGTGTCCAAACCCAGTGCTGCACATCTGGCCAGGGCAGAACCACACATCAGCCTGCCCAGCCCATCAACTTGGCAGCCCTGCCATTGCTGCAGGCCAGGTAGAGGGTGGCTCTGCCCACAGCAAGCTCAACAGAGACTCCTGAGCTGATCACAAAGGCAGGAGCTGAAGCAAACTGCCCACCCAGACTTAGACCACTACAGAAGCCAGAAAGAAAGGCGGCCCCACCCACAGCATGCCAACAGCTGGGGCCCCCACAAAATAGAACCAGGCACTAGAGAGTAAAGAATCTTGAGCTTCTGGGCACCATAGGATTCCTTCTTCATAAAGCTATTACTCTATAGGCCAGAAAGCATAGCAGAGACATCTAATACAAAGAAAGAAACACAGAAACCCTGACAAAATGAGTAGGCAGAGGAATATAATTAAAACTATAAGACAGAACCCCAGAAAGAGGGCTAAATGAAACAGAGATCACCAATCTTCTTGATAAAGATTTCAAAATAAAAGTCATAAACATGCTCATGGATTTACAGAAAAGTATTCAAGATCTCAGGGGGACTTCAACAAAGAGATAGAGAACCTGAGAAAGAGCCACTCAGAGCTGAAGAATACAATACCTGAAATGAAACATACAATGGAGGGGTTTAAAAGTAGATTAGATCGTGTAGAGGAGACAGTAAATGAAATGGAAATTGGAGAACGGGAAAGCAAAGAAGCTGAGGAACAGAAAAAAGGATCTCTAGGAATGAAAGGATGGTAAGAGAACTATGTGACCAATCCAAATGAAACAATATTTGCATAATAGGGGTACCAGAAGGAGAAGAGAAAGACAAAGGAATAGAAAGTCTCCTTAAGGAAATAATTGTTGAAAACTCCCCCAATCTGGGGTAAGAAATAGACATTCAAGTCATGGAAGCACAGAGATCCCCTAAAAGGAACCCAGGAAGACAACACCAAGACATATAATAATTAAAATAACAAAGATCAGTAATAAGGTATAGAGTGTTGAACGCAGCAAGAGAGAGAAAAAAAGATTACTTTTAGAGGAAATCCCATAAGGCTATCAGCCAACTTCTCAGCAGAAACTCTACAAGCCAGAAGGGAGTGGCATGATATATTTAATGTACTGAAAGAGAAGGGCCTCCAACCAAGAATCCTCTACCTGGTAAGATTATCATTTTAATTTGAAGCAGGGATTAAACAATTTCCAGATAAACAAAAGTAAAGGAATTCGCCACCACTAAGCCAGGCTTACAGGTTATGTTAAAGGAACTGCTATAGATGGAAATGTCCCTAAGTCTAAATAGCTTTCACCAGTGAAAATTAACTCACAGTGAAGACAGTAGGCCAATTAATTACCAAGCAAGTATGAATTAAAACAAAACAAAAGAAGCAAAATCAACTATACACAAACTCAGACAAGGGACACAAAAAAGGGAAGATTCTGACATCTAATACAAAAAATGTAGAGGAGGAAGAAGAAAGGGAAAAAATACCTTTAGATTGTGTTTGAAACAGAGTAATCAGAAATTTAAGATGGACTATTATATAGTAAGGAAGCTATCCTTGAACCTTTGGTAACCACAAAACTAAAGCCTACATTAAATACACACTCAAAAATTTTTTGTTTAATAAGAGAGAAATCCAATTACAACACTAAAGAAAACCATCAATAACAAGAGAAGAGTATAAGAGAGGAAGAAAGAAACAGGAGATACAAAAAACAGAAAACAATTAATAAAATGGCAATAAGTACATATCTATCAATAAACACCTTAAATGTAAATGGACTGCATGCACCAATAAAAATAAATAGAGTGGCAGAATGGATAAAGAAACAAGACCCATCTTTAAGCTGCCTATAAGAGATTCATTTCAGATGCAAAAACATACACAGACTAAAAGTGAAGGGATAGAAAAAGATATTCCATGTAAATAATAGGGAGAGAAAAGCTCCTGAAGTACTTATATCAGACAAAATTGAGTTCAAAACAAGTCACAAGAGACAAAGAAGGACATTACATAATGATAAAGGGGTCAGTCCAACAAGAGGATATAATCATTATAATTATATATGCACCCTCCATAGGAGCACCTAAATATGTAAAACAAATACTAACAGAATTAAAGGGGGGAAAAAGACTGCAACACATTCATTTTAGGAGACCTAACACACCACTCATATCAGTAAGCAGATCAACCAGACAGAAAATAAATAAGGAAACAGAGGCACTGAACAATACATTATATCCAATGGACTTAGTAGATATCTACAGAGCACTCCACCCAAAAGAAGTAGGATACACATTCTTCTCAAGTGTACATGCAATGTTCTCCAGAATAGATCACATACTAGACCACAAGAAGAACCTGAATAAATTCAAAAAGATCAAAATTGTATCAAGCAGCTTCTCAAACCACAAAGATATGAAACCAAAAATAAATTTGCAAAGAAAACAAAAAAGCCCACAAACACATGGAGGCTTAACAACATGCTCCTAAATAATCAATGGGTCAATGAGCAAATTAAAACAGAAGTCAAGCAATATATGGAGACAAATGAAAACACAACAGCCCAAAATCTGTGGCACATGGCAAAGGCAGTTCTAAGAGGAAAGTACATAGCAATACAGGCTTACTTCAGGAAACAAGAACAATCTCAAATAAGCAGTCTAAAATCACTATTAAAGAAACTAGAGAAAGAAGAACAAATGAAGTTCAAAGTTATTAGAAGGAGGGAATAATAAAGATCAGAGCAGAAATAAATAAAATAGAGAAGAATAAAACAATAGAAAAAAATCAGTGAAACCAGGAGCTGGTTCTTTGAGAAAATAAGCAAAATTGATAAACCCCTAGCCAGACTTATAAAGAAAAAGAGAGAAGTACACAGATAAAGAGAATCAGAAATGAATAAGGAATAATCATAATGGATACCACAGAAATACAAATAATTATTAGAGAATACAATGCAAGATTATATGCCAATAAACTGGACAACCTAGAAGAAATGGACAACTTCCTAGAAAAATACAACCTTCCAAGACTGACCCAGGAAGAAACAGAAAATCCAAACAGACCAATTATCAGCAATGAAATTGAATTGGTAATCAAAACACTACCTAAGAACAAAATCCCTGGACCAGACAGCTTCACCACTGAATTTTATCAAACATTTAGAGAAGAACTAATACCCATTGTCCTTAAAGTTTCCCAAAAATAAAAGAGGAAAGAATACTTCCAAACTCATTTTATGAGGCATCACTCTAATACCAAAACCAGATAAAGACACCATAAAAAAAAGAAAATTGCAGGCCAATATCCCTGATAAACATAGATGCAAAAATACTCGACAAAATATTAGCAAACCGAATTAAAAAATACATCCATCATGATCAAGTGGGATTTATTCCAGGGATGCAAGGATGGTATAATATTCCAAAGTCCATCAACATCATACACCACATCAACAAAAAGAAGGAAAAAAATCACATGATCATTTCAATAGATGCTGAAAAAGCATTTGACAAAATTCAACATCCATTCATGATAAAAACTCTCAACAAAATGGGTATAGAAGGTATGTACCTCAATATAATAAAGGCCATATGTGACAAACCCATAGCCAACATCATACTTAATAGCAAAAAGCTGGAAGCTTTTCCTCTAAGATCGGGAACAAGACAAGGATGCCCACACTCACCACTTTTATTGAACATAGTACTGGAGGTTCTAGCCATGGCAATAAGACAACACAAGATAAAAGGCATCCAAATTGGCAAGGAAGAAGTTAAACTGTTATAATTTGCAGAATGCATGATATTATACATAGAAAACCCTAAAGAATCCACCAAAAAACTACTAGAACTAATAACTGAATTCAGCAAAGTTGCAGGATACAAAATTAATACACAGAAATCTGTTGTATTCCTATATACTAATGATGAACTAGCAGAAAGAGAAATCAGGAAAACAATTCCATTCACAACTGCATCAAAAAGAATAAAACACCTAGGAATAACCTAACCAAGGAGGTGAAAGATTATAGACTCTGAAAACTACAAGACACTCATGAGAGAAATTAAAGAAGACACCAAGAAATGGAAATCTATCCCATGCTCATGGATAGGAAGAATTAATATTGTCAAAATGGCCATCCTGCCCAAAGCAATTTACAGATTTAATGCAATCCCTATCAAAACACCAATAGAATTCTTCAATGAACTAGAAGAAATAGTTCTAAAATTGACATGGAACCACAAAAAACCCTAAAGAGTCAAAGCAATCCTGAGAAGGAAGAACAAAACTGGGAGCATTATGCTCCTTGACTTCAAGTTCTACTTCAAACCTATGGTAATCAAAACAATTGGTACTGGCATAAGAACAGACCCATATATCAATGGAACAGAATAGAGAGGCCAAATATAAGGCCACCTATATATGGTCAATTAATAAGTGATAAAGGAGCCATGAATATACCACGGGGAAAAGACAGCCTCTTCAACAACTGGTGTTGGCAAAACTGGACAGCTACATGTAAGAGAATTAAACTGGATTACTCTCTAACTCCATACACAAAAGTAAACTCGAAATGGATCAAAAACCTGAATGTACATCATGGAACCATAAAACTTTTAGAAGAAAACACAGGCAAAAATTTCTTGAATATAAGCATGAGCAATTTTTTCCTGGACACATCTCCTCGGGCAAGGGAAACAAAATAAAAAACGAACAAGTGGGACTACATCAAACTAGAAAGCTTCTGAACAGCAAAGGACACCGTCAGCAGAACAAAAAGTCATCCTACATATTCATAAACGATTTATCTGATAAGTGGTTGACATCCAAAATATATAAAGAATTCATAAGCCTCAGTGCCCATAAAACAAATAACCCGATCAAAAATGCGTGGAGGACCTGAACAGACACTTCTCCAAAGAAAAAATACAAATGGCCAACAGGCACAAGAAAAGATGTTCCACATCACTAATCACCACAGAAATGCAAATTAAAACTGCAATGAGATATCACCTCAAACCAGTTAGGATGGCCACTACCCAAAAGACAAGGAACAACAAATGCTTGCAAGGATGCCGAGAAGTGGGAACCCTCCTACACTATTGGTGGAACTGCAAATTGGTGCAGCCACTGTGGAAAACAGTATGGAGTTTTCTCAAAAAATTAAAAATAGAAATACCATTTGACTCAGTAATTCCACTTGTAGGAATTTACACAAAGAAAACAAAATCCCTGATTTGAAAAGATACATGCGCCTCTATGTTTTTGCTGCACTGTTTGCAATAGCCAAGATATGGAAGCAACCTAAGTGTCCATCACTAGATGAATGGATAAAGAAGATGTGGTACATATACACAATGGAATATTATTCAGCCATAAAAAGAAAAGGACTCCTGTCATTTGCAATAACATGGATGGATCTAGAGGGTATTATGCTCAGTGAAATAAGCCAGGTTAAGAAAGACAAATACCATATGATTTCACTTATTTGTGGAATATAAAAACAAAGCAAAACAGGAGGAAAAAAACAGCAATAGACTTATAGACACTGAGAAGTGACTAGTGGTTACCAAGGGAGAAGAGTTGGAGCGGGTGTGGGGTGGTGGAGGGGAGGGTGGTGGGGGAGGGGGATAAAAGTGCCCAATAATTCACAATTATAATATAAGTTGATCATGGGGACTGTTAAACCACTGAGATATACATTTGAAACCAACATAAGGTTGTATATTGATACTTAAATAAAAATTAAAAAAATTTTTTTAAATGTGAACATAAATTTTCATATCCGTGGGATAAATGCCCAAGTACAATTGTTAGGTCATATAGTGGTTACACGTTTACTTTTAGAAGAAACTGCCAAACTGTTTTCCAGATGGTCATACCGTTTTATATTCCCCCTGTCCTCATCCCTGCACTGTATGAATGATCCAGTTTGTACACAGCTTTTGGTTGCTGTCACTGTTTTTAAAATTTTAGCCATTCTGGTAAGTGTGTAGTGACATATTACTGTGGTTTTAATTTGCATTTCCCTGCTGGCTAATGATATTGTGCACCTTCTCACATGCTTATTTTCCATCTCTGTGTCTTCTTTGGAGAAATGTCTTCATGCTTTTTGTGCATTTTCTTATTTGATTTTTTTTTTTTTTTTGCTGAGTTTTGAGAATTCTTTATGTATTCCAGATACTAGTCTTTTGTTGGATATGTGGTTTGCAAATATTTTCTCTGAATCTGTAGCTTGTCCTCTTGTCTATCTTCTTAACAAAAATCCATTTCCAAGAAGACTGATATGATAGATAAAATCTTGGCAGGCCCAATTAAGGAACTGAGAAAAGTGAAGTAGGAGGTTAAGTGACATGTTTACTGTTTTTATAGAAATTTGGCTGGATTCCCAAAGCTGAAAATGATAATTGATAAATGCCTATGTGTTTAAACAGAAAGCTGGACGCATCTAGGCAGAATTTACTAAGAGAGGGTGAAGCAAGCAACCACCACTCTTCCCAGCCTTTTTAAGAGAAGAGTAGGGAGTTAAGGAGATGATTTCAAGGGAATTCTTAGATGTAGCAAGAGATTCAACTCTTTCTCACCATACGGAAGACTGGAATGCTTCTCTGCACCACATATTCAGATGATGGAGTTCAAGGGGAACCCTGTAGAGCCTGGGGTTATCTACAAGGGGTTAAGATAGGCATGTCACTACCAGGCTGGATGGTAGTTAAGCTGCAGATACTGTGGGGACCACTGTAGACTGCTATTTGAGAGGAGCAAGAAGAGTTTTAGGGGAAGCTGTGGATGTGTCTCTGGGAGTTTTGGGGGCAGTCATGAAGGAACAGCGTCATCCTTGACAAAAGAAGTTTTGAAGGTGAAAACCTGGG
This sequence comes from Manis pentadactyla, assembly GCF_030020395.1. Lineage (NCBI taxonomy): Eukaryota > Metazoa > Chordata > Mammalia > Pholidota > Manidae > Manis > Manis pentadactyla. The sequence continues at coordinate 136,247,513 of NC_080022.1, forward strand.
TTGGAGCTGCCATTTACTAGTTGATCAGGATGAACTTGGTGGTCTGTCAAGGCAGGGATGTCAGAGAATCTGCAAGTCTGGTGGACTCCTCGGATGTCAGGCTTGAGCTATATAGGAAGGACCCTGCCCAAGAGGACTGCTAGGCAGAGTGAGACTGATAGAGACTGTGTACAGCTGCAATCTAGGGCAGAAACTGGTGGTGACCATCACACAGGGTAGCTGGAGAGTTTGCTGTCCTTGTGAGGGACTGATACAGTGCAGAGGATCTCAAGGGGTCTTGGGGGCACCACCAACTCCACTAACGAGGCAGGTGATAGAGGGATGCAAGCAGATAGAGCTCAGAGCCCCCGTAAGTTTCAAGGCCCTTGTAAGTTTCAAGAAGTTTCAAGAACCTTGTAAATTTCAAAAAAAAAAAAGCTCCAATCCAACTCAGCCATTCAAAAGTACACTTAGATAGACCTCAGCTCTGATTGGTTATGCACTATGCAATGAACCGTTGTACTTTCAGCCAAACAGGAATGAGTTGTGATGTCATCAGTTCAGTTCTCTATTAGGTCCGGAGGGTAGGGTGGGACTTCCTCCTCTCAGGAGGCAATATAACCCCCAGACACCACAGCCCTGACGGCATACTTCCTTGGAGCCCTTCCTGAGAAGCAGGATCCATTTCCTTTTCATTCTTCATTAAAAGAGCTTTTCTGGTTGCTCCCTACTCTTGTCTGCTGGCTTCATTCATTGTGGCCTCTGAGTCATGATTCTGGGAAAAACAAGCATTCCAGCAGGTAACACTAATGGCCAGTGTTGGATGTCTGCTGTGTGAAGAGCAGCATGATCACCCCAACAACCCCAGATCATGAGCCTTTTTGCCTTGAATTTTCCTCTTCTTTGCCCCAACTCTTGAAGATCAGTGAGGAAAAGAGGAAAGAAAAAGGAAGAACAGAACTGTCCATAGAGTCTCCAGAAGCAGACCCTGAGTTGAGGGTCCATGTGAAAATGCTTCATTAGAAAGTGTTTCTAGGAAATATAGGTAGGAGGGTGAGTAAACAGGATGAAGAAGAGAAGTTCAAGTCAGGGTGCAAGAGAGGTGGACAGTGAGATGAGGATTTTTGTGAAAGTGATTCATTAGTAACAGTTTTTAGGCAATATCCAGCAAAGTCCTGTGGTGGTATAAAAATAACTCAGTCCCACAGGGAAGCAAGGAGACTACAAAGTCACATCTCAGAGCTTCCCCAGTCCGCAACAAGAGATCTGGATTATTTATACCCTTGCATCCAATAGTCTTTGATTAAGGGCTGCCTGTGGTTGGTAAGAACATACATTCCAAGATACTTCCTGTGTGCCCAGATGACACATGTTCTGGCAGCTTGAGGGCAGGCAAATGACAGAGACACAGGTGGCAGCTGTTAAGAATAAAATCACACTGGAAACCTTGTGCGTGAAAAGGATGAGGGGCTCTAAAAAGATATGAGCAAAGCCTTGACTGTTTGCTACTGCTCAATCCATTGCAGGTCCTAAATCAATGCTTCATAAAGGTTGTTTGGATGTGAGATTAAAGTTTTCCTTTAGTCTGGCCTGGGATTTTGAGACCTGAAATTAAGACTGATGTTATAGCTGAATGTATGGGAAGAAAACCCCCAAAAATCTATTTGATAGCAATGAAATGACTTATTAGTGTATGACGACCATTATAAGGCTGGGGAAGTTTCCTTCTACTTCTAGTATGTTCAGAGTTTTTTGGTTTTGTTTTGTTTTTTGCTTATTTTATTATGAATGGGCACTGAAGTTTGTCTCATGCCTGTTTTGAATGAATTGATACCATTATATAGGTTTTTTTCTTAGGATGTTAATATGGTAGATTATATTGATTGATTTCTGAATGCTAAGCCAACCTTGCAGTCCTGGGACAAACCTCACTTGTATTATTCTTTTTATATATCATTAGGTTCAAATTGCTTATTTGTTGTAGACTTTTATTTCGGAGGACATGAGAGGCATTGATTAGTTTTCTTGTGTTTTCTCTGGTTTGGTAGCAGGGAAGAATGAGTTGGGAAGTGTTCCTTCCTCTTCTATATTTTGCTGGAAGAGATTATGTAGAATTGTTTGGTAGAATTGTCTAAGTTAGCCATCTATGCCTGGAGATTTCTTTTTTTGGAAGGCTTTAAACTATGAATTCCATTTCTTTAGTAATTATTTTATCTTAGGTAAGTTTTGGTAGTTTGAAGTACTTGGAGAACTGTTCCATTTCTTTTAAGTTGTTAAAATTGTATGCATAGTTATTCGTAATGTTCCTGTAAAATCTTCTTAATCTATTCAGAGTTTGTAGTGATATTCTGTTTTTTATTCCTGATATCGGTGATTTATGTTTTTTCCCTTTTTATCTTTGTCTTGCTAGAGGTTTACCAATAGTGTTGATCTTTTCAAAGAGCTAACTTTTGGTTTCACTGATTTTTCTGTCTTGTTTTTCTGTTTGCAATTTCATTGATTTCTGCTCTTATCTTTATTTCCTTTATTATGCCTGCTTTGGGTTTGTTTTATTCCTTTTCTAGTTTCTGAAGTTGGGAGCTCAGGTTGTTGATGTAAGACCTTTCTTCTTTTTAACACAGATATTTAATGTTATAAAGTTCTCTCCAAGCATTTTTTTAGCTGCATTCCACAAATTTTAATATGTTGTATTTTAATTGTAGTTCCGTTAAAAATAGTTCCTAATTTCTTTTGAGACTTTATCTTTGACCCATGGATTATTCAGAGATGTGCTGCTTAATGTTTTGGGTTTTGGATATTTTTAAATTATCTTTTGTTTTAATTTCTAGTTTAAGTAATTCCATTATGGCCCGAGGACATATTATGATGTAGAATTTCAATTTGTGTAAATTTGTTCAAGTTTGTTTTATGATCCATAATATGGTATATCTTGGTGAATGTTCCATGTACACTTGAAAATAATATATATTCTGTTGTTGGAAGGAGCAGTCAATAAATGGTAATTAGAGAAATTATATATAAACATAACGTGATTTTGATCTGAATGCCAACAAACCTTTTTGGAAACAAGATAAAATAATCTTAATGTTCAGACAGAAGAATAAAAATCTAAGTATATGTAAAATTTGTGGTTAAGAAATTGCGAGAGGTAAATCTGCTGACATCAAATAAGTAGGATACTAGTACAAGAGGAGAAATTAACTCAGTGGAACATACTAGAAGTCCACAAATGTGTACAAATATAATTAGGAACTTAATATGTGACAAAAAATCTTATTTCAATTCATTGGGAGAAAATATAAAACAGTATATTTTATAAATCAGTTATTCATTTGGAATAAAACGAAGCCAGATTGTTAGTTCATGTCCTATAGAGAAAAAATAAACTCCAGATGGATTAATTATTTAAATATAAACAATAATCATTAAAAGACAAAGATGCCAAAAGACATCATGTTCTTAATATTCTACTGTGACTTCCTGGGAAATAAGGTGAAATGAGGCACAATCCCACAATGTACTTTTTCAATGCCTGACAAAATGAATAAAGTCACCACCATTACAAATAGCCAAGTGACCCTGGTAACATCCAAACTTGAGATGTTTTCAAACATCTGATATAAACTTTGAAAAATGGAGATTTGAAAACAAAAGATATAAACCTTAGTTTTTTAAACATTTAATCATTTGTGTGTTGATTCCCTGGGATTTTTAAAGCAAGTAATCATATCATTTACCAATAATGACAGCTTTCTTTTGTCTTTCAGTCCTCATATGTTGTATTTATCTGTCTTGTCTTTCTGGGCTTTAATCTCACAAAGAATTGGTGGCAATGAGTATCCTTTATCTTACACCAAGCTTTAAAGAACTGCTTCTTTTGACTTTACTTTGGGGAAATTTCCTCACTTTTATCTTCCAGTTCTTCTAGTAAGTCATTCATTTTGGTAGTGATGTTTTTTACTTTCCCCAAGTGTATTTATGTGTAGATGCTTTGATAGTATAAAATAACTAAAAAAGAAATAACAGAAGAGCATTCTCTACAGCTGAATGACATTGTGACATAGATCTCAGATGGAAAACACCCAGCATATTCTCTGCACAATGGATCATAAAAAGCCCATACTTACTCCCTGTATTATGACTATCAGAGTATCATGTAGGGAAATAAGAGAGTAAAAGATTTCCAGAGAGGAAGTTTTGAAGGGAATCACTGAAAGAATAGAAACAAGATGCATCATTTCTAAGCTGCTAGAAGAAAGAAAATATGAGGAAAACAATGATAAATCAGTCAAAAGCCAGGAAAGGAAAAAAAATGCAAGAAAATATAGTAGGTCAAAAAACACTATCAGTAATTATAATAAATGTGAATATGTTTAATTCTACTAACAAATGACAGAACCCTTAGATTGGGTTAAAAAAATCCAGTTATATGCTGTTTATAAGCTACAGCCTTATATTTAAAACAAAACATCAACATGTTAAATAAATAAGGGGAAATACATTTTAGACAAATGCTGATAAAAATAGAGCAGGTGAAACATTCTATGATGGAAGAGATTTTCAGATGAAAAGCATTAAAAGGAGTAGAAGTCGTTATCGTATATGATAAAAGGTAAATGCACCTAAAATGAGTTGTGGATAACTGTGCACATAAAGTAGTAGATCCAAATCCATAGAGTGAGTTTTTGGGAATATAAGGGGAAACCGACAAAGTTGCCATTCCCTGAAGAGGAAATCACTTCTGTATGGAAACAAAAGGACGCATGCGGGCATGTTTGGGAGAATCTGAAATCAGAAATAGAATTCTTCCTTTACAAAGGGAATCCACTTGAATCAAAGGTGAACTAGAAAACAAATCACTTGGACTTAAAATACTGATGCTATATTATAAATGCTATATTCTGAGAGCCTGTATATCTACAACTTAGGGAGCTAAGCAAACATATACATAATTATTTGTGAAAACTCAGGTCAGGGCAAATGTTGCCAAGTGAGATTAAATTCAACTCTACTTTGCATTTGTTCTACTGTAAATGACAAGAGTTCTTTTTTATGTTTTTAGCTGTTTGATGGCAAGAGATAAGGACTCTCTTGTCAAATAATCTTCCTCAGGAGCCCATGTTTTCCTATATGAAATGATATCTCTGTTTGTATGGACATTAAGCTTTGTGAGCAATATTTAGATAATGTAGGAAGTCATAGTGCATTGCTAATGCAGGAAATAATAATGTTCTCAAAGTGTACTTATTGTTAATCCCTGTATATATAACTGAATTGAAAATGAATTCTCTTTTTAAAAACTTTTCCTTTAAGAACTTGAAACTCAATCCCTTGTTTTGCATACTCGAAGGACTTAGTACAATGTCTAATGAAAGTCTTCTGTTTTGAAATAGCTCTTATGTATTTCTGTCTTCCAGGTGCAGTTGCTCACAATGAGCCTTAATTAAATAAAAGAGCTTCTGACAGTTTCTAAGCCTAAAATATAATGCAAAGCTTTGTTTTTTGCAAACCAGTGATCAGTTAAGTTGTAATCAAAATAAGATAGAAGAACAAACATCATATTGGCAAGAATTTATAGGTTTGTTGGTGAAGGTGTGGATAATGAATATGCTTATGGATAAAGTCCTTTCAGAGCAATTTGGCAGTATCTGACCACTTTTTAATTTTAAGATTGATGTTTCTACTCAGCAATTCTACTTCTAGATATCTAACCAAGAGAAATATTTGCTTCTTAGCACAAACAGGCATATATAAGCTTGTTTACTTCACATTTTTTATAAAAGCAAAAGATGCAACATCTCACAAATGCATCTCTAAGGGGATCATTAAATAAGGCCTGGCACATCTATGCTCTGGAACACCAAGCAGCCTTTATTTATATATATATATATATTTTTTTTATTAAGGTATCATTGATACACACTCTTATGAAGGTTTCACATGAAAAACATTGTGGTTGCTACATTCATCCATATTATCAAGTCCCCCCCTACCCCTTGAAGTCACTGTTCATCAGTGTAGTAAGATACACCAGGCAGCCTTTAAATAGAAGGAGGTGGGCAGCAACACAGGAAAATCCTTGCAACTTGTTTTTAGGCAGAAGCATGTTACAGAAAAAACTTTGTGTAAAAAACCCTAACCCGCTATGTATGTGTGCGTATACTACAGATATATAAATATGCACAGAAATATGTCTGAAAAGCTTCTGCTTGGGGGCTGGAAATGGGGTAAATTTCTTATTTTACTACCTTTCCCTAATCTCTCATGAAAGCTATTTGGTGGGTACAGAACTTAAATCAGTGCCTAGTATGGTGCCATCTTCCCCACACCATGTGTACAACCAAGGGACGGAGGAGGACGGTCTGTGCCTCACCACCACTTAATAATACACGTAAGGGGGTTCTGTTCTTCACCTGTACAATCTGGGATCATTAGAGTTTGAAAGTTCTAGTGCCCAAGAAAAGAACCCATCACCAGGGAAGACAGCCTTGGTGCTGTTCAGATTTGAAGATGAGACTGACTCCTGGCTGATTTGGGCTCCTCAGAACACCAGTAGGTAGGGGATGGGATGATTCGGATTAGAAAGGGAAATAGGCCTGCTGCTTTGCAGTGGGAGGAAGGGGGACTGAGCCTGCGGTTTTCAGATCCTCTGGTGTGCCACAAAGCCCTCCTGCGTCCAACAGCATAATGGTCAGTGGTGAATCATGGTGACCCAGCAAACACAGGACCACTAAGGACTTGCTGTGGAGATGGAGATTCAGGTCACCCCAGCAGGTAAAAAAATTCTGACCAGCTGAGGCACTGGGAGAGGGTGAGAGATCATGGAAAAGCTGATGGAAGAGCAAAGCTATGATTGTTCAACCTGAAATAAGTCTCAGAGACAAAAGCATTTAGGAGAGAAAAGGTTACTCGCAATAAGGTAGCAAGAGAATCAGACATTGGGAGGCCAGGCTTACCAAACAAAACTGCAGCAGTATTCAAAGGAAAGCTCTGCAAGATTCCCGGAGTTAATACGTTTTTATCAGTCTGCTCATGATGGTAAAATGGCACGTCTTTCACATGATTATCAGGTTCACAGAAAGTCATGACACATCTTTAGGCATCAGCTTTGCAAAAGTCAGGGATAAATTTGTTTTTCCTAGGGAGTCAGCAATTTATGGGAAATGCTCAAAGTTTAATTTATTTCTGGGACTGGAAGGAGAACTATTTTTTTTGTGTGAAACTCACGTGCAATTTATCAGCAAAATCCTGTTAACTCTACCTTCGCAACATATCCAGAATCAGAATACGTCTTGCCACCTCCATGTACATGCCACCATCATCTCTCCCCTACATATCACTATCGCTCCTTATCTGGACTTTGGTTTCCAACCTTGTCCCTTTACACGAAATTCACAACACTCACAGTTAGCATGTAAGTCAGGCCATTCACTCCTCTGCTCCGACCCCTCCAAATTCTGCCCCTCTAACTTGGAGTAAAAACAAATCCTAACAATAGTTTACAAGGTCCCAAGGGGCTGATGCTCCACGTTTTCTCTCTGTGACTCAGCTAATTCTCTCTAGCTCTCTTCTCCATAAACTCTCTCATAAATGGTTGATCCTTGTAGATACCAGACATTCTGCCACCCCAGGGCCTTTGCAGTCACTGCGCTCTCTGTCTGGAGCTCTCTTCCCCCTGGAGCTCCTCGTGATTTGTTTCCTTACCTCCTTCAGACTTTTGCTCAGATACCACCTTCCCAGTAAGGCCTTTCTTGACACCCTATTCTTGATGGCATATTAAATAAAAATGGTCCCTATCTCCCTTCCCTGGTATATTTTCCTCCATAACCCTATCACCATATGGCTTTCTATATTTTACTCATTTAGTTTATCTATCACTCACTAGAATGGAAGTTCTGTGAGCTTTTTTTGTCAGTCTGATCACTGACAAAGTATGCCTTTTCTGAAGGAGGGTGCCTGGCATATTGTACACACTCAGTAGGTACTTGCTGAGAGGTTGAATGAATGCAAGTATGAGTGACTGGAGAAACATACCATGTTCTTTGTGGGAAAGAGTCAGCAATATGAAAATGTTGGTTATGCCCAAATTGATATGTGAATAGAATACAAGACTGTGGTAAACTCAGAGATGAGCCACCCAGACCATTTCCCCACAGCTTCCAGCAAGGACTTGGTATCCAGTTATAGGGAGTGTGACCTGTGCAAACAGCCACCTCCCCTCAGTTCTCACCCATGCTGGAGTGGCTGGCATCTGGTGACTGATGTGGGGTCATAAGGCCCCGGTTCAGCCCAGTGCTGGACAGCTCCAACATGCATGCTGTTTGAACTCCCAGAGACCCCTCTTGGGTTGGTTGAAACTTTGTGAGGTCGTCACAGTTGCTTAACTTCTTCTGCCCACTCCTGCTCCATCCCCTTCCTTTCACAGGTGTTGATACTAGCAAACAGCTTGCACCCCAAATTCAGTCTCGGCATTGGCTTCCAAAGACCCAACCTGTGACATACTAATCTGAGTACCAAATAACAAAGAAAACCAAAACAAGACAACAAAACAAACCAGAAATAACCTAAATGTCTATCAATTGGGAGAAGATTAATAAACAAATCATGGTACATATTACGAAATAAGATGAAGCTGAGAAATAAGTTAAGGACATTTTTAGAACTGATGTGGAGAATAGTACTGATACACTGTTAACTGAATAAAAGAGAAGCAAGTGACAGAGCAGGATCCCATTTATGCACAAAATATAATCTAAATCGCATTTGTTTTCCTTCTCTGAGACCTTTTAAGATTCTGAAGTTCCTTCCTATTGAAAAGATTGTGTGTATGACCTCAGGACAGCTCCCTTAAAGGGTTTACAGAGTTTAGAGGATCAGATTAAGTCCCTTTCATGAGGACGGCGTGGGTGCAGAGGGCTCAGGCCAGGGTGCCAGGCAGCCCTAGGCTTGATCCTGGCTTTCAATTACCAGGCGTGTGGTCCTGGGCAGGTCATGCAATAGCTTTGAGTCCTAGCCCATCATCCAAAATGCCTCCCAAGTTTCTTTGGGAATTGAATGGTTAATATAAGACAAGTGTCTGGTATAACCCCCTTTATAGATTTGATGTTCAATAAATGTCCTTCCTTTCCCCAGCTCCTCCTCTACCATTCCGGCCAGGAAATCCTATTGTCACCCTCTTCCTTTATTCTGAGTGGAGTGAGGAGAGCTAGGCCAGAGCTGGAGGAGCTTGATGGCTGAGGCCCCAGAGGAAGCTCAGAAGCCAGGGACTTGGGTCGGAATTGAGCAAGAGCAGAGAAATGGGCTCCCCTGGACCTAGCAGTGCAATGATGGAGACACGATTCTGGGAAATTCAGAGGCAGGAAGTAGAGTGGGTGTGCAGCAGAGGAGAAAAAACAGATCGCACCTCTGGTCTCTTCTGGTCCTGGTCCCCCCTCCCCGCAAGAATGAGGAAGTCAGGGAAGCTCAAAAGAAGCAGAAAGAGAATAGACACACCCTGGAGGAGAGCACAGCTGGATCCATATCCCATTCCTCCACACATGCAGCTTCTGCCTGGGTTCCTGCCTTGATTCCTTCTTGTTATTATTTATTGCCCAACGTCAAGGAAACAGAAGATCCCAGATCCCAGGCTGCTGCGCTTTCAGACACAAAGACCAGCAGGAAGCTGGTCACTTTCGTGACTCTTCCCTCGGTCACCCAACCCTCCAGGATTTCATTTTTCCAAATCTGGTCTTTGCTGCACAGCGAACCCAAGAACCACAGCCTCCAGACCCCCCGCAGGTGACTGGGCTGGGAATGCAGGGCTGCTAAGGGGGTGGGCGGGTACTACAAAAAGCCAGGACAGGGGACTGTGGGTCTTGGGCAGACTGGATGGGAAGAACTATAAGGGGGCAGCTTGGGGACTTAGTGGCCAAGTGGGGATTTTAGACTCCATTCCCTTTACTGGATTTGGCTGGAAGCACGGCAGCCAGACTTCAGACACAAACTGCAACCCACCTCCAGTCCCCCGTCCCAGCTGCACCCCTGACCCAGCTCCTCCTCTAGCCCAACCACAGCTTCATCCCCAGGGTCCACTTGATGCTTAACACCAGCCCCAACCCAGAGTTGACCCAGAACTCTATTCTGTTTCCAGTTTCAACCCATTCATGGCTCCAGCATGAGTGCTGACCTAGCAGGACAGGCCATCTCAGTCCCAGCCCATTAGGCCCAGTCCTGGCCATGCATTTACACCCATTTTACCACCACCTTCAGCCCCAGGCTCAACCCAACTGCACCCCAAAGCCCAATCCTGACCTCACTCCAACCTCAGCCCGCTCCCACACCTGCCCCAACCCTGGGCTCATGCTCAACTAGAATCTCATCTCTTACTTCAACCCTGGCCCCGACCTCCGCTCCAACCTGGTCCCAGCCTCCCCTGCTGCCCTACCCCTTGCCCAGCCTAGCCACTGGCCCAGTCTCCATTTCAGCTCCAGCGCTGGTCCAAGCATGTCAATGAAGTATGAAAAATTCCAGCACTTGGAGAGTGAGAAGAAAATCCAGGAGGAGCTTATCACTGGTAAGAGGAGAGGAGTAACGGCCTCTGCTAAAATATTCTCTTAACATGTGCAGAAGGATTTCTGCGGTCATGTCATGTTTTGCCCCTCTAACATGGGCTCTGGTGGGGGGAGCCTCACTCTGAGGGGGTCAGGCTCCAGCTTCTGGGGGTACCAAGTATGAACAGGGTTCACGGTCCTCAGAAAGACTGGGACAGGGAGGACCACAGCGAGCCTGGATTCCTGTACTCTGGGGGAGGGCGTGAGAGTTTGCATTGAGAGAATGAGTAGGTGGGTCTGGAAGGGAAACTCATTTGCTAACCTGATAGCCTAGGTTATGAGTGTGAGCCTGCTAAGGGCCTGGCTGCCTCAGCAATCTCTGGGTGCTCCTGCCACCGCTCCCAGTTCTGACGATAGGACCTTACATATTGCCATTGTCCCCTGTCTGTATGCCCTTGTGTATATGTATCCTCAGGGGTGTGAGGGGCCTGTGTGACTGGGAGCTTATGCAGGTCCATGAGGAGTCAGAGGCCCGGGCATCTCCTGGCCCACAGTCCTCCTTGTCCAGCCCCGCCCGGAATTCCTTGCTCCAATTCCGACCGTGACAGGGCCCTGTGGCGTTCTCTTCCTCCCCTGTCTCTTTCATGCCCTGACACCCTCTCCTCTTGCAGGGCTGCCTCTGTCCCAGTCCTTCCTGCAGCAGCTCTGCTCCGGCCCTCGTCCCCTCCTGCTCTCCCTGAGCCTCAGCTTCTTCCTGCTGGTTGGCATCTGTGTGATCGGATCCCAAAGTGAGGGTCACTGGGCAGGCAGGGGCGGGGGCAGTGGTGGGGTGTGGTGGAGGGGCACTGAAGGAGACACGATGGATGTGCGGCTGCTGGTTCCGTCACTTATCAGCTGGGTAAGGTAGTCAAATGACCGGACCTCGCTAAGCCTTTGTTGCCTCATTGCTGGGTGGCAGAGCGCCCGCCCCCTTGGCTCTGGCTGCTGAGAGGACCCAATGGGACAGTGCATGTCAAGGGCCCTGCTCGGTGCTGGAACAGCCTCAGCTCTGTTTGTTCCATCCGCCTGACCAGATTCCAAGTCTCAGAGGGACCTGGTGATGGTAAGAACAACTTTCAGAAACTTCGCTTCAAACATTACAGCTGAGATCGAGACACTGAACTCCCAGGGTGAGCCTGGCACAGGAGGGTCCTGGGATGGGGTGAGGTGTGCGGGGGAGGGGTGGGAGCTGAGCCCCGGGTACCCATGTCCTCCAGGTGGCAGTTTGCAAAATAAGGTAACATCTCTGAAAGCTGAGGTGGAAAATAACAAGCAGGAGCTGCAGGCAGGTGAGAGGCCCTCCTGGAGTGCGGGCAGAGGGTGGGGAGGCTCCTGGTGGTGCTGAGTGCCCTCCCCTCCAGCCCGAAGCTTGAATGACAAGGTGGTTTCTATGGAGACCAAGCTGGAGAAACAGCAGCAGGAACTCAAAGCAGGTCAGTCGGCTGCTGCCATCCTCTGGGCTTAATGTGTGTGGGAGGGTAGGGAGGCTCCTTGCTGGGCCCCATGCAGGGACATCTGGCCTGCAGGGACTCACTGAGTGGAAGCCACCCAGGGCACCGTTCCCACTGCCCATCTGTGTATGTCCCAGGTTATTCCATGTTGCTTCTGCGAGTCCAGCAGCTGATAAAAGGCATGAACTCCCTGACTTGCAAGATGAATGCTCTCAAGAACAATGGTGAGGGGTGTGTGGGAGTGAGCCTGCTCCCTTTTCCTGCCCAAGACCCAGTGGGTAGCATTTAAGACCTTCTGCCACCTCTGGCCCCTTAGGCTCTCAAAATACCTGCTGTCCTACTAACTGGCTGGAGTACCAAGGCAGTTGTTACTGGTTCTCTGACTCTGAGAAGAACTGGTTCGATGCTGAGAAGTACTGCCAGCTGGAGAATGCTTACCTGGTGGTCGTCAACTCCAGAGAGGAGCAGGTGAGGACCTCTGGTGCTCACAGCCCAGGCCATGTCCCACTTCAGGAAACAGTTCTCAGCTGCGGCCGTGCACTGGGCATCACCCGCTCTCTGAGCATGGCCTCGGAGATTTATCAGCCTGGGCAGCCGGATGAACACCCTAAATCTCCTCAGCCGATTCAATGAGCATGTGAAGTTCAGAACAGTGGGTCCAAGGAGTTGGCTGACGTGGGGAGAAGTCACCGTTGATCTTCTGTCTTTCCAGAATTTTATCCGGGACCATTTAGACTCCTCATTCACCTGGATGGGCCTCAGTGATCCTGAAGGAGTCTGGAAGTGGGTGGATGGGACAGACTACGAGTCCAGCTATAAGTGAGTGTGCGCTGGTTCCCCATGCCCCTCCTCCTTTAGCATTCGTCGAGATTCTGACCCACAGCCCCTTCTTCCCAGACCTGGCTTCCGTTCCACCTGAGCTTCCGGGCTTGCTGTTTTCTTCTCTCCTCAGGAACTGGGAGCCAAGCCAGCCAGACAACTGGGAAGGGCATGGGATGGGCGGGGGCAAGGACTGTGCCCACTTCCTCCCCAGTGGCAAGTGGAACGACAATGTCTGCCAGAAGCCTTTCCACTGGATCTGTGAGGCCGACCTGGACAAGCTCAGCTAGGAGCACTGCAGGCCACTCAGCCTCGGAAAAGCCGGGGATGGGGGCACCCTTCCCCAGAGACCCCAAACGAAACCTCTGTGGGAGAGAAATGAGCCCTGCTTGGTTAGGATGCTGCCATCGTTTTGAATTTTTTTCTCCTTAACTTTCAAAAGACTATGTTATTGTACAGAGTTCCTAGAGTGTTTTTTTTAAATTTCAGCTTTATTGAGGTATAACAGACAAATAAAATTATAAGATATTTAAAGTGTACATTGTTTTGATTTGAGATACATACAGTTGTGAAACATATTTAGTTAAACACATCCATAACCTCACGTTTTATTTTTATTTTTTTCCTTTGGTGAGAGGTTGTGCTCTCTTAGTAAATTTCAATGATATAATACAGTGTTGTCAGCTTTAGTCTCCATGTTTTACGTTAGATCTTCAGATCTTATTCATCTTACAGCTGAAAGTTTGTACCCCTTTACCAACCTCTCCCTATTTTCCCCAGCTCCTGGCAACACTTTTCTCTTCCTGTTTCTATGAATTTGACATTTTAAAAAAGATTCCACATATAAATCATACCAGGCAGTATTTGACTTTCACTGTCTGTTTTTTCTCACTTAATAGAATGCCCTCAAGCTACATCCACACTGTGGCAAATGACAGGATTTCCTCCTTTCTCATAACTGAATACTAATCCATTGTACATGCATACCGCTTGTTCTTTATCCATTCATCCATTGATTTATCCTTAGATTGTTTCCATATGTTGACTATTGTGAATAATGTTGCAGTGGACATGGAGTGCAGATAATTCTTCTGTAGCCTGTCATTTCCTTTGGATATATACCCAGAAGTGGAATTATTGGATTGTATGGTAGTTTAGTTCTATTTTTAAGTTTTTGAGGAATCTTCATACTGTTTCCAATAGTGGCTGCACCGATTTACATTCCTACTAACAGTGCAGGAGGGTTCCCTCTCTCCATACCTTTGCCAACCTAAGTTTTAACCTTAAAAATAAACTCTATTGAGTTATAATACTTACCTAATAGAATGCACCCATTTAAAGAGTAGAGATGACTTTTGACAAATATAAATACCCAGATAACTACCACCTCAATCAAGGTATAGAGCATTTGTGTCACCCTCACAAGCTCCCTGTGGGGAAGTTGGGGTTCCTATGGCCAGGATCCTCTCTGAACTTAAACTACCTGATGATGTAACTGGCCTGTTGCTAGGCTATCACTTCCATACTTTTAGACAATAAGCTATTATTGCGCTATATAGAGAGCTCGGCCCAGTGCTCTGGGTGGAGGCAGAGACGCTAGTGCTCCACCTACTGTGGGAGAACAAGGCGGGTAATAAACCCTTTCAGCCCAAAGAACGTTTTGCTATCAATCTCTTTGGTCACATTGAATCCATAGAGAACTTGCACGAGGCTGAAACCCATTGGCAAAACAATTGGAGAAGTTGGCAGGGTTCATTGTTGACCAAGGAAAAAGACAGGCTGCCCTTATGGGAGGGGTGCTTCAGTGGGCTGCCCCTGAGAATGGGGAGACAGTGGATTGCCCCCAATGGGTATGTGGTCTGAGGTGGCTTGCCTCCTAGAGGGCTGGGCCCCACCCCAGGACTGGAGGCAAGTGGAGGTGACACCTGAGGCTGTAGGGGTGGCCCTTGTTATAGTAAGTAGGTCTGTTGAGGGACAGAGTGCCCATGAGGCAGCAGGGACTGTGGGTTGGCTGCTTCTCACCATATTAAAAAAACTACAGAAGAGAAGGACATGCTTCTGAAAAATACCCAAGAAATGGAGGCATGAGAACGTGAGCAGCAAACTTCTATGGATTCCCTGAAGAAGGAAATGGCATTGATGCAAGAGGAGACAGCATGAGAACGCCAGCAGCAAGGTGCCTTTGAAGAGGTAAAAGATTCCTTACCGACTGAGACAGAAGTGCTGCCAGGTTCTCTGAAGGAGGAAAAGGCCATCAAGGAAAAAAGACAAACTCCTGAGGGAAGCACAGGCAGAGGTGGCACGAGAACGCCAGGTGTGAAGCATTGAGGTGAAGGTAAGAGACCTGCTGAAGACTGAGCTGGCATTGCTGCGAGGCACAGTAGAAAAGGTAAAGGGTGTAGCAGAAGAGGCACTCGGGGGAGGGGAGAGAAAGGTGCCATCAGCTCTGGAAATGGAGGAGCTGGGGAAGGATGAAGGGGTGGTGCCAGAGGCACTGACCCCTCTTGTATTGAAAGCCCGCCAGTGGTTGTAAAGAAAATAAAAGACCCAGCAGCTGAAAGTTTCCCAAGGAGAGGAGCAGCCTCCTCCCCAGGTCGTGGAGCACTCTGTGGTCCGCCCCTATACTCAGGCTGAGCTGGTGGATTTGGGCTCCCGGTTTAGGCAGAAGCCCTCGGAGTCAATATCAGCTTGTCTCCTGCGTCTGTGGGACTTAGGGGTGGATGGAATTGGTCTGTCAGAATCAGAGATGGGAAAGCTGGCTTCCTTGATAGTGTAGCCTGCCTTGAGGCAGTGATTACAAAATGCACACCAGACCCCAGGGAGTCACTCCCTCCTCAATTGGCTGATGGCTGCACTTTGTGCTGTGTGGCCCAGTCAGGGTGATCTACCATCCTCTCCAGTTAGATGGCAGACATATGCTGAGCTCCAACAGGTGCTACGAGAGCTAGGCATAAGAAATGCCATCTATAGTCCAGAGAATTATGGCCCAGATGAAGAGATTTTCACTACTGGGATGAGAAATATTGTGCTTCAAATGGCTCCCACATCCCTCTTTGGGTCTCTAGTGGCCATTCTTTCCCCTCACTTAGGGCAGCCCATAAGTGAGGTTACACATACAATAGCAGACATAGGAGAAGCTGAAGCAATGAGAACCCAGAAAGAAATAAGGTCGGCTACTCACAAGAAGAATTTAAAGGGCCCCATGAAGGTTACAAGGACCCAGATGTGGGTTGATTTAATATGGGCAGGAGCAGATGGAAGGAAATTAGATGGGAAGCCAAATAGGATCTTACTAGAGCTATGACAACAACTGAAACCAGAGCAGCAGTTCCAGCCATTAAGACCAAAGAGGCAGAGGTCAGAGACAGAGCCACAAGTCCGGCCTGTGTGTTTGCAAGACTTCCTGCTGGATAATAAGCCAACCTCACTCAAGCCCACACAGGAGGATGATCAGGGGACATGGTTTGACTGAGGGGAAGGTCGAGGTATCTTCCCTGAGTGACCAGGGGGGAACCAGAGGCCACATGTTGAAATAGTTATCCATTGGTCCCCAGTGAGCATACAAGGTGTTCTGGCTCTGGTGGACACGGGGGCTGAATGTTCACTGATTCATGGTAACCCTGAGCAGTTCCCTGGGATGGGATATGGGGGGAATGTTATTGTCTGTCAAATTCTTGGGGGCCGTCTGGTCAGGTAAGACGAAAGTTATACCAGAAGCAGTTTTACCAAATCCCTTTGGGAATAGGGCGTCTACCCCCAAAAGAGTATACTGTGTATATATCTCTTATCCCTGAATATATTTTGGGGATTGATATCCTGCAGGGTCTGTGGCTGCAGACCACTGCAGGTCAGTTCAGACTGAGAGTACATGTGGTGAAGGCAGTTCTGAGGGGACATGCTAGGCACCCACCCATAGCTTTGCCTGTGCCTCAGTAGATGACTAATACCAAACAATACAAACTGCCTGGAGGGCATTAAGAGATTGGAGAAACTCTCCAGGAGCTGGAAAATGTGGGTATTATAAATCCCACCCATAGTCCTTCCAATTCCCCAGTGTGGCCAGTAAAAAAGCCAGATGGCTCCTGGCGTATGACTGTGGATTACAGAGAACTGAATAAAGTCATACCCCTATGCATGTTGCTGTCCCCTCTATTGCAGGCTTGATGGATAACCTCAGCCATGAACTAGGAGCATACCATTATGTGGTAGATCTTGGGAATACCTTATTTTCCATTGACATTGAGCACGAAAGTCAGGAACAGTTTGCCTTCACATGGGAAGGACGGCAATGGACTTTCACCATCCTTCCACAGGGATACCTCCACAGCCCCACCATCTGTCATGGCCTTGTAGCCCAGGACTTGGCTACAAGGGAGAAACCGCCAATGGTGCGGCTGTACCATTATATTGATGTTGTCATGCTCACATCCGATTCTCTTTCAGATCTAGAAGGTGTAGCACCTAGACTGCTGCAACATTTACAGGAGAAAGGATGGGCTGTGAACAGTACCAAGGTTTGGGGACCTGGTTTGTCTGTCAAATTCTTGGGGGCCGTCTGGTCAGGTAAGACCAAAGTTATACCAGAAGCAGTTATAGATGAAGTCCAGGCCTTTCCTACCCCTACAACTGTGGCATTGCTACAGGAGTTTCTGGGTCTTCCAGGCTACTGGAGAGTGTTTATCCCACACTTGGCACAAATTCTGAAGCCCTTATACTGGTTGGTATGAAAGGGCGTCAGGTGGGATTGGGATAAGACATGTGCATCTGTCTTTATTACAGCAAAACGGGCAGTCTAGGCCATGCAGGCCTTGAGTGTGATAGACCCATCAAGGCCCTCTGAACTGGATGTTCATGTGACTGAAGACAGTTATGGCTGGGGTCTCTGGCAGCAGCTTGAACGAACTTGCCAACCTATTGGATTCAGGTCACAACTCTGGAAAGGGACAGAGGTATGATACACTTTCATAGAAAAACAACTGGCTGCTGTGTATCATGCTTTGCTGGCTACAGAACCCATCACTGGAATGGCCCTGATAAAGGTAATAACCACCTATGCCATCTTGGGGTGGGTATGGGACTGGACCCAAAAGCCAAGCAGTAGTGTGGCACAAACACCCACACCGGCCAAGTGGGGTGCTTACCTACAGCAGCATAGTGCTCTTTCTAGTAGCCCCTTGAGTGAAGAACTCCAATGCCTATTAGGGCCAGTAACATATACTAGTGAAAAGCAGGAAGAACTTTCTTTTGAACCATTAGCAGCAGAGAGTCCCTATCAGGAGGGAAGAGCCCTTATAACCGAAGATGCATGGTACACAGATGGTTCCAGCCATGGGCAGGCCCCAAAATGGAGGGCCATAGCTTTCCATCCTAAGACTGAGACAATATGGATGGAAGATGGTGAGAGGAAAAGCAGCCAATGTGCAGAGTTGCAGGCTGTGTGGCTTGTGATCAGCCAGGAGCCCTCCCCTACAGTTGTCTGCACTGACAGCTGGGCTGTCTATCAGGGCTTGACCCTGTGGCTACCGACATGGTACCATGCCAACTGGCTGGTTGGTCACTGACCCCTTTGGGGGAAAGAATTGTGGTAAGACTTATGGGCCTGTGGTCAGACTAAAATAATTACACTATGCCATGTGACAAGTCATTTGCCACTGGCATCCCCAGGAAATGGTAGCCCAATGGTTACATCAGTGTTTGTTGCATGTGGGGCAAAAGACAATGTGGGCTCTAGCCCGTCAGTGGGGCTTGCCTTTGACCTTTGAAGAAGTTAGTAGAGCCTGGTAGGAGTGTGTCATGTGCTCCAAAAGGGACTTACACTGAGTTCCACAGCAATATGGGACAATAGCTAAGGGGCTTATACCCCTTGTCAGGTGGCAGATAGACTATATTGGGCCTCTACCTATGTCAGAATGATATCGGTATGCCATGACTTGTGTGGACACAGCTACTGGACTTCTGGTTGCTTTTCCTACCCGTTGTGCAGACCAGCAGACAACCAAAAGAGGCCTGGAGTGTCTCTTTGCCACCTATGGCCCACCACAGGTAATTGAGAGTGATCAGGGCACCCATTTTACTGGACATACACTGCAAGAATGGGTGCGACAGCTGGGAATCAAATGGAAGTTTCACGTGCCATACAATCCTACCACAGCAGGAATGATAGAGAGGCACAATGGCTTGTTAAAATCCCGACTAAAGTCAGATACCAATAGTCTGCAGGAATGGTCAGTCCGCTTATGGACTGTGGTACAGCGTTTGAACGAGAGACCCTGAAAGGGAGCCCTGAGCCCCGCAGACATGTTAACACATATGGCTGCCTCCCCTATACAACTGCAAGTAAAAACCAAGGAAGAATCACTGAAGCCAAGGTTTGGTCACCAGAATAACATCTTGCTGCCAGCACCAGGTGCACTGAACCCTGGAGACTCCATTGAGTGGACGTGGCCTTGGACCTTGTGACACATGGACCAATGATGGCTGGCTCTCCTGGCACCTTGGGGGCAAGGCCTGGAAGCTGACCTTCTGTATATTCCTGGAATAACAGCAGAGTGACCCTCAAAGGTCACAGTAGTATATCCTGAACAGCCAGAAGGTAGGAGCATCTTACCGGGGAGTTTCGTTTTATCATTATGGCCAGTGCATGCACCTCCAGCAGCACTATATATAGACCCCTCAGTAACCCCACGGGGAAAGGAGTAAAAGTATGGTATACTAGACCTGGACGGGACCCCCTTCCTGCCACAGTCCTATCACAGGACCACTCTCTTTCATGTATCCTACCTGATGGACAAGATTTGCCTATGTTGGTGTCATTAAAACATGAGTCTTATCGCCCCTAAGGTCTTTGTGAATTGGGAACTTCCTCTGGCTTGAGGATTATTAAAATTTTTGTTATTAGGAACCTCCTCTGGCTTGAGGATTATTATAATTTTTCTTACCTGTATCAAAATCTTGTTGTATCTTAATTTTTGTTATTATCTAGTTGTTGTTATCCTCTGTTGCTATTGTGGAGTCTGGTTACAGTGCTCCAGCTTTCTCCCACAGGGACTATTGCAGAAGACTGAAAGCGTGTAGATTATAACGTGAGAATCCTGGAGGGGTGGAGTGTGGGGAAGTTGGGGTTCCTATGGCCAGGAGCCTCTCTGAACTTAAACAACCTGATGATGTAACTGGCCTGTTGCTAGGCTACCGCTTCCACACCTTTAGGCAATAAGCTACTATTGTGCTATATAGAGAGTTTGGCCCAGTGCTCTGGGCAGAGGCAGAGACACTAGTGCTCAACCTACTGCAGGAGAACAAGTCGGGTAATAAAGCCTTTCACTCCAAAGAACATTTTGCTGTCAATTTCTTTGGTCACATTGAATCCATAGCAAACTTGCCCAGGGCTGGAACCCATTGGCAAGACACTCCCCCAAGCCCTTAGTAGTCTAACCCACTTCCTTGTCCCTAGGCAGCTAACGTTATGTTTTCTTTCACTACTGATTGCTTTTGCCTGTTCTAGAATTTCATATAAATGAAAGAACATAGTATATACTGTCTTGGGAAACCTTATGTATTTCATGTTGTCTGATTATAATCTTAAAACAGAATAGAGAAGTTAGGAGAGGCTTTGAAAAGTCCTATGTTATTATGAAAAGAACATTTTCTTTTCCTATAAATTTGACTTCAGTTCACCTCTGTCTCTTAAAAGCTGTGCAAACATAGGGTGATGAGGAAAGACTACTATTTAATTCTTTGAAGGTCCCAGAGTTGTTGGGAAAAGTAAATAAAAATCTCCAGGTGTACTGGTTAGCAGTTGCGGTGTAATAAACCACCCCAGTGCTCATTGACTTAAAACAATAACCATTTATTACAGCTCATGAGTCTATAGGTCAGCTGGGTGTTTATTTGGTGTGTCCAGGCTTGGCTCATCTGAGCTGACTTTGGTCACACATTTGTGGTCAGCTGGCAGGTGAGTACGGAGCTGGCTGGTGTAGAACAGCCTTACTCCCATGTCTGACCTTTGGCTGCTATGGGCTGGGTCAGTGGGGACCGCTAGGCCATGTTAGGCTAGCCTGGGCTTGTTTGCACAGTGTTTGGGCAGGGTTCCAGGGGAGTAAGGTGGAAGAGTGCAAGGACTCTGGAGTCAGTTTTGGAACTGAAGCATCATTTCTGCTGCTTCCTATTGGCCAAAGTACATCACAAGGCAGTCCACCTTCAAGGAGTTGGGAAGCAGACTCTACCTTTTGATGGAGGAACTACAAAGTCATATTGTGGAGAAGTTGGGTGTAGGAAGGGGTGGAGATTGTTATTTTTTCTATCAATCTAACATACCAGGGGAAGCATCTTAGCAATAAAGAACAGCTCATCACTTAATGTTCCCATTAAGAGAGGGCAGGACCCATCCATTGCTGTCTTACTTGTCCTCGGAAACTGCCTGGCAAGAGGAGATCCAAGCTAGTGTTCATTAAAAATAAAGAGGGTGATGTCAGAGGGAAGGACAAAAATTTGTCTCCCAGGAGGCAGCACCCCTATACTTCTCCCTACCCACCTACATCACATGAAAATCGTCAGGCAGGAGCAGAGGTCTGGTGAGAAGGGCTCCTGGGGGACTGGAACTTTGGGGTCTGCAGGGCACTGCCCAGTCAGTGTGCAAGAGATTCCACAGGATGCAGTGTACCCAGCTGCTTCTGTGGGCACCAAACTCTAGGGCCCAGGGCAGCCAAGGGCACAGATCACTAAAACATACCAATATTATTCTAAACTAACAACTACAAGTTTATTTCTCTCATCAGTTTATGCAGCCCTTTTAATTAATCCTTGTTCTGCTGGGTGTTGCAGGTTTCATGAAGCATTCAGGTTTCATGAAGTTCTCAGGGTCTGGACTTGAATAGTCCTGGAAATCCTGACTTATTGTGATTCTAGCACTGACAGGTGTCTGAGCAATGTCTGCTCAGAAGCCCATACTCATGAATCTGTTCCTTGAAATAATAGTATTTAAAAATATTTGGTATACTGCCTTTCATGAGGCTTTCAGACTGTCCTTTGTTGAAGACACATTTTTTTTTTACTACATAGCTTGTAACAGGGTCTTTAGGCAAGCTTCAGAAGGACAAAACATACTGGTAAGGTTCAATGGCTACCATTAATTTATTACAATAATCAGTAACATCATAATGGGGGAGAAAAATGTTATCTATTGAAGAGTAATATGGAACTATTTTATGAGGATTTGATGAGGATGTTTTATGAGGATGTTTCCCAAAGACTAAACACATTTTATGCAAAGTGAGGTCATCGACATTTTCCAGTCTGTAATGCAGAGTGCACAATCTCTGAAACATGTTTATATTATTAACATTTTGCCAATATCTAATTAACCTGGGGATGGCTGAATTCCTTTTTAAAAATGTATTGAGTTACTCAATATTTGTTGAGTATCTGCTCTATACCAGGCAAAAGGAACAGAAACAAATTGTCCAGAACTACTTTTAACTCTTCATCATAACAAAATCCATTCTGCTGATTTCGTACCCACTCATTCTTTGGTTAATCTTCACGTTGTCTCCAGTGTACTTTCCGGTATAACTCCATAATGCTGTAGACCACTAAATGTTCAAAAGATGGTCTGAAAGACTATAGGAATTGCTGTGGCTTTTATCTCTGATTGACAGAACAGCAGCCAATAATGCAAAGCCCTACTTTTGGTGGCAGTGGAACAGTAAGTATGGTACTTGACTGCCAGATGTCCAGTTTTAGAAAAAGCCAAAGCACTGGAATATAAAAATCCACATACTATGCCAGTCAGTGAACTTCTCAGAACACAATTTTCCTTGCTTATATTACCTGACTATAAAGGATCTGTTACAAGGCGCTTACAAGCGACTATAGTAGGCAAACACGGAAGTGTAGTCAATGATGCATATGTCTTCCAAGCACCATGTTTAACCCTGGAGCAGTGTCAGAAAATAAAGTTTGCCAACATTCCTGAGAAACCAGCTGTGGTTCCAAAGAAGGCTGTTCCATGTTTATTTAAAGCCTTTTTTCCCTAAAATAGTCAATTTTTTTCTATTGTTTTAATGACTATTGATCTTTTGAGTTTGGCATCTCTTAGAGAAAGACTGGGTGGACCACGTGTATATGTTGCCATCTTGATGTCCTTGGGCGCGAACCCAGCTCCTTCCCTCGGGTCCGCCTGTTAAGTCCTCTTTTGATTGGGCGGCTCTTCCTGGACATCTCTGAAAATGGTGTTGACATAATTAAGAATATGGAGCACCCCAAATAGACCTCTTTTTTGTTTTGTTTTGGTTTCTGTTTTTTACTTTCTCTAAAGCAAAAGAAAATATCTTTGTGGTTGTCCAGTGGTCTTCTAGGAAATCCCCAAAATCACTTAGGTTAATTTACTCAAAATTTAATTTTTCTGAAAAAAAAATTTAATTTTTCTGAATTGAAGGTGTGATCTTGAGAAGGCAAATTTAAAAGTTATCAGAGAATCGGTCATTTGATTGGGATAGCAGCATGAATGCTGGAAATAAGGAATGGTTTAAGCTTTTATAAGAGTGACAGTGCAATATTTAAAAAATAAAAATAAAAACTGCAGAAAGTGACACAATTTTAAGAAACCTTAATGCATTCAGCAGTGAAGAACTTTGTTTTAATAATCAAGGACATAACAAACTCATCATAAAGCACCAAAATGTATTATGATGAGATACAGAATCTCTGCTCTCTGAGCAGACTATATAGGTAATAGAGAATACTTTTTACTATTTCTTGTTTAGAGCAGACAAACATCTTAAGACCACTTTGTTATTTTAACAGAGAGAAAACTATTTTAGCCTCGTGTTAACATCATGTTTGTCAGGGAAGTGTTCTCATACTTCAGAAAATGTTATTAATAAACTCACCAAAACTAAACCAATGTTGCCAGAGTTTAAACATATTTCATCCCTTCTATTCAGAGTCCTTATTCACAGGTATTATATGTAGTCCGAGAAAAACAAACCTCATTTCTGCAAACCTTCTACAGCTTCCTATATCTACATGGGTTTTGTCCTTCACTATCATCTTGCATTTACTAGAACAGTTAAACACTGTAGGGAAAAAACAACTCTCTTCTTCCTTGATAAACAAAAATCTCACATATTTCCTTGCATACACATTCCTATTTCTTTGCCATCGTTTGGGCATAGTCTTAACCACATTGATTAATTATAACTGTTAATCAAGGTGAAACATTTCTCTTTCACGTGGAAAGCTGGGAGGTAGGTAATTGAGAGCTGTTTGTTACATACCAGGATCTAGAAATCCAATAAGACTCGTGTTCACAAAAATACTAATCCTGTAGCTACACGCATTCCTTGCATGCTTTTATAAAGTGGCAGAAAGGAATTTTTAAAAATAACCCATGTCAAGAAGTATGAACAGTGTGAGATTTCCTTTGAAGGGTCTGATGTTGTACCCTACTTGCAAGGTAATAAATTAGTCTTCATCATTTAATAGATGCTATAGAAGATTTGACACTCCTGGATCACACATGAAGGACTTTATTACTCACAATACAGCAAACAGCATGAACACCATGTTTGTCTCAGTTCCCTTGTTTTCCAGGCCCAAGGGGTAATATAGAGGAGCCTGAGTGAATGGGGTACATGCATGAGCTTTGCATCATAGCTGAGGAATCCTGAGGTTAGGGAACCCAAATCTTTTATAACAGGCAGTTAGACTGTGGCTCCTTTGCCCTGGGGGGAAACCTTATCTTTAGTATACTGGACAGTAAACACTGGAGACAGACTCTATTTCTATTTTTCCCATGCTGTTTGCTCTACAAATACCTTTGAAAAGACAGTATGAAACACAGGCAATCAGTGTCTCTGATCACAAGATGTACACAAATGGGAGAGATCCATGAAGAATTTTCTTCCAAGACCCTAAATATACAGCTCCTCTGTAACTGATACAAATAACAAACAAATGTATATATATTAAAATCATATTTGGCCATCAATGTTTCCATATTCTATCTCAGAAATTATCCAGGGATATCCAAAGATTGCCTACTGATTCATTTAATTAAGGTCTTCAAGTTAACTAAGGATCTTGAAAATTGTGTTTAAGCTGGCATGCCATAGAATTTTTTTCTTAGTTTTTTCCTATTTATTCTTAATTTTTTATATCTTAAAAATTATTTTTCTTTATTGAAGTATAGATGATATACAATATTATATTGGTTTCAAGTATACAACACAGTGGTTCAACAGTTACATGCATTATTAAATCTTCACCCCAACAAGTGCAGTTACTGTCAAAATAGAAAGATATTACAGAACCATTGGCTATATTCTCCATGATGCACTACCATCCCCTTGACCAACTTATATTATGAGTGAGATTTTTGTGCCCCTTTATCCCCCTCACGTTCCTCACCCACCCACTCCAACCCCTCCCCATGATGACCACCAGTCACTTCTCAGTGTCTATGAGTCTACTACTGGTGAGTCCATTTTGTTTTGTTTTTTAGATTCTACAAATAAGTGAAATCATACAGTATTGTTTTTCTCTGGCTTCTTTCACTTAGCATAATACCTTCTAGGTCCTTCCATGTTGCACACCATAGAATTTAATTGCTATTGCCATAAAAAAGTTTTCTTTGGAATTATAATTCAATTTAGTTGAATTTTTTTTCAAATATTAAATCTTATACTTCACCCTTATCAAATTAGGGAAGGCATATTGCTGCTTTTAAGCCAAAATTATTAAACCAATCTGATCATCTGGATTTAGATTCTTACAGGGAAATGCTTCTAAGATAACAATTTCTGTGAGAAGACATTTTGCTTCTAAAAATGTGAACATTCAGTATATTAGAAGTTCAAACTTAAGGAAAATTAAATACATGCAAGGGTGTATTAGTCTCTATAAACTAATGTGAACAGAGCTTCTTTAAGAGACTTTATAATTAATTTATTAATAATCTTCAGAGGATTCAAAATCCAGAACATCTTTTACTCTCACACAATGAGAGGCAATGCCTTTTTTTTTTGGTATCATTAATATACACTTAAATAAGCAACATTGTGGTTACTAGATTCCCCCCATTATCAAGTCCCCACCACATACCCCATTACAGTCACTGTCCATCAGCATAGTAAGATGCTATAGAGTCACTACTTGTCTTCTCTGTGCTAACTACCTTCCCCATGCCCCCCCTACATTATGTGTGCTAATCGTAATGCCCCTTTTTCCCCTTATCCCTCCCTTCCCACCCATCCTCCCCAGTCTCTTTCCCTTTGGTAACTGTTAGTCCTTTCTTGGGTTCCGTGAGTCTGCTGCTGTTTTGTTCCTTCAGTTTTTTCTTTGTTCTTATACTCCACATATGAGTGAAATCATTTGGTACTTGTCTTTCTCCGCATGGCTTATTTCACTGAGCATAATACCCTCTAACTCCATCCATGTTGTTGCAAATGGTAGGGTTTGTTTTCTTCTTATGGCTGAATAGTATTCCATTGTGTATATGTACCACATCTTCTTTATCCATTCATCAACTAATGGACACTTAGGTTGCTTCCACATCTTGGCTATTGTAAATAGTGCTGCGATAAACATAGGGGTGCATATGTCAACTTTTCTCAATTATAGTCATACAGAGTCTGCAGCTTCACTTTCACAACCTCAGACACTAATCAATAGTAAACACAGAAACACAAAGACTCATTAGTCCAAGAAAGCAGAGGCAGGGACCCGGAAGTAGTCCCAAGGCAAACCAAGTTGGCCCTGCATATTGAGCAACAAAACTCGTGTGACTTAAAAGTTCACTTGCTTTCTGGCAAGAGTACTCCATCAAGAAGTCTGTTCCTTAATTTCTGGGAACTTCCCCAGGTGGCCCTCTAATTATGCAAAGGGACCCTCTGTAATGCAATGGGATTTTCTTCGGAAAAAGAAATTTGACTCCAGAAAGATAACACAGCCCCGTTGGTGGGCATATACTAAAGTTTGTTTAAGTTGCTTTGAGGGAAAACAAATCTTAGCTAAGGGGGAAATGAGACTGTGGAAAGGATGGTGTGGCATTTTTTTTTTGGTTTGAACTCCTATTGAGTCTTCTATTAATAGGGCTCTTTAGCTATAAACTACAGAAACTACTAGAACTAGGCTATAAGGGGGAAAAAAGAGCATTTATTATAAGGTTATAGGGTATCTCACAGAATCCAGAGCAGAATAGCATCTGAGGCCCTGGGCAGAAAGAATAGGAGCTGGAGTCCTCCCTTGGTTTCTCATGTCTGACTGCCACCCTGCTTTATTCTTCACTCTTACTGTAGGCCATCTTTCTCTGTTTCTGTGGCAACACATTAATCATGTTTTTAAAATTTTCTAAATTTTATGATACTTTGACATCATGCAGATAACCCCAGTCTCTATGGATTTTTTTCTTGAGTGCTCCCTCACCGGGCTGGCAGGAACTCAAAACAAAAAACTTTCACAGAACTGATACAGAAATAGAGGTAAAAATTGTATTTGAAAGAAAGTCTTACTTGAGGAAAATTTAATTTTGTATAGTTTTTCTTCAAGAAAACCTAAATAGGAGTTGGACACATAAAGAAAACAGCAAAGAGTAAGAAACATCCCAGTCAAAAAGAAAAATTGTTAAGTAGAGGAAGAAGCCACAAAGAAAATTGAAGCTGTAAAAGTAAACTTAAAATAACATAAACATAAAACCGCATCTGAGGTATTGAGTATGGATTTGAGAAAAGAACCCAGAATGCAGAGGAAAAGGGGGAAAGGGACCATAAATAACAGGAAAGTGGGTGCTCAGGATGATTGAGGGTGGAGATACAAAATTTGAAAAATGGTCTTCAAGTAGAAGAAAAGAGAACAAATGCAGTTGGAAAAAAGTTCAGCCACATGACATGAGCCTATAAAAATGAAAGCGGGAATATATTTTACTCACAATAGTTTCAAAAAGTAACCTATAGGCACTGGACATAGTTGAAGAAAACCACGAGATCAAGTGGAGGACATCAAACAAGCTCTAAGCATGTGGATAAAGGTACCTTAGATGGCAAGATGTAATTTCACAAAAATGTCATTTCTCCCAATATATAAATTTAGTGCCATTCCAATTAGAACACAAACAGGGTTCTAATTTTTTAATTAAACTTTTTATTTTGAAATAATTTTAGACTCACATAGGTGTTACAAAAATTGTACAA
Organism: Manis pentadactyla; assembly: GCF_030020395.1. Taxonomy (NCBI): domain Eukaryota; kingdom Metazoa; phylum Chordata; class Mammalia; order Pholidota; family Manidae; genus Manis; species Manis pentadactyla. The sequence goes on from NC_080022.1 coordinate 136,275,515, forward strand.
AGGGTTCCCTTGTGCATTCCCCCCAGTACTAATATCCTACATAGTCATAGACTAATTACCAAAACCAGAAAGAAAACTGACATTGGTAAAATACTGCTAACAACTATGGGCCTTATTTGGATTTCATGTTTTTAAATGCACTCTTTTGTTTGTGTGTTTTTGGTGTATAGTTCTAGAGATTTTATCACATGTATAGGTTAAAGTAACCATTACCCCAATCTGGATATAGAATTTAGGCCACAGAGAAACTGCCTCTAGCTACCCATTTTTGTCAACCACTCCCCACTCCTCTAGCCTTTCCTAATCTCTGGCATCAACTGGTCTCTTGTCTGTCACTGTAATTATGTCATGTTGAGAGTGTTATATAAGTGGAATCATACAGTATTGACCTTTTGAGATTGGCTTTTTTCCCTTGGTGGGTATCTCACTTCCTGGCTGGATGTTGGTTATACTCCACAGACTCCTGGACCCACACTGAGCTGCCATCTGAGTGGGATGCAGAGAGCTTTGGGGGAGACTGGTGGTGTCCTCAGGAATTTTAGGGCAAGCATGTCCTTCTTCACAGAAAAGGTCTGAAAGCAAAAAACCAGGGCCAGAGCTGACCCATTCACCAGCTGATCAGGCTGTGCTTGGTTGTCTGGGGCATAGATCAGAGAACTGTGAGCCTCCTGGACCCCCAGGAATGTGTTTCTGCCGGCATCAGCAATTGCACTAGTGCCTCTGATAGCTCAAGGGCTAGAGCAGATTTAAGGGCACTTGTTCAGGATGGGCACGCATAGGACTGACCCTGCCTGGAGCGAGGCAGGAAGAGGCTGCGGGTGTGCACCTGCATTACTGGTCCAAACATGTGTCCCGCCTCACTGACCAATCCCCAGGAGGGAGGCCCCACACTGCCCCCTCCCTGCTGTGGTACCAGCTCCTGGGACAGGTGGAGGGCAGAGGAAGGAGCTTTCCCAATGGGTAGCCATGATATTTCACAGTCATGGAAATCAGGCATCTAAAATGGAATGTTATTTATTTCTCTATAATCAATCTCTGAAGTACATGTTATGTCTAATGGCAGAAAATCACCTTGCTGATTCTGGATAACCTGATCACTTGCAGATTTTCTCTCCTTTTCAGGCATGGTCTATTCTGGATTCTGTCCTGTGGATAAAGTGAAGGTTCCTATGGCCAGGATCCTCACCTGAACCTAAACTACCTGATGATATAACTGGCCTGCTGCTAGGCTGCAGCTTCCACACCCTAGTCAAAAAGCTATTATTGAGTGAGTCACTATATAAAGAACTCCGCCCAGTGCTCTCCCTGGCCGCCAGCTGGTGGAGACAGAGGCTGAGGGGAATTGCAGACTTACTAGATGCAGATGTGATTCTAGCACTTGACCTGCCAGTGTGAGAATAAAGCTCGGTATAAACCCTTTTACCCCCAGCATTCCATTGTCATTCAGCCTCACCGAATCCAGAGTGAACTTGCCTGGGGCTGAAACCCTTTGGTGAGACACCCTCCCTGCTCTGTTGAGCTCCCAACTTAACGTACATTCAATCTTCCTTGTCCCCAGAAATATAACCCCATCAACAGTCTAAGCTCCAGTTCCTGTTATAGGACCCACACCAGTGACTCAGGCTTAGACTCTCCTCTTTCTTCATAGCTCCTCTCCACCCCAGTGGAACCATATCTCTCTCCGCAAGGCCAGGGAGGCTGGCATTAGCATGCTGTCTCAGGTCTGCGCTGAGGTTTATGCAGTCAGCCCTCTGACTGGCAACATGGAAGCTTTGGCTATTGATATGGAAAGTCAGACTTTGGGAATTTGATAAATCTTTTCTGTCCTCCACAGCCTGGCTCTTGCAAATCCAGAATCACCTTGGCTTTCAGAATGTTGCTTCTGTTATGAATTTTAAAGATCTATTCAGAAATCCAGTTGAATGTTTTGTCTTGGTCTATGTGCGTGTCTGCCCTAACTCAGGGTAGAGACTGAAGAGAGTCATCCCTGTGGCTTGATTGGTGGGCAGGACAGTGGTTACACAGAGGCTTGACTGTGGGGACAAAGTGGCCTCATCTATTGCTCCAGATATTACCTACTGCATGCTTTTTATTCTTTTTGCACTGTTTAGATTTTCTAACGATAAGTGTATTTTTTTAAATTAAAAGGAACCACAAATAAATGAGATTGAAAAATACTAATTAGGAATTTTCACCAACTTGCACAAGCTCTCCGAGTTTGGAATGAGTAAGTCAAAGTAACATTGCAGTTGTCACCTCCACTGCAAAGACACAAGCAAACAATTCTGACCTGGCTGGGGAGAGAGCTGGGGACAGCAGCGTCACAGGCCCCCCAAGGAGGAGGCTGTCCCAGCGCTGAAGAGTCGGAATGCTTGGGGTGGACTTGGTTAGATGAGGGTGTGTAACTGGTGGCAGGTTCTGAATATTAAGAGTATCACTTTCTAGTAATCTGGCACTACTGATGCATTGGGAGGCTCGTAAATTGAACAAAAAGTGTTACTTAAAAGCTACGTTTTCACAAATTAAAATGACAGCCACCACCACCCTGAATTTTCTTCTGTCTGTCAAGAATATATTTCAAAAGAAGACTGTTCCTTAATTTTAGGAAACTTCCTGTGGATAAAGTGAAGGTTCTTGTGGCCAGGATTCTCACCTGGCCCTGGTCAGCTAGCTCACTACACATGGGCAATATGTTGTTATTGATTCTATATAAAAAGCTCTGCCCAGTGCTCTGGGCGACACGGTGGCACAGCGCTGCAAGGCTGCAGGAGAGCAGAGACGAGACTGGAGTGGCGGCAGCACTGGGGACAGAGACTGAGACGGCTGTGGGAGTAGAGAGGCCCGGAGGCAGAGACCAGCTTGCTGCATGCAGACTTGCTCTGAGTGGACAGGATTCTGGTGATTGACCTGCCACCGTGGGGATAAAGTTGGGTATAACCCTTTCACCCCAAAAACATTCCACTGTCATTTCTTTGGTTTCACTGAATCCGTCGTGAACTTGTCCGGGACTGAAACCCATTGGCAAGACAGTTCCCTTGCTGGCTCTCAGGTATTCAGTTATACAAGACCCTTTTCTGAAAAAGGACTTTGGTTTGACGGGGATAGAACTGCTCTTGGGTGATCAAAAGCTTTCCTAAATTGCTTCTGGGAATAAGCAGTGTTAGGTAAGTTGGGGATGAGACTGAGGAAGGGATGATGTGACACTTGTTTGCTTGGACAAGTTTGAACCCCTCCTGCAGTCTTCTATTGGGAGAACCCTTTGGTTGTACACTACAGAAAATTTCTAGATTTAGGCAATGCAAAAAGACCATTTCTCATACACGGGTGTCTCACATAACCAGTGAGGGGTTGAATTGTGTCCTCCAAAAAGTTGTCTTGAAGTCCTCCCCCCCAGTACCTGCGACTGTGACCTTATTTGTAAGTAAGTTGGTTGCAGATGTAATTAGTGAAGAGTAAGTATAATAGAGTAAGTTGGGTCTTTAATCCAATATGATTGATGTCCACATAAGGCAAGAAGACACATAGACACACAGGAGAGAGAGCCATCAGTAGAAACTAGAAAGACCTACAGGTTTCAGAGGGAGCATGGCCCTCTCACTTCACATCTTGATTTCAGACTTTAGCCTCCAGAACTGTGCGACAATACACTTCTATTGTTTTTGTGCCACTTTGTTAAGGCAGCCCTAGGAAACCAATAGGCAACCCAAAAGCTAGAAAGTGGCTAAAGCCCTGAGATAGTCTGGAAAGGGAAGCTGGAAACCTGAGGGCCTTTTTCCTCTATTTGCCATCTGCTTTATTTTTTTTTCATTGCAGACTATCACTCTCTGCTCTTTGGCCAACACTGTCCTGGTCGTCTGTTCCTTCCTTTGCTCAGGTAGGCGGGTCTGGGCAGCATCCAGCCCAGGTTAGCCCCTTTCCTGCTTCACTCCCAAGGGCTGAATTGTGATTGCTTTAAGCCTTTTATCGCACGCCCCCTCTCTTTTGTTGGTAATTGGTTTTGGGGTGGACATGTCACTCAGTTCTGGCCAGTGACACTTGAGGGTCTGGAAACCTGCAGGGGCTTTGTTGAAGATTTTCTTCCTTAATGCAAAAAGAAAGAAGTCTAAGGGAGGAACTCTGCTTGTTGCTTTCCTACTTTGGATGGTTCCTTGTTGAAGACATGATGTTCGGAGTAGTGGCAGCTGCGTCATGACCATTAAGGAAAAGCCAAGAGTAAGAAATCTATTTAACTGCTCTAGCAGTGTGAACCTACATTAACACACTGGGGGAAGGCAGAGAGCTGGGTATTTAGTGGATGCAGTACTGGTTTGATGCTATGCACTGAGTAAAGTGCTCTGCACATCCTGATTCTCATTTGGAATGAAAATTAACACTTTAAGTTAACCTACTTGAAGTTTTGGGAATAAAGGCAGACAAGAATCTAATCTGAACAAAATGTATGAATCATTGCCTAAAAGGAAGACATATGACTCTAGAAGTGCCCCCAGATTTATTAGGACTTGAAATGTCAGAATGAGTCATAACTGGTCATGTTTTATAAGTGAAAAGGCAATCCCATTTTGTATTATTCATGTAATGCATGGTTACTTCATGGGGGTGGATAATAACAGTCTATTGACATTTTTTCCCCTAGTCTATTGACATTTGATGAAATGGTTTCAGAATGAGGAAAGAAAACCCTTAAATAAATCAGGATAAGCAGTGCACGACCCTCCTTACTGCCTAAAATTAGCCAATTCATACGTTAACACATAAACTCTCCGGTTTCCTACCTTGACCATAGTGAACTGCTACTAGGAATGGAGTAATTCTGTCCCAGAAGATCATAAGGAACAGAATGCTTATATAAACTAGACTGCCTCTGACATCTGTTAAGAAATTGCATCGATGGCAGTTGCAAGAAACTAAAAAAGATTGTTCCCTTCTGTCAGCAAAACTGTTTGTTGAGCTATACTCTCTGAAGTCCCCATTGGGTTCTGTTGATCCAGCAGACATGACAATGGGAAGTGACCATGCTGGCACTAAGCTCCCCTGACATCTGTCCACTCGTGTTAACCCTGGACATTTACCCACTCACTGATCACCGATCAGGGCCAGTCCCAAGAGAGAGGCAGGTCTATACTTCTCAACATAAGGGACTGGGAGTGACCCCCTCTTGCCTACACTGTCCTCATTCCACCAGGCTCTTCAGGACTTCCCTGAATGCTCAGGATGTCTGCTTCCTTAAGGGCAAAATCTTCTCCTCATCTTCACACTCGTTAAGTCAAAGAGGGGTGAAGTCACATGCCCTCTGGCTCCTTCTGCCTGAGAACCACCTCACTTCCTTACCTGATCCTGGATGCTGGCCCTATCAACAGTGTAGAGTACAAATTGCATATTTTGTAGAATTCAGTAAAGCAGGCAATGAATCAAACTCATGATCTTCTGTTTGGAATCTGAGGGGACTCAACACCCCTTCCTTGCTCCTCCAAGTGGAAGCCACCCACAATGGCTGTCTTCCTCCAACATGCTGAGATGCCACTGCCATGTGCAGCCACACCAGCCCAACACCACCAGGAAGTGGACCAGCTCAGGGCTCCGCCTCATTGTTGTGCCTGAAATGGCAGCAGCAGCTGTGGGTGCTCCCCACTGGAAGTATCTCCAGTTATTTTGATAGTTTTGTTTTCCTTATAATATTTTCAAATTCTCTTCCATTCATCTGAACTTATCAGGTATATTTATTTTATATTTACCCAGTAATTCCAACATCTAAACTCCACTCAGGTCTAATTCCGTTGTTTGCTATTTCTGCTGACTCATTCCTGATGCCTCATTTTCTTTTGTGTTCTGTGATTTTGTTTACCCCTGTAAATTCTTAGTTTTTGGAACTTTGTCTTCTGAAGTTCTTTCAGGTCTGGTCTAGTGATATATTTGTCCAGAGATGATTTGTGTTTGCTTTACTGGTGTAACTCTGGGTGGAAAAATTCCAGGGCAAAATACCTTTGAAACCGAAATCAGTCAAAAGGAGAAATAAAGTGGGAGAAACTCGTTTATTGCTTACAAGCAATTGTCCACTTCTGTTCACCCGTGTTTCTCATGACCCAGCTGACCCCACCCAACCTCTCTAGTCCAGATATGCCCTTGCTCCCCTGTGTCATTACCAATTGATAAGGAGATCCACTATTTCTCTCCACCCCTTGGAAACACCTACTGGTATGAAGATGCACTAAGGCCAGGCAAGTGATTTTGGAAATATTGCAATTTTACCCACAGCCCACCCCTCCAGAAATCTCGCCTCACAATCTACTCATCCCCATCTTCCACAATGGCCCCTGTGCAAGAATAACCAGACTAATAATGTACAGTAGCAACAGTGATAAAGTCATGATAATCCTCAAGCTGGAGGATTCAGCTAGGTTCAAAGTCCTATGCAGATTAAGTCCATAGCTCACTCATTCCATAGGCAGTCAGTAGCTGAATGGGTAGGGAGTTCAGAGCAATCATCATGCAGCAGGTGCAGCCAGGGGGCGGGTCCAGGCCACAGAGACTGTAGAAGAAAATAACCTTAAGGGCTATAAGATATGTTTTAATGACACCAGCATAGGCAAATCTTGTCTATCAGGTAGGATGCATGCAAGATAGCGGTCCTATGATAGAACAGTAGCAGAAATGGGATCTTGTCCTGGTTTAGTATACTAGACTTTCACCCTCTTCCCTTTGGGAGTTACAGATGAGTCAATATATAGGACTATGGGAGGTACATGTATTGGCCATAAAGATAAAACAAAACTTCCCCTTAAGATGCTCTCACCTCCTGGATATTTTGGATACACTACTGTGATCTTTAGGGCCACTCTGCTGTTACTCCAGGAACACAGAGGAGGCCAGCTTCCAGGCTTTTCCCCAAGGTGCCAGAAGGGCCAGCCATTGCTGGTCCATGTGTTGAAATATCCAGAGCCATGTCCACTCAACAGTGTCTCCAGGGTTTAATGCAGTAGGGACTGACAACAGGATGTTGCTCTGCTGGCCATATCCTGGTTTCAATAACTCCTCTTTGGTTTGCACTTACAGTTGTATAGGAGAGGCAGCAATGTGTGTTAGCATGTCCACAGGGCTCAAGGCTCCTTTTTGGGGCTTCTCATTCAAACACCATAGCACTGTCCATAAGTGAACTGACCATCCCGTAGACTGTTGGTGTCCAACTTCTGACCATATTTCAACAAACCATTGTACCTCTCTATCATGCCTGCCCCAGTAGGGTTATATTGTACATGTAACTTCCACTTTATTCCTAACTGCTGCACCCATTCTTGTAACACATGTCTAGCAAAGTGGGTGCCTTGATAGCTCTCAATCACTGGCAGCCGGCCATAGGCTGCAAAGAGATGCTCTAGGCCCCTTTTGATGGTTTGCTGATCTGCATGATGTGCAGGAAAAGCAACCAGTAGTCCAGTAGCTGTGTCCACAGAAGTCATGGCACACTGATATCCTTCTGATATGGGCAGATGCCCAATATAGTCTATCTGCCACCTGACAAGGGTATCTTCCCCTTTACTATTGTTCCATGTTGCGGTGGGACTCAGTGTAAATCCCTCTTGGAGCACACAAGGCACTCCTTCCGGGCCCTGCTGACTCCCTCAAAAGTCAACAGCAAGCCCCATTGACGGGCTACAGCCCACATTGTCTTTTGCCCCGTGTGCAACAAAATGCTGATGTAGCCACTGGGCCACATCAGAGGCAGGCTTTCCCTCTAGCCAGTGCACCTGGGCCAATGTGTCTGCTTCATCATTCTCATCATTCTCTGGGGATGCCAAAGCAAATGGCCAGTCACATGATGTACAGTAAATGTCTTAGTCTGACCAGAGGCCCATAAGTCTTGCCACAATTCTTGCCCCCAAAGGGGCCAGTGACCAACCATCCAATTAGCATGGTAGCCACAGCATCAAGCCCTGATAGATGGCTCAGCTGTTAGTGCAGAGAACTATAGGGGAAGGCTCCTGGGTGATCACAAGCCATATTGCCCACAACTCAGTCCATTGGCTGCTCTTCCCCTCTCCATCCTCCATCCATATTGTCTCAGTCTTAGGATGGAAAGCCACAGCCCTCCACTTTGGGGGCTGCCCATGACTGGAGCCATCTGTATACCAAGCATCTTCAGGTATAGGGGCTTTTCCCTCCTGATAAGGACTCTCAGCTACCAATGGCTCAAAAGCAAGTTCTTCTTGCTTTCCATTGGTATGTGTCACTGGCCCAAATAAGCATTGGAGTTCTCCACTTAAGGGGCTAGTAGAGAGTGCATTATGCTGCTGTAAATACACACCCCATTTGGGCGGTGTAGGCATCTGTGCCATGCCACTCTGTGGCTTTTGGGTCCAGTATCGCACCCTCCCATGATAGGATAGGTGATTATTACCTTGGTCGGAGCTGTTCCAGTGATGGGCTCTGTAGCCAGCAAGGTGTGGTACACAGCAGCCAGTTGCTTCTCTATTAAGGGGTACCAGACCTCTTCTCCTTTCCATAGCTGTGACCAGAATCCAATAGGTTGACATGTCTGTTCAAGCTGCTGCCAAAGGCCCCATCCACAACCACCTTCAGTTACATGAAAATCTAGCTCCCAGGGCCTTGATCAGTGCATTACACTAAAGGCCTGCACAGCCTTGACTGTTTGCTTAGCAGCAGTAAAAACAGCTGTACATGTTTCATGCTAGTCCCACATGACGCCCTTTTGGACCATCCAGTATAAGGGCTTCAGAATTTGTGCCAAGTGTGAGATAAACACTCTCTAGTAGCCCCAAAGACCCCAAAACTCTTGTAATACTGCCCCAGTAGTTGGGGTGGGGAAAGCCTGGACTTTGTCTATGACTGCTTCTGGGATAACTTTAGTTTTACCCAACCAGACAACCCCCAAGAACCCTTCAGACAAACCAGGTCCCTGAACTTTGGTACTGTTCACAACCCATCCTTTCTCCTGTAGATGTTGCAGCAGTCTAGGAACTGCCCCTTCTAAACCTGCAAGAGAATCAGAAATGAGATGATGTCATTAGTGTAGTGATGCAGCCTCACTGTTTGTGGTTTCTTCCATGTGGCCAAGTCCTGGGCTACAAGTCCATGACAAATGGTGATACTGTGGCGGTATCCCTGTGGAAGGACAGTGAATGTCCACTGCTGGCTTTCCCATATGAAGACAAACTGTTCCTGACTTTCCTGTGCTGTGTCAATAGAGAACAACATGATATGTCCCTAGTTCATGACTGAGGGTGTCCAGAATGTCTGCTATAGAGGGGACAGCAGCATGCAAGGGGGTGTGACTTTACTCAATTCCCTGTAATCCACAGTCATATGCCAGGAGCCATCTGGTTTTATCACTGGCCACGCTGGGGAATTAAACGGTCTATGAGTGAGCTTTATGATGCCCACTCTCCCCAACTCCTGTAGACTTTCTCCAATTTCCTTGTGCCCCCCAGGCAATTTATACTGCTTAGTATTTGTCACCTGCCGATGTACAGGCAGAGCTACAGGTGGGTGATTAGCATGTCCCCTCAGAACTGCCTTTAACACATGTACCCTCAGTATGAACTTATCTGCAATGTTAGGTAAACCACAGGCCCTGCAGGATATCTACTCCAAAATATATTCAGGGATGGAAGAAATGTACACAGCATACACCTTTGGGGGTAAATGCCTTATCCCCAGAGGGATTTAGACTTTCTTCACTCTAATTGCCTTACCCCCATAGCCATTTTTCACAGCATGAGTCCCAGGAAAACGCTCAGGGTTGCCATAAATCAGAGAACATTCAGTTCTTGTGTCCACCAACGTTGTGCATTCACAAGAAACCAATGAATTGCTAATTCTACATGTGGCCTCCGGTCCCCACCATGTCCCCCAAGGTCACTAGGGACCAATAGTAACTAGGGACTCCACTCAGTCAAACCACTGCCCAGTCGTCCTCCTGTGGAGGTGAGTCCTGAGTACTGTCCCCAGGAAGTCTTGCAGGAACACAGGCCAGACATGGGGCTTTGCCTCTGGCTTCCATGTCCTGGACCTCAGTGGCTGGAACTGCTACTCTGGCTTTAATTGGTGCCATAGTTCTAACAAGATGCTATTGGGCTGCCCATCAAGTTTTTCTTTCACTACCCTGGCCTTTATCAAATCAACTCACATCTGGTTCCTTGAGAACTTCATGAGGCCCTTCGCACCTCTCCTTTCATTCATAACCCATACTTCCTTCTGTGCTCTTATTGTTTCAACCTCCCCCAGATCTGTTAAAGTACAAGTAGCCTCACTTATGGGTTGACCTATGTGAGGAGCAAGAATAGTCACTAGGGACCCAAAGAGAGATAGGGGAGCTGTACGCAGCACCAGATTTCTCATTCCTAAGGTGAAGAACTCTTCATCAGGGACCTGTGGATCCATATTACAGATGATATTTTTCATGCCCAGCTCCCATAACACCTGCTGGAGCTCTGCATACATTTTCTAGCTAGTTGGTAAGTATGGTAAATCACCCTGGTTGGCCAAACTGCCCTGAAGGCTGATGTCAGTCAATCCAGAAGTGCCTGATTCCCTGAGGTGTGACAGGCACTTTGCAACTGCTGCCGGAGAGAAGGGTGAGTCATCAGGGAAGCCAGTCTACCCATTTCGGAACCCTGCATAACAATGTTTTCCACCTCCATATCCAAGAAATGCAAAAGCCATGTAGGCAGAGGTTCCGACAGCTTCTGCTGAAACCGGATGCTCGTGTCCACCAGCTCATTCTGGGTATAGGGGCAGAGCATGGAGTGCTCCACAACCTGGGGAGGCGGTGGCTCCTCATCCTGAGGGGCCCGCAGTTGTTGTGTTTTTATTTTCTTCATTACAACCACGAGGGCCTTTAATACAGGAGAGGCTGGTGCCTTGGGTGGTGGCCTTGGCAACAGATTGGCCCTCTGCCCCACCCCCTCATCCTCTCCCGACATCCCCCCTACCATCTCAGGGGCTGAAGGCACTGCTCTTTCCTCCCCCTGCCCCATGGCCTCCTCCAACATGGATTCTCCTCCCTCGCTGCTAACACATCTTCCGGGAGAGTCCAAGTGATGCTGAAGTGTGTCTCTCTCCTGCCGAAGTCTCTCTCTCTCCTCAATAACCCTTTCCATTATCTTGAGAAAAAGACATCCCACAATCCTGGCTGCTACACAGCCACTCAGGGCTTCTAAGCAGTCTTCTACCTCACAGAAGGCTAATTCCACAGCTTCCAGTGTCTCCACCCTTCTCCAAATTCTGCAGAAGGCCCCCTCCCCTCTAGGAGGTGCTTTACCCTAGACCAGATCCCCACTAGGGGCTCCCCATTTGGAAGCCCCACAGTTAAGGGCTCCCGGGTGAAGCTGCATCCTCCACCAGTGCAGCCACTGGGGCCTCCCCACCTTCCATGGGGGTGGTTCTGGGCATCTCCCCACCGTCTCTAGGGAAGCCTGGCCCAAGGGTCACACCCACATAGACAGATTTCATTTCAGAGGTCCTGCCAGCTGTAACTCAGGGGGCAAAAATCCTGGGGCAAAATACCTTTGAAACTGAAATCCGTGAAAAGGAGAAATAAAGTGGGAGAAACTGGTTTATTGCTTACAAGCAGTCGTTCACTTTTGCTCACCCATGTCTCTCATGACCCAGCTTCAGAAAAAGGGACCCCACCCAACCTCTCCAGTCCAGATATGCCCTCGCTCCCCTGGGTCGTTACCTATTGATATTGTTGGATTCTCCCAGAGGAGGACGCCGCCCCAAATCACTCACGAAAGGCGTCTCTTGATGCAACAAGCAAGAGGAATTTATTCAGGAACCAGCTAGCTGGGGTCCAAGTTAGCCCGACGCAGCGGGTCTCAACAAGGACCCCGAGCACTCAAAACCAACGGTTTATATAGCATTTTCAAAACACTTAACTCTTAGTAATTTTCCACAGCTGCACATTATCTAAGACAAGACCACTCCTCAATTGTTAGGGAGGTTCTGCACGACGATAAGCTTGGTATGTAGGATTAACTGACCAAGGTTAGCTGACCGAAGGCCACAGCTGCCCCCATCCCGGTGTTCATGATTAACTTGTTTTCCAAGGCCTTACCCAGTTCCAGTTTTTTTTCTTTTAAGTCACAACCTCAGAAAACTGCTTCTAGGCCCTTAAGATGGCTACTCTTATGCTAACTTATTCTAATTCTTACAATATTGTGATGCACTATTTCTCTCCACCCATTGGAAACACCTATTGATATGAAGATGCACTAAGACCAGGCAAGAGATTCTGGAAATATTGCAATTTTACCCACAACCAGGTGCCTGAGGTCTTTCTCATCTGAGACTGCTTAAAATAAAATGCTCAAGTGGATGTTTTTGGGACCCCAAATGTCGTGTGTTTTTGTGGATCCTGCTTGAGGCAAGCTTGTGGTTATGAATCTTTACCCATAAAATGTTTTTCTTCTCCACCCAGAGTTGAGACCAAAATAGACCAGCTTCCTTCTTGTTTTTGTGGTTCTTCCTGAGGCTGCTTTTATTACCTGACCCCCACCTTCTGTGGACCCAAGGCTTCATCTCTTGCCACCCACATGGGCACTCAGTTTGAAACTCCATATTACTATAGTCAGCTTTTGAGGTTGCCATCTGCTTTAGCCAGCCCTTGCTTACCTCTGAATTCATGCTTATCTCGAATATCTCTCTTTCTTTCTAGCTAAGTCACTTAATTAAAAGGATTTTTTTAAAAAATCCAGCATTTTTAGGTACTTTGTAATGGTAGGGTTTCAGGAAATTCAGCTCCATTAGCTAGAAAAAGAATTTTAAAGCTGCCACTTTACATTATACATCTGTTTCCAGCCACATTGCCGAATTTTCTTATTAATTTTGATATTATTATTAATACTAGAACCTCTTGAGTTTTCTAGGTATTCAGTCTGACCAATATGCACTTTCTCTTTTGCACTTGTTAGAACCTCTGGACATTGTTAAGTAATAGCAGTGGTAAAGGGCTTCCCTGCTGACTCTTTTTAACAAAAGAGATTTAACAATTTTTCTTTTTAGAATATTCGCCTTTTTAGAAAAATGGCCTTTATTAAATTTAAGATGTTTTATTATATTCCTATTTCACTTAGAATTTTTTAAAATTAGGAAATGCCTGCTGAAGCTCATCCAGTGCCTACTCAGAATCTATTGGTATCTATTGGTATGATGCTGCATCCGGTTTGTAACCATGTGGTGCCCATTCAAGCTGAAGCTGAGGTTGGAGAGAGCTCTGAAGATAAGGTTTTCAGGCTGGATTCAAATGATAAAGGGCCTTGTGCTCCTGGCTAAGGAGTCTGGAGTTTGTCCTGAGGGCAGTGAGGAGCCTTTGTGGGTAGGTCAGATTTGAATTTTGAAAAAAATCTCTCTGCTTTAGTGAAGAGAATGGACTGGAGGCAGGGAGACCAGTTAGGATGTGGGTGTGGTCATCGAGATGAGGGAGGAGAGAGAGGCACTCATTTATTTCTGATCTACTGACACCCACTTCGTATCAGACATTATGTTGGGTTTCCTTCCTGCTCCTTGTGTGTATGGAGGAGGGAGGAATTTGTGGTAAAAATCAGAGGGAACAAATCACATTAATAGTAACAAATGAAAAAATCCTACCAGAGTCCCAGGAATGGGCCCTTCAGAGTAACCTTTAGTTTCCCAGCCTTCCCAGCTTGGAGTTCATAGATGGTTCATCCAACATCCTTGGTTTCCTCTTCTTCATCCAACATCCTTGGTTTCCTCTGCAATGATGATTTTTTTCCTATTTCTTAACTGGCCCTTAAATGGTGTCTGGGAATCCACCTTGTTACATACAGCCACACACTGCAGGTGAGGCTGGCTCCAGCCCAGTCCCAGAGGCAGGCAGTCATGGTGATCCCATCCCCCTTGTCAGTGCCTGGTTTAATCATGGAGATAGTGTACAAATCTGGACAAGATAGGGGACTATCTGCTGGGGGCTGTAGGGAAAGATTTCCTTCCTGCTAAGGGGGACACACAGGAAGACACATGCTCATTTTCTTCTGCACATTGTTATGCTTGGAAGCTACAACTGAAATGCTGCAGCTATGCTACAATCTTATGAGGAAAAAGCTAAAGCACTGAGGGCCACACACTGAAAACATGGGCAGAACATTGATTCTTTGATGATGTTGTTGAACCACTGATCAGCTAGCCTTGGGTACTCCTACCTCTCATTTTATTGACACATGAAATAATATATTTTCTTACTGTTTAAGCTAAGTTGAGTTGGAATCTTTTGTTACTTGCAGCCAGAAGCATCATATTGTAAGGTAAACGAAACCAGACCAGGCAAGCCACAACAAAGGAGCCAAAAAAAATTTTATTAGCGCAATCTTGGGCAAGGTTCACAGGTCCCGGCAAGGGCTAGGGAAGTTGCATCCAGCAGGAGGGGTGACAGGCTTATCAAGGGAACTGGGAGAGCCCCTGAGGGTATTGTAAACAGAACTAATTGGCCGGTGTGGGTGTTATCGATATCACCGATGATTGGTCATGCTGGGTTGCTGGGGAGAGAGTACTATGACCGGTGTTCTAGATGGGACCTGTGGCTAGGGACCTTCCGTTGAATCACTTGAGTGACATTCACTATTCTTTTCCTTACTTGGCTCGGTTCGGGTTCCTCCAGTGAGACCCATCCCTTCCTCCAGTACCTCTGGTCTTAACAATAATTAATAGAGATGGTTTGTGGTGCCTATGAGCATCCTGCTAATTCTCTCTCAAAGGGCTGTGACTTGTAGCCAACACAATCATCCCTTCTTTCTGGGGCTGATATTACTGGGAACTGCCACCCACTGAGCTTTCTGGGCACTGCCACTTCTAATTGCCATCTCCAGTAGGAGATGGCATCATGGGAAGCTGGACCCCTAACTGGAGACAAAGACAAAGGTGAAAGTGAGAGAGACTGGCAGAGACTGGAGGAGTAACACGTAGAGTCAAGGAGGTGTGTGTATTGTGGAGGGCAGGGCAGCAGGACCAAAGGCTGCACAAGAGTGCAGCAGGTCGGTTTGTTTACAACCTGGGGAGTTCCCCAGATGAAATCTGAAACTGGTCCTTGTACAGGGATGAAGAAAGACTCAGACCACTCCAGATTGGTAGGGGCAGGTTTAAGAAGCAAGGAAAATTACTCCCGAGGCTTGACTTGGGCAGCTGAAAGACAGTAGATCTTTGCATCCACCTGCCAGCTTCTTAAAAGTTTATTTTGAGGCCTTAACAGAGTTGAGTCCACATGATCAGTCTAGATGGTCTCAGTAACACATTGCTTTCTCAAGGCTGTGCCCTTGAAATCAACTCCTAGGGTGGGAATGGGCAGAACATACATTCCAAGGACAGGGAAGGGGGTGAGGAGCCTTCCACTTGGTCAAACTCATGAGTCAACTGGTGGTCATGTACCCTTTGTGATGTCCTCCAGCAAGGTCAGTGCCACAGTGGATGATTAGAGTTGGGAGGAGTTAGGAAGACAGCATCCTTAATAAAACCAAGCTGGCAACTCCATGGGTCAGCCCAGGTGGCAGAGCACAAAAATTAGACAGCAACTCTTTGGTCGGAGTTTCCCTTCTTGGGGCCCTTTTTACTCTGCCCTCCACCCTGAAGGCCTAAGTGTACACGGTTCCTCTCATGGCTGTGGCCTAAGGCTACACACAACATTCTCTGTAGGTTCAGCCCATGTGAACTAGGATGGAACTTTTCTTAAAGACATAAGCAAACACTCAGGGATCAAGCTCTCCACATTTATTTAGACAAACAAACCCTTAAATAGTGTGTGCTAGGAATTGTTCCAAACACTTTCAAGTCGTGCTAGGAATTGTTCCAAACACTTTAAAGATATTAATTCATTTACTCCTTCACAAGGGCCCTAAGAAGTTGTGCTAATAGTAACAAGATATCATTATTTTTTCTCAGAAGTAGGTGCTATTTTGTCATCATCTGCTTTTATGGATGAAGGAACCAGCTAGTTGAAATAATTTGTTCTAGGTCATATAGCTGGTAAGTGGCAAAGCCAGGATTTGAACCCAGGCAATCTGGTTCCAAGGATGATGTTCCTATCATTGCACTATATTACCTCTCAATATTGAGTGTATTAAAAGACACTCCACACTAAGTATAATAGTTTTGCTGTTAAGATTTTTGAAAGGATTTTCTTTTAAAAAATTATTTACAAAGAACTCATTGCATCTATGATTAGCTCTGATTTCTTAGCAATCATCCTGAATATTTGGGAAATTCTGGGAAGTGAGAAAAATTAACCTATAAATTGTTTTCCAATGATGTAGTGAAGTTTTAGAAACAAAATTTAACAAGGAAATTGACTAATACTATATTCTGCAGACGTTATGTAAGCATTCACTAAATTGGGTTTTTCCAGTTTTCCTTTTGTGTTTAGGAATCAATAAACCATTTCAGACCTGTAAGATTTCTGTAAGCACTTGGAAAGCTTTTAGCCCTAACCGCTGTGCTCCCAGAGGATAGATCAGCTCTGTTCAAGGACAACAAGGAAATAAACCCAGAAACCACAAGTCACCTAAGAACACCAAGCTTTATGTATCAAGGAGCTCAGATTCTGATCTTATTCTACCCTGCTGCTCACTGCTCTCAGCTCTCACTGGTTTCTGTCCTGAAACATTTGTGTCTGAGCCTTTGGCACCAACTTCCCTCCTCCCAGATCCCTGGGTCCAGGAGGGTAAACTCATAAACCCGCAAAGCAGAGGCCCTTCCTAGGCAGCTGGTTGACCAGATGCCTGAGACCTCACCCGCACCTCTTTTAGGGTCTACCCAGATGTGACTTTCCTCCAGGGCAGACTCTGCCACCACACACTTCAAACAGGCAGCTGCAAGAGACTCCTGGTTGTGAATCGAGAAAGAGAGAGATGACCAGAGCTTGAGACAGAGGTGAGTAAAGCTAGGTCAACCTATTTGCCTGAATAGGATAGAGGGGAGGAACCCCAGAGGCTGTGCAGGACTTAAAATCCTTTGAAAGTAGGGGAGAGGAAGAAAGGCTTTGCTAAGGAAATGACACTAAAGTGTTGTCTGGGACACCAAAGACTTGTGGCTGATAAGAGGAACTCTGTGCAGAAGCCAGGCCACTGAAAGGGAAACAACCCACCCTGTGCCCCGACAAGAAGAGGCTCGTGTGGTATCAGCAGCAGCCAGTCAGTCCCCACCCCACTCCTCCCAGTGTCCACACAGGGACTTCTTCCTTGGGGAAGGAAAACAGGCACCCTTTGCTTACTTGAAACTCCATCTCACACATGCCAGAGCTCTGGGATGTCCAATTTACGTCCCTACAGATGCAGGGAAACCTGTTTCCTGACTCCCTTCTCCTCCCACCTTGGCCTCTGCTCCTGGTTGACATTACTCAGCTGGGAAGCCGATTCTGGCCAGGTAGGCAAATGCAGCCCAAGCACAGATCTGGGGATTGCCAGCTGAGTCTCCTAAGCGGCTGGGTCCTTAAAGTCAGGTGCAAGGACTCAGGCTGGGCTGGGAAGGCAGACAAGGGACCCACGAAACTCAGAGGTAGCTGAAAGGTTGGGAACTGACAGAGAAAACGACAGACATGGCTCCTTCTGGTGTGACCCCCTCTCTCAGATCAAGAAACTGGAGCAGAGATTGAGCTGAAGTGGAGATGAAGGGGTAAATATATGTGGCCAGGAAATGGGAGGAAATGAAACGGAAAGGAACCTACATTTGTAGAGTGCTTACCATGAGCCTGGAGTTTGCTTGGTCCTTTCCAAGCTTTATTTCACTGAAGTCTCCCTAACAATCCTTTGAAATGTTACCACCTTTAATAGATGCCTAGAAGAGTTGGAGTTGGGACCCAAGAACAATACTTTGAACAATCCACCAGGCCCAAGTTTCTTTGGAGGTTGTACACACTCTACTGTCTCAATTAGAATCCCACTCCCACCCTGATAACCTGTTTTTAGCGGGCATTTTTGGCTGTCTTGCATCTGAAGGTCTTCTTTTGTTTGAGAAATTACCCTTCCCCTCCCTTCCCCCCATCCCCGGTCCTCCTCCCACTTTATTGACAAGTCGCTCACTGTTTTGGATGGGAGGCACAGCCTACCTACATGTAGACACTGAAAACACCGGGTGCTTGCTTTCCTGCTGTTCCTTCCAGCTGGGATGAGAGCACGTGACCAGGCAGCGCAGCCAGGGCCCTGGTGTTGAAGCTGGTGGTGCAGGAAGCAGAGAGCGGGTCTAGCCCAGCTGCAGAGGGGCCACACCGGCATCTAGTGTCTAATGGTGGGTGACAGCAGGGGCCTTGGGAACCCATTCAGGGCTCCAGCGGTCTTTGTGCCAAACCTAGTTCTATGGCCTTCTTGATGAGAAGCAGTATTCTGTGATCAATCATTTATCTCCTTAAATAAGTCAGAGTTAGTGCCGATGGCTTACAACTAAGAACTTTGATAGAGACATTGGACAAAGTCCCAGAACCAGAAAACACCAGATAAGACACATTTGGATATCTGGACACACAGACCAAGCTCAAGCCTTCCCCCACCAGCCTGATCTCTTGTCCTGGAGACTGGGATGTCCAGAGGGATCCAAAATCCAGAGGCTCCAGACCTCCAGCAGGTGAGGGGGCTAGAGAGGTGGGGAGTGGTGACAGGGAAGGGATGGGGACTGGATTGGAAGAGGAACTGGAGACAGACATGGTGGAGGGAATAAGCGAGAAGTAATGTTGTTGGGTTCCCATCCCATCCCAGGTCTTGGCTTCAACCTAGCTCTGGCCTCAGCTATGTCTCACCTGTTCCATCTTCCCCCCATCACCAGCCTTCCCAAGCCTCAGAATCAGCAAATTCCTTCCCCAGTCCCAGCTCAGGGTGACACAAGGTTCAGGGGGTCCATCTCGTTCTCCATTCATGTGTGGTCAACTGCGCAGGCTGTCCTGTGCCCACAATGGGCCCCACTGCCCTGAGTGGGTGACTTTACCCTCCCCCTTTCCTAAGAATCTCAACAGATGTGCTCCCCCAGCCCTGAACCACAGACCCTGACCCCGACCTCTGTGTCCTCCTGCTCTTCCTGGGTCATGCTCTTCTTCCAGCACCCTCAGTTTCCCAGGCCCTGGTTCTGGGCTTTGAGGTCTATGGTGACATTCCATGGCCTGGTCCTGGGTGAGCTGGGGAAGGGGAGGATTCCAGGGGGTGAGGAGTTAGAGGAAACTCTCTTAGATACTCTTAGAAGCTCAAGATCTACTGGGCCAAACACCGGAAGGCCTCGTACTTCTGTATATTTCAAATAGAGCCATATTTCCTGTGAGGAGCCCCATCCATCCTTACCTGCCCTCTTCCCTCTCCACTCCTTCTACACAGGGAGGCCCCAGGGTGTATCCAGGGAAGGGCTGGGCTCAGCTCCAGGCTTTCCCGAAGATGCAGACTCCTGAGGCCCCAAGAACTTCCTGCAGGAACTCCAATGAGAGAGCCTCACAGCAGTTTTTAAGTCCCAGATCCCAGAGTCCCCGAAGTAAATTATGTATAGACCTTGACCCTCTCTTCTGATCTCCCTGAAGACCTGCCCTGGCTCACCGTCTGCTTCTGAGGCTTTCTCCACGTGGGCAGACGCAACTGGTTTTGTCTGTTGGTGGCCCCTTCTGGAGATACTGCCACACCCTGTGCAGCCCAGGCCCTGAGCCCAGCATTCCTGAGTCCCTTGTCAGTGTTTCCCATACTCAGCAAGCTGTCATTCAGCTTTGGCATCCTTGGTGTCAAAGATCCCCGGATCAATAACACAAGGTCCCACCTCCAGGGCAATGTGGGGACAGGGGGCAGAAGACAAAAACGGGTGATGTCAGTGCAGGCTGAGAAGTGCTCCAATGGGGGCTAAGTAGGCACAGGGGACACCTCGGATGCCGATTTGGAGTGGGTGTGGTCAGGGGGCGATTTCCCAGAGGGGGCCTTGCTGCAACCACTGGTAGTGAAGATTTGGGGAGAAAAGCTTAAATAATTTACCTTGTCTTTTAAAGCATCGTTTTCCTATGAAAATAGGCATCAAAAGTTATGAAGTAGAATGAAGTAGGATGCAAACCTCCATGTGAATTTTCAATGTAAAACAAGATATTTCAAAGAAATTTCCCACATGCAAAAAGTCTATAGACCCAGACTTTCCTGACCCCTCCTGCTGTGGGATAAGTCCTCATCCTCTGTGCTCAGCATGGAATGTTAGCGAATGCTATGTCCTTAGATATTTTTTGGGAAGCATCAGTCTCTGGGAAGATATCTAAATTCCTTAGCCATCCTTCAAGACCTATCACCATGGGACCCACTGCCCCAGCAACTTCCTCCCACATTATTCTCCTACACACTCTTTGTTCTCCGCCCCATGCCTATTTATAGCCCCCTAACAATATACAGTGTGCCAAGCTGGATCATTCCTTTATGATTTCCACAAGCTGCTCCCTTTGCCTGGAATGCTCCTGCCCACACATCCATCTGGCAAACTCCTACTCATCCTTCAAGACCCAGCTCAAGGGCTCCTTTTCTGTGAAGCCTTCCAGCAGGACCAAGCAGACCGAGTAAATTCCTCCTGTGCATCATTTCCTGGTGTCTGTGTCCTGCTCCTTGTGCGGAGATTTCTGTGTTTCACTTTCTCTCTAAGTTGATGGTGGGGGCTTGGAGGAGACACTGTGTCTTTGTATTTGTAGCCCTAGTCCTAAACATAGCGCCTGGCATGACAGGTGTCTATAAATATTTTGTACAAAGGAACAAATGAACAAAACTTACTTTGACTCTTTCCTTCTCTTTGGTTTTTAGAGTCAAGATAAGGAGACCATCATTTTCTCATAAACTTTAGAAAATGTTAAGAAAATCACTCACCACAAAGGAAAAAAAACTTCATTTAACCTCTTTTTGTAGCTCTTCAGATACAATAACCCATGTCATTCTGCAGAGAACTCACCAAAGTGGTTCTTTGACCCAGATGCATTAGTAGAAGTAGCTAGGTGGGGAAAGGACAGTGGGACTATAGGGTCTAGCCCGGTTCCTCTAAGTCACAGCAATAGCAGCAGTAGGGGCTGACACACCATGTCCCAGGCTCTGTTGTAGGGCCCTTGCTCATACAAGTATATACAGCGACTCATTTAATCCTCACAAAAGCCTTATAAGGCAGCTACTATTATTGTTCCCATTTTAGAGATGAAGAAATTGAAGCACAGAGAGGTTGAGTAACTAGTTATTTGGCTAGCTGGTGGCAGAGCTGGGATTCAAGCCCAGGAAGTCTAACGTGTCAGTCCATTCTCCCAAACTAAATGCTATATTAGCAACATGAGCAAAGATGTATAATGATGGTCATTTTGGTGAACAATATAGGGAATGTGAGGTAGAAAAGGAGTGTGCTTTTTCACAACCAATCACTCCAGTCCCAGGCTGTGGGATGCCCTCCGGGTTCCAAAGTATCTGTCAACGTGCTCAGCATCACTTTGTACAACTTCAAGACCCAGAGGGCCCTGTCGCCTCTTTGGCTGCCATGCATTTTAAATTCTTTTTACTGCATTTCACTTTACTTTTACATGATTTGTTTCCATTGGCTTCCTTCATCTTGAAGCAGAATCCTCCCCAGTCAACTCAGGAAGTGGGGGCTCTCCCTTCCCTCCTGGGTACCTTTCACAACAGCATCTCAGGTTAGGGATCCTGCTGAGACCAATTTCCTAGGGTGTACATGGCAGGACCTTCACCCTTCATTGACTCCTGTACCACATCGATGTTTCAAGCAGAGGGCATGACATATGCAAAAATTCAGGAGTGAGAAAAAAGCTAGACTTGTTCATGGAGCAGCTGAGATGCTACTTAATGAATGATGGAAAGGTGTACAAGAGGGGAAGAAGATGGAATGGGAAGGTAGTCTGAGTCTACTTTTGATTGTGAAAGGCCTTATCTTCAAAGTAGAGACATTGGATTTTTTTTACTCCTATAGGCAATGAAGAGCAATTTGCAGACACTTTCTTAATGATTAGGAAATACTGCCATCATGTGGCTGTCAGATGATGCACGCTCCAAACTGTAAATGGCCCAGTTTTCTGATGTTTAGCAATGAAACCAAAGAACATATCTCGATTCAAATAGCTGCAGTGACCCAGTTGTAACCTTAATCCTAATGTTAAAAAGATTAAAAGAATATTCTTAATAAAGTTTTTCAAGAAATCAACACCTGAATTCAATTCTCAAATTTCTTACTTTGTTTTAAAAATTTTAGTCTAAATCTTCAGGGTTCTGACCACAGGATGCATTCTATTTCCATGAACCCCTATCTTAGAATCATAAACTCCCTGGCCCCGCAAAGGTGTACCATTTCCAGGCCAGTTTAGCTTCAAACTGTCTTCACACCATTTCCCGCCACTGGCGGATTCTATTTCAGTCCTAGGTCTGTTTTCCTTGTATGGTCCTTGAGTTGGACAGATGTAAATTCAAGTATTTCCACCATTTTTAGCTGGGTAATTTTGGGCAAGTCACCTAATCTTTCTAAGCTTCAGTCACTTCATCTGTAAAAGATGACACCTTCTTCACAGGGTTATTGTGAGATTGCAAAGATGAGCGTAAAGAGTGCCTGTCATAGCTCCTGTAATAATAATAATATTCCTTCCCCTCCAACCCTGAGGCCGTATTATTGTTGAGCGCGGAAGCAGCACTCACTCAGTGTGGATCTGTGATTTGACATCCGATATTCCTGGTCCTCCAGCAACGTTTTCTGATAATAAAATGAATCATCCTCTCAGGTCTTGCGGGGACCACCCCTATTTCTGTGCGTTGCGTACAGACCTTAGGCTTGCTGGGGTTTGCAATCCACTCGTCTGCCCCGTGCGCAGCAGGTGGCAGGTGCGTGGGCGTGAGCGGGGCGGGGCGGCATTCATTCCTCCCCGCTCTCTTCTGATGTGCGTGCGTGCGTGTGTGTATATATATATATATATAATTCAATCCCCGTGGGACTCAGCTTCTGGCCTCACCCGTAGCTCAGCAGATTGGCTGATTGTCTCAGCTCGCCCCCGCCTTCCAAAGCCCCAGTGTCCCAGGTGGCTCAGGCCCCCTGTGGTGATCTCTGTTTACCGAGAGAGCCCGTAAGTTGGGCTCCATCTCTGCTCTGGCTCCCCTCTGGGGCCCCGCCCGCCTAGGAATCGGGGAGAAACCGGGCCAAGCCAGTCCTCGCCCTTTCCTTCCCCGCAGCGACCGGGGAGGTCGGGTAAGGGGTAAGGGGTGCGTGTGGGAAAGGGAGTCCCGGGGCTGGGGGATCGGCGGTCACTCCGTCCCGGTACCTCGCGCGGACCCAGGAATTCTATCCCTAGGCCTAGCTCCCGCTCCCCCCGCCCCCTCCTTATCGTGCTCAGGGTGACGAGCCCACCCTGGGTAAGCATCCAGAAGCTGGGTCTCAGGGATGCCCATGTCCGTGGAGGAGGCACAGATTCTGAGACTTTATTCACACGTGTTCCTCCTCCCCCAGACGGCGATGACCCCTAAGCCGGCCGGACCCCCGGACGGGGGCTGGGGCTGGGTGGTGGCAGCCGCAGCCTTCGCGGTGAATGGGCTCTCCTACGGGCTGTTACGTTCCCTGGGCCTTGTCCTCCCTGACCTCGCGGAGCATTTTGACCGAAGCGCTCAGGATACTGCGTGGGTCAGCGCTCTGGCCCTGGCCGTGCAGCAGGCAGCCAGTGAGGGGAGGGCCCCGTTGTGGGAGGCGGGAACGGGGGTGGAGGGGCCGTGGGTGTCATCGTGGGGGACCCGTCTAATTACCAGGCAATCTGAAGGGCGACCGGTAGAACCAACTTCTAGAAAAGAATGGGTCCTGGGGTCAAGGGGAGGAGCTATTAGGCTGGAGGAGGAGCTTTAGACCAGGCAAACGGCCAATGAGAAATGTTGGAGCGAGTTTGGCGGCCCAGGGGCGTGTCTCCCGTTGACTCCGCCCCCTTCTAGGCCCAGTGGGCAGTGCCCTGAGCACCCGCTGGGGAGCGCGCCCCGTGGTGATGGTTGGGGGCGTCCTCACCTCGCTCGGCTTCGTCTTCTCCGCTTTCGCCCGCAGTCAGCTGCACCTCTACCTTGGCTTGGGCGTTTTCGCCGGTGAGAGGAGAGGGATACCTGGGTCCTTAGGGGTGATGGTGGACACCGGAGATTTTTGATGACTGGAGGCCAACGGGGCGGGGGCCTCCTGCAAGGAGCAGGGCTGGGATTGCTGGGGTAGGCATCCCAGGTCCCCGTCCTCACCCGTCATATCCATTCGCAGGCTCCGGCTGGGCCTTGGTGTTCGCCCCTGCCCTCGGGACCCTCTCCCGTTACTTCTCCCGCCGTCGAGTCTTGGCGGTGGGGCTGGCACTCACGGGCAATGGGGCCTCCTCACTGCTCCTGGCGCCCACCTTGCAGCTCCTCCTTGATACTTTCGGCTGGCGGGGCGCCCTGCTTCTCCTTGGCGCCATTACCCTCCACCTCACCCCCTGTGGTGCCCTGCTGCGACCTCTGGCGCTCCCTGGAGACACCCCTTCCCCACCCCGCGGGCCCCTAGCTGCCCTAGGCCTGGATCTCTTCAAACGCCGGGCCTTCTTAGTTTTTGCTCTGGGAACCGCCCTAGTGGGGGGCGGGTACTTCGTCCCCTACGTGCACTTGGCCCCTCATGCTTTAGACCGGGGCCTGGGTGGGTATGGGGCAGCGCTGGTGGTGGCAGTGGCCGCAGTGGGGGATGCGGGCGCCCGGCTGGTCTGCGGGTGGCTGGCAGACCAGGGCTGGGCGCCCCTCCCGCGGCTGCTGATGGTTTTTGCGGCTCTGACCGGGTTGGGGCTGCTGGCAGTGGGACTGGTGCCTGTAGTGGGGAGTGAGGAGGGCTGGGAGGGGGCCCTGCTAGCCGCGGCTGGAGCCTATGGGCTGAGCGCAGGAAGTTACGCCCCACTGGTTTTCGGTGTGCTCCCAGGGCTAGTGGGCATCGGAGGTGTTGTACAGGCCACAGGGCTGGTGATGATGCTGATGAGCCTCGGGGGGCTTCTGGGCCCTCCCCTGTCAGGTAAGGCCTAAGCCTGCAGATTCACTAGCAACCATCCTCTGCCCCTGGGGTTTGAGGCCTCTAAATTCCTTGTCCCTTCCTCTTAGGGTTCCTAAGGGATGAGACAGGAGACTTCACTGCCTCCTTCCTCGTGTGCGGCTCTTTCATCCTCTTGGGCAGCTTCATCTACATGGGGCTGCCCCGGGCACTGCCATCCTGCCGGCCAGCCTCACCTCCAGCCACCCCTCCACCTGAGATGGGGGAGCTGCTTCCAGTTCCTCAGGTTGCCTTGCTCCCCTCCGGAGGCCCTCACTCCAGTCTGGACACCACTTGTTGACCATTTTCTTGTTCGAGCCTCTCCCCAATAAAGAATTTCTATCTGATTTTCCCTGCAAGCTCCCACTGTTAGCCAATCTAGGATGCTGAAAACATGCTATTTAAGACATCCAAAAACGCTGGTTGAAAGGAACAGAATCCCACTAAGCCCTGGGGGAAAAGAAAGGTGTCTGTCTGTTCAACTAGTCCATTTCTCTTTGCCCAAGTTGTTGCCGGTTATCAGGTCATCACAGGGACTCTTCAAAGAGTCAACTGCCTGTTCCCTATAGTCTGTTTGGAAGGGGGTCTCCTGGGTGCCTTCTGCCCCAGGATCATTTGCTTCACTCCCAGTACCCAGACCTTCCAGATAACTCTTTCAATCTCCTTCTACAGGCCTGAGTGAAATACAAGAATTCTAGACCCCACACTTCAGCTCTCTCAGCTTTAGCTCCCACTCCCACACTACACTGCCCCCCACCCCGTGTCCCCCATTCTCTTAATTTCTTTTCTAAGTCACAGGGAATAGTGGGAAAGAGGGAGGTCTGTGCACAGGTGGGAAAAACTGTGGTCCAGAGAGAAGACTCCAGGGTTAAAATGTTTTGGGTCACCAAAGCTCCTGGACACTTGCTCCACTCCTCAGACATGATCCCATTCAGCCAATCCAAGCACATGGGCCCCAGCCCTTTTTGAAGTTCTGATTATTATCCAGTTCTCTTACTCAGTTTTATCTCAAAGGCGCATCCCTCTTTGCCAAACATGTCTTCAGAGAAGAAACTTAGTAGGCAACCCAGGAGATCACACGTGAAACATGGTAAGTCTCTCAGCCTTTGATTTTCACTGTTGACTCACAGCTCAGCAGGGCATGTTGAACTCCTGGATCCCTCTGAAAACGTTATGGAAGCAAAGAAGAGACAAGAGTCCTCAAAAAACACATAAGGTTGGCCCACACATTGCAGGAGCTCCAGCCTGCTCTGGGGGAGGCAGATCAAGATGCTTAAGGCACTGTGATTCTGTCAGAGCCAAGATGGGGCAAGAGGAGAAGACCTGGAGCTGTCAACATTTGGCTTTCTGGGTCTGAGAGCCCCTTTTTTGGATCTCAGTCCTCTTCCAGCCCTTCTTTGGGCAGGGGGACTTTGGTATCCAGTGCCTCTATCACAAGGTCGTGAGGCTTGGAGGTAGGAGCTGAGAAGCAGAAGTAGGGCAGAGTGACCAGAACTCCACTTCCTGCCAGCAGGAAGGCCCCGGCCACCACGAAAGAAGCAATATAGTTGCCTGTCACATCCCGGAGGTAGCCTAGGTTCAAGAGAGGAAAAGAATACACCTGGGTGATCTTTATAGTGGGACTGATGGCTCAGACACATTTTTGGGTGGAGGGAAAAGAATAATCCTTAATCTGTCATCTTGGAAGAGTTAGAACTCCCAAGGAGGACTGGATGAGCTTAAGAACTCTGGTTTCCAAAGGGCTTCAGAAGGTAATTCTGACCATCTTCCTGACTTCAGAAAGGACCTCCAAATCAGCCAGTGGGGATTTGGGGACCCAGATCAAGTCAGAGACATCTGTGCCTTTCTTTCTGGCAACTGTGGCCCTCCTTTCTATACCTTCAGTTAATAGTTAAGAGGAAAATGTTAAAGGTCTGAAGGTTCTGGCATCTGGACCCTGGAGAACTTTGACCAAATGGCTCAGACACTTGGGCTGGGGCCCAGTGGACCAAGGAAAAGGTTAGACACTGGCATGCTGTATCTGGCTGGCCAAGTCCAGCCAGGTCCTCTGAAAACCCAAGCTGTAGGTACCCTGCCAAGGGTTCCACCTAGCTTCTCTTAGTCTTTCTTTGCCGTATGGACCTGCTTTGGGGCTATGCAGATACAGTGTACTGTACCATGCCAAAGAGCCATGCTCATATATACTATTATGTGAGGAGTCCCGTCCCCACCATTGTATGGCAGCCCTTGCCCACCTGGAAACCCCATTCTCCTTACCTGCCAAAGGAGCCCCCAGCAGCCCCCCGATGCTCTCTACCATCTGCAACAGTCCCAGGCCACAGTATATCCTTCCAGTCCCCACCAGTTCAGGCAGCACGGAGAAGGCTACTGGGGTCAGGGCCCCTGATGTGAAGCCATAGGCCACAGCCAGAGCCACCAAAGCTGTGGGAGCCTGAGCCACAGGGAAAAGGATCAGTGACACCCCACTCAGGGTAGTCCAGAGCATCAGGAGTCGTGCCACAGGCCCTGGAACTACATCTCCTAGCCACCCAGAAGCTACACGCCCCACGAGGTCAGAAATAGCCACCACTGAGAGTAGGAAGGCAGCAGGCAGTGGGTCCCAACCCAGGTCCTGGAGATGGGCCACCAGGTGCACATAGGGAATGAAGTAGCCAGTGTTGATCAGGGTGAGGGCAACAGCATAACGGAGGAAGGGGCTGTGATGGAGGAGGGAGACAAGCTGGGCCCCAGCGCCACCTATAGCAGGGTCCTCAGTCAGGAATAGTGGACGGAGGAGAGCACCACAGGCCACCAAGTGGAGGGAGAGGGCAGACACCAGCAGCAGGGCCCCCCGCCAGGCATACTGGCTGAGCAGCCATTGGAAGAGTGGAGCAAAGGCAAAGGAGGAGAGGCCCACACCAGTCAGTGCCAGACCAGTGGCCAGGGATCGCCGGTGAGAGAAGTAACGGGACAAGCAGGCCAGGGTTGGAGTGAAGGTCAAGGCCCAGCCAGAGCCTGTCAAAAAGAAAAAAAATGGTGGTCGGGGTACTCTTAGGGAGCTCAGGGCAGCCAGTAATTCCAACACTGCCTAGCAGCAGAAAGGAGGACAGGCTTCGGTTACAATCTTAGGTTTGATACTTTCTAGCTGTTACAACCTTGGATATTTCACTTATGCAGCCAGCCTCAATCTCCACATCTGCAAAATGGGGGTAATATCTTATTGGGCTGTGGAGGCTTAGTGATAATGTTTGTAAAGTAACTAGCACAGAACTTTGGAGTTATACCTAGGCGCTACCATTTCTGGCCACATCGACTGTCATTTGCATAAGCTTCTAAAGCCTTTCTTCAGATGTAAATAGGATAATGTTATCTTTTTCATAGCCATAGTACTGGCTCAACTTTATAGTAATTCTTCCTCTTACACTCCAGTCCCACTAGCCCTGGCTCTGCATATCCGGGATTCATCATCTTTGAATTTCCTAATGTCCCTACCATGTGTGTCAACGTGGTCATCCCTTTTAAGAATTCCCTTTCAGGCACGGGTGCCAGCTAAAACTTTCTCTCAGAGTCTACCTAAGCCTTTTGGAAGGAACTGGAAGAAGGTGAAGTCCTGAGGCCAAAGACTCAGGCATCTGACTCTCCTGCCTTTGCCCAGGGTCTCACCTGAGAGCAGCCCAATACTCAGGTATAGGTGGGTCAAGGAGGTAGCAAAGGAGGCAAGCAGCATTCCCAATGCAGCCAAGATGCCCCCAGCCATCACCACGGGCCTGGGCCCGAACTTCGTGCTCAGGGCACTGCCCACTGGGCCTGGGTAAGGGGAAGGGTTTTGTGAGATCTCAGGCGTCCGTCTCCCGCATCCCCTCTCCCTTCCGAGGGTCTCAGGACGCGGGACCTGGGCGCGGCACTCACTCCCAAATTGCTGCACCGCGATTCCTATAGAGGCGATCCAGGAGACGCGTGCTGCTTGCTCTTCAAACGCCGCCACGAACTCCACGAAGAAGACCCCGAAGGAGCGGAGCACCCCGAACACCAGCGCCGACTGGAAGAAGGCTGAGAGCACCACCATCCATCCCCAGCCCCCGTCGGGGGGCTCTGCCCTACGCGCCATCTGGGAGGTAACAAGGCTGCCGCCACTAAAAGCCCCTTCGGGAGAAAGGCTCAGGACGCTCCACCTCCACCCACCCACCCAGCCGGATGGCTTGAAGCCACGCGGGGAAGGAGAGGCTGGTAGAGAGAGTACCCACCAGGGCTTGAAAGCTGCAGAGAGGCTGCGTGAGGCGCCTGCGCCTTTCCCCTAAGGGTCGATATAGGTGGGGAGAGCAGTTCCGTGCTGGCCCCGGCGATCGGCGTCCGGAGGTGTGGCTCCGCTGGCAGCGAGTAGAGAATCTAGGCCTCGGCTGTACGGGTCCGGGGCGGAGCCAACGTTTGGTGTAGGAGCCAGGGGGAGGCACTGAGTTTGAGCCCCACCCCTGAGGCGCGCTAGGCTTCTCGTGGATTATCTATTTTATCTTTGCAAGTGGCAGCACCTGGCCATCCTAGCCCATAGCTCTCCAATGAGGACGCGGGACGGCTGAACAGGGGGTGGAGCTAGAAAAACAGGGCGGGATTTAAAGCTTTGTTCTGGACTTGGGTAGTGAGTGGGACGCATGCGTAAAGAGGCCGACTAGATTAGCCGCACGAGACGCAGGACCCTAACTGTAGGTGTTTTCCGTTTCTTGTCCGCTTAGCCGACTAGTTTGTCCAGGTATCAGCGTCATGACCCTCGCGTAAGGAGTCCAGAGGAGTTGGTAGTGGATAAAGTGGTTCAGGAAAGGAAAACACACTTGCTTAATGAAGGGCCCAGGAGTTGCAAGGACCGGAGGGGGCGAACTGAGGAATTACGAAATGAGACTAAAACCAAATTACCCGGCCAAGCGCCTGTGGCCGCTATAATCTAGATGCCTGGATCCCTGCGGGGTTCAAAGGGCTAAGGGAAGAGACAAGGGGAGTGTGGGCTGTTGGACTCTTGGCCTTCATTTCTGTAATGGGAACTCCTTTCTGACATTTCTGTTCCCACTAACAGGAAAACTACAGGTCACGGAGACAAAATACCGGGGAGAGGAAGGGCAGCTGTGAGCTCATTCAGGGAACCCCCTGCCCCTTCTTCGGTGGAGTAGAGAAACCTTTTCCTCTGCCCTCTAGTAACTACCATTCCCTAACCACATTTTCTGATCTCATGGTGGAACAGACTAAAAAGACAAGCCATGACCACTGGAGCATTCAGCCCCTCCTACCCAACCAGAACCCAGTTCCTCCATCTTATATAGCACTAATGGCCTGACTTCCTGTTTCTTCCTGTAATTCAAGTTTTCAGGACCCTGACCTTGAAACTTGGGCTCAAGGGTCCATACCCAGACAAGTCCAGGTGAGGTGGTGAGAGAAGCTGTGTAATTTACATAAGCATGTGGAACCTTATCTTTTATATGGGAAATAAAAATAATCAAACTCCCCAAATCTTTTGATGTTAAGTGGAGTCACTTTGGCTGGCAAGGTGTGTGTCAAAGGTGTAGAAATTGGTGTGGCTGTGTAACGTAGTGGTTACTTGTTCAGTCTTTAGAATCAAGTCATACTTCCAGTCTTGCTTTCATCACTTATTAATTTGGCCAAGATAGTGAACCTCTCAAATGGTTTCCCTATCTGTAAACTGGAGATAATACTACCACCTACTTTTTAGGGTTGTCAGGGGAGTTGAATTAGTCAATCTATGCATTGAAATGCTTAATTTAGGGCCTGACAGGTAGCAGGAGATATTATTAGCTGGTTTCATTTCATTAGCAGATAAGCATAGTAGGAGGGAGAAGGGAGGTTTTAGTTTAATGTTTGATTTTTTGCATAAAAAAAAAAAGAGTCTAATTCAGGTCATGGGTTTTTAAAGATTGAGAAACCACCACAAACTGTAAATGTTGGAGGGAACTGCAGAGACTATGTTAATGGACTTATTTCACAGATGAGGAATTTAAGTCCAAAAGGGAGGTAACTTATCAGAATTAGTGACTCTGTACCCATGGGGCAGAACAGAGATGTGCACCCAGGACACACACAGGACAAGAGAAAGGGTGGGAGAGAAGCATGCACTGGGCAATGGATAGATTCCAAGACACCACTGCTGGGGGAGGGGTGGAGCTGGCATGTTGGCTCTGATCACACAGCCTTCTCACTGCCACCTCCAGCCCTACTGTCTTTGTGGGACCCAAGTCTATCCATTTTCCTTGGTGGTGGGGTGGGTAGGGGGTGTCCCAAGCATTAAGATCCCCAGCACAGATGCATCCCCCAGCCTCTTGGTATTATTAGTGGTTTCCTGGTTTCTCCCTGCTGCTTCCACACCCCAGGCAGGATGTGACTTCAGAGCAGCAGGATGCAGGTGGCTCCGGAGAAACTTCATGAAGTCACTGGTTCCTACACAATGAGCCGGAAGGCAAGGGCAAGGAAGGGGAGAACAAGGCCCATTTAACATGTCTGTTGGGATAGGACAGTGAAATGGGCACAGAACCCCAGATGGTATCCAGGAGGGAAGGACCCTCTTTCTCCAGCTCACCCAGTCCCCAGATCTCCCAGGCAAGAACCCAGGACACAACACAGCAGGCAGCACAGAGAGGCTTCTTTATTCCATGATTCTGATCTTGCAAGATCTAACATCTCCACCCCTAGGCACTCTCCACCTGCCCATTCAATCTGCTAAAAAAAAAAAAAAATCATGGTTCCTTCTTACATCTCCCTTCCCTTTTCCCTCCCTCCTTTAATTCTGCAGTAGGGAGGAAGAGGAAAAGAGGGAGAAGAGTAGCTTTCTCACTAGTCCCCAAGTGACAGCCGCTAGTACTGACCTATGCTGAGGAAGTTCTACCCTATAAATTCAAAGTGCTTCTTACCCTCCACCCCATGCTCCATAATCACACCCCAGGGCAATAGGAGGAACTGTAAATCAAAGCTTCAGAGTATCATCTAACATTCCAGACATTCCACCAAGAGGCAACCCCATTCTTAACTTTCTACTTACTTGGCCTATACCAGAGACTGTGCCCCTCAACCAACCTCTTAATCCTACCTGGTTACTTGGTCAACTAGAAGGTCCAGTCAATCAATCAGTCCTTCAAATCTTTTAAATCCCTAATCCCACTGGTAATTCCAATCAAAATCCAAACTACAGCAAATCCAGAATGGAACTCAGCCCTTTTTCTCTCCCTGTGGAAGTTTCTAGTGCATTCACTGGTTCCAGATAGGAATGCAGTGATGGGAACACCAGGTCACAGACCCAGCTTTTCTAAGGGAAGAAAGTTAACAGTGACTTCCAGAGGCAAAGAAGTTTCTGGAATCTGGACACTTGCCAGAAGATGTCCAAAACCCACTAGAAGAGGAGTTCCTCTCAGGTAGAGACAACCCCAATGAACATTCAAACCTAGATGCCTTTGCAGTTAAGGACCGAGTCATAACTCTTTACCAATCAGTCAAGATGAGTTTTGTAATTCTCCCCTAGGTCATAACAATCTCAGAGACTGGGTGGAAACAGAAAAGGGTGCATTATCTCTGATAAGGAATTTCATCTATCTCCCCCATGGAGGGATCAATTTAGTGCCAGGAACAGGACCTAGTGGGAGGATTATGGGCTCAACTGAAATCCCTGGGTGGGCTCTATCATGACAGATAGACAAAGCAGAGCCAAACCCAGGTGACCAGACTAATGGGACAGTTAGGGGCATAAGAGAAAGCCTCTCAATCACCCCTCCAGTCCAGTTCAAAGCCCGCAGACCCCACAGCCTCCAGGAGGCATTTATTACCTCCATTTCAGGCTCACCATAAAGGCTCCTATAACCCCTGAAGAACAGAGAAAAGTCTATATCCAGTTCTAGCCTGCTAGAGAACCCACAATATCCAGAATACCAGAGAGGGTTCCTGACCCAATTCCACAAACTCACATGTTCCCAGAGCTGCCCTAGCTTAAAGGTTCCAGACCTAGAATTGGAGGGGCAGGACACAGAGAATCTCTTTCTCCATTTTAAACAAACCAACAAGCAAACAAATAGGAAAAAGAACAATTCTAAAGATAAAAGATATGACAATAATAATATAAAACACTCGAGCCAAAGGAGACAGCCAAGTGCTAATCTCTGCCAGCAGAGCTATGACCTCACATTCTGTGTTTCAGGTCACTTTTGGTCACACTTCTGGAAGAAGGAAGTGGGAAATGCAATAGAATGAAGGCCCTCAATAAATTATATTTACAGATAAACCAAATGAGATGGGGGCTGCAGGAGGAGGGCTATCCCCTTAAGAGAAGGAGGCCTCAAGCCTCTCCCCTCCTCCAGCTCCCAGCTTGCTCTCTCCTCAGCAACAATTTTGATTGTGGGAAGAGGTTTTGACCAGCAAAACAGAAGCAGATCAAGCCGGGATCTGCCACCCCTGCTCTACCCAGTAAGAATTTAAGGTAGTGGCAAATTCTGCCCCGGAGGGGCCTTGCACACCCCCATGCCCAAACCTGACCAGAAAGCCAGGTGCCAGCCCGCAGCATTCCCGGCTTCCAGGAAGCGAGTGGGGTCTGGGCCAGCACTCAGCTAGGGTCCCCCCAGAATGTGGTAATGCACTTTGGTGTTGGTAGTAGCTCCGTGTTTCTGGCGCAGATGCAGCCGCAGTTGACTCTTGTGCCGGAAATGCAGGCCACAGGGGTCGCACTGTGGGAGGACAGCCCAGTCAGGTCCCTCCCCTTCCACAACCACCTTTTAGGTGTTGAGCGAGGGCGAACCATCCAGCTCTCCCCCGGAGAAGCTCGATGGTCCTTCCGTCCTCCCAAATTCTCGAGGGCAGGCCAAGGAGGCAGGTCCCGCCCTCTTCGGCAGACGTTTAGCCCTCCCGTGGCTCTTCTCCAGGATGGCAGCCAGCCAAGAGCCTACCTTCTGTGCCTGCGCGTCCCTACCCCGGCGCCTGCCCCTAACTCACGCAGACTTTTCCAGGACACCGCCCACTTCGCAGACAGCTAAGGACGGCCCGGGCCACTCCTCTCAGAGCCCGGCCCCGGGGTAAACGGGAGGTCGTTCTAAGGCTTTGGGCCGGGCCAGGTCGGGTACTCACGTGGTAAGGCTTCTCTCCGGTGTGGATGCGAACATGGCTCTTCAGGGTCTGTAGGTGGCGGAAGCGAGTCCCACAGGTGGGACAAGGATAGGGCTTCTCCCCGGTGTGGATCAGCACATGAGCGCGCAGATGAGCTACCTGGGAGCGGAGGGGACTTCAGAGTGCGTCTCTGGGAGGGACAGATCCTCCCTACAGGGCCCCCTCCGTCCTCTTGGCAAACTGGCCTTTAAACCGGGTGGGAGTGGCTCCGTACCTGAACAAAGCGCGAGCCGCACGTCTCACATTTGTAGGGTTTCTCTCCCGAATGGATGCGGCTATGCGTTTTCAGGTTAGCCGGCCGGTTGAAGCGGGCTCCGCAGATGGAGCAGTGGTAGGGCTTCTCCCCTGGAAGCAGGGAGGAAGGGAGGTCAGGAGCTTGGCCCTAGGACACCTGTGGGCATAAAGCCAGGGCCCTCTCCTCCCTGCTCCTCCCCTACCTGTATGCACTGTGCGGTGACTGGCCAGGTTGCCCTTGTAACGGAAGGCAGACCGGCAGAGCTGACACTTGTATGGCTTGTCCTCATCCCCAGGAGCTAAGGAGTCCAGCCCTGATGAGCACCCAGCCACAGCCTCACAGTTCTGGCAGCTGAAAAATTCACTTCCTGGGAAGGGAGGTGGGTAATCACAGTACCAGTGAATCCTCAAACCACAGAGTAGTAAGTTTTCTTTTTCCCAACTTACTGTTAAGGCTTAGGGGGTTTACTTGACTTGCTCAAGGTCACGTGACTAGTAAGGGGACAAGCCAAGATCTGACTCCATGTGTGTCTGACTCAAGTACTCTGCTAATCTCTTTAGTGATGATAGTGGAGACCCCTAATAGAGGGTGGAAGTTTCTGTTTCTTTCTCCTCTCTTGTACCACTCTGGATGACATCTTGCCAGAGAAGCCTGCCAAGCCTTGGGCTGGGAATAGGCCAGAAGTTCCTAAACTTTGCTGCTCATCAGGAAGCTTTCAAAAACACTGATGCCTGGCTTCTACTTCCAGAAATTCTGACCTATGGGGTGTGACCTGGGCAATGAGATTTTTAAAAATCTCCCTAAGTGATTCTAATATGCAGTAACTGGAATAGGCTTTTCCTGAGGCCTTTGGCCCAAATGGGCCTTGAGCAGCCACAGGAGAAAATCCAAGGAGACAGAAGGAGGGGCTCTTACCTGGTGGCGGATGAACTCCCCCAGAGGGAGATCCTGTGGTCTCTTGAGCCAAGGGTGTGAGGAGAGGGGGGTTACTGACTGGAGCTCCACATTTGAACTGTGCAGTGGCAGCAGTGGGAGAGAGCCTAGCAGATGGCAAGGCCCAGAGGAAAAGGTAAGGAGAGATTATATAGAAGGGGTTCTCCCCTGGAGAACTTGGAGCCAAAGGCCCACCTTATGGATGTTAGCCAGTATTGACCAACGAGCTATATCCAGTTGTGCTGCCAAAGTCCCACCCCACTGAGTCAGCTGGGCCTCTGGCTCCTAAGGTAGGCTAGTATCTCTGAAATCCTCCCTCTCACTCCCTACTCCTGACCCACCCAGGCCTCTACAAATTCTTGGGGTTCCAGTTTCTGTACCTGCTTTGGGGACCAGGAATGGGTCCTTCTTCACTGCCACTGCTGCTGCTGGAAGCCTCATCTCCACTGGAGAGCCCAGCTTGGCGGCATAGTTGACCAGAACTCCTGTCCCCTGACAGACTCCCTGCTTGGGAGGCCTGAGAGTTTAGCACGATGAACTTGTACTTCTTCCAGTTGCAGGCCTTGGGGTCTGGGCTGCCTGGACTGGGAGGGACTTGACTGCAGCTGCGAGACTCAGTAGGTGGGTCTGGGTGCCCTTCAGAGCACCTGGGGCTGCCTGGTGGAGGGGCCGTTGGGGTCGTAGGAGGTTCTGCCTCCAGGGGCCGCAGGGAGATGCCCAGAGGTTCATAGCTGGGAAAAGTGTGGACATTAGTGCTATTTCCTAATCTTGACCTCTGCGTGGGGTGCCACCACACCCACGGAGAACACAAAGCTGGGGCTCCCTCACCTGGCCTGGATGAAGCGGTGGCATGTCTGGACCACGTGTTCCATCTGCAAGTAGGTGGCGGCCGCAAGGACAGCTGGTGCAGTGGCTGGTGAGAGGCGTAGGCGCGAAGTGTACATGAAGTCCAGAAGAGGAGCGAAGCCTCCAGCTTCGGGGCCCCCGGGCAAGGAGAGCACGTCTACCCCCACTCCTGCACGACCTCGGAAAATTGAGTAGAAGAAGCCACTGGAAAGAAAGCAGACAACTCATGTTAGGGATTGGGGAAACTGAGGGAGACACGCACCACGGTACAAAGCCACGACCTGTATAAAAAGCCCCGCCTCCTCTATCGTCCTGTCCCCAATTCCGGGACGCTCCGCCTCCCACTTCTGGAAGACGGGGCTTCGGATTCCTTCCGAAAGACCTTGTGGCCCCGCCCCTTTCCCATTTGGTCCCACCCCAACCTGTGAGCCACCCCTCAAACCTGCAGGCGATAAGAACTGCCTTGTGAGCTCGAAGGGGCTGCCCGCCAACCAACAGCGTGACGTCAGTGAGGATCCCGCGCAAGCGCAGCTCATTCAGGTTGCCGAGCACGTCGGAGGAGTGGCGAGTGAACTCGCGGACGTAGCCCAGCGCTCCCTCCGGAGTAGTGGTGGAACCCATAGCGACGCGGGCCTGAGGGTGCCAAAGAAAGGGCTCAGGATCCAGGCAGCCCTCAGACGTCTTCCCATCCAGTTTGCTTCTTCCTCTTGGGTGCAGCTAGAGCCAAGCCCCCGGCCTCGACTTACTTAGCCTCACTTAATTCATCTGATTCTGCGCTCAACCACACCATTGCTCGTTTTCCTTCTGTAGATTCCACAGCGCTCGGAGAGAGTTGAAGGTTCCCACACCGCGGCGTCGATGGCGAGCGTGAGGAATCTGGCCCGCAGCGCCCTTAATCCGACTCCTAGTGCCCTTCCAACACCCCACACCCCTCTGCTGTGCGCCTAAGTCTCAGGTGTCCGACCCTGGCCAGAGACCCCAGACGACCTGCGGTCCACACCCCTCCAAATCCCAATGGAAGCTCGGAACCACGAATTCTACTACTATCTCTCCCGACCCTAGTTTAGCCCACTTTCTGGGCCTCAGTTTTCCTACCATCAACAAGCCCCAATCCTCTTCGGAGACCCAGGAATCTGGCCCCTCGGTCTCTCTTTCTTACCCCCGTCCTGCAGGGGCTGCGGCTTCTCTTCTCAAGGGGGCGGGGTCTCTCTCCCCTCTTGGCCTCGGCTCCTTTATCAGGCCGGGATGTCGGGGGCGGGGGTGGAGGTGGGGTGAACGCCTGGGTCTGTATCCTTCCTTCCTCCCTAGCTCTCCAGATGGCGAGCCCGGGGCGGGGTCTGCGGCTCCAGGGCGGGACCTCAGAAACGCTGGGTGGTCGTAACCTAAGGGGTCTTAGACTACTGGAAGTGGAACCGCAGGTGGGACATTGGCATTGGGGAGGAGGTTGGGGATATCGAGATTGGAAATATGGGTGACCTCGGTCGTCTGGGGGGCCTGGGACACCGAAAATGTGTTAGCTTTTGGAAGATTCCAGGAGCATGTTACAGGAGAGTGAATACAGCAAAACTCCCTTTTCCAATATACGGTATTAAGGGAGCTGAAAGGGAGCCCAAAGAAGCATCAGGTTTGGGAAGGCAATAGTGGGCCCCGGTGGGGTCTCAGACAGCGCAAGGGTGTGGTGTGAATGACAGGCTCCTCTAGCGGGGCCTACAGAAAGGGGGGCTCTGACCAGTGGGGTAGGGAGGGGCGGATATGATTTCTAGTTCGTTTCCTTCCATTGTCCTGCGACCGGACGGCTCCGCCAGCTGCTTCCCCTCGAGGAGGTGGGGAAAGCCCCGGGTAGGGACCGAGAGACGCTCAGGAGACCTAGGCGTCCGGACTCTCGCTCCCGACCCTCTTCTGAATCCTTTTAGGGATCCAGAGAGACAGACTCCCGCCCAAAGTCCGCTCACCCTCCCCCAATCCCAGCTCACTAGGGCCTCGGGCACCCGCCCGTCGGCTACGCTTTGGAGGCTGGCGGGACGCCGGGGTCCAGCGCGGCAAGTAGGCAAAGCTCGGCAATGTTTAGCTCCTTCCACGAGGGGGCGGACGAGCACTAGCCTCTCCTCGCTGTCTCCACCCGGCTGGGGTCCGCTCAGACGGGGGCGCAGGATCGATTCGGTCTGGGCGGCTGAAACCTTCATCCTCCTTCCCTTTGCGCTGGTTTTATTTTGTCCCTCTGTCTTCTAGGAGGGGACTAGGGTTGGGCGGAGGGAAGGAGAATTGGGCGACGGAGGGGACTTTCCTCCGAGGCTGGGGTTTCTACCTGGGGTGAGAAATCCGCGGGCTTTGGGAGCAAGGGAAATGGGTGGGACAAGGAGTGGGATCTCAGCCTTGGGAGCACATGGTTTTCTTTTCTAATTAAGCTAGACACTAGTATCTGTCTTTAGAGATTATGAAAGTTGGGTGGGGTGAGCAGAGAAAAGACAAAACAGGGAGGATCTCCAGGGTAAAAGAAGGGAGAGAGGGCAGAAGGGCTCTGATAACCCAAATTATAAGTGCCCGATCCAAAAGATAGGCACGGCCACACCTCTTGTTTTGTTTTGGGAGATGTTTGGGGGTGGGGCGAGATCCATTTGCAGAAGCGGGCTGGAGCTGAGTTTGCGTTTGGGCTCAGAAGAGTCTACCATTGCCCAGAAATGACTGACCAGTATCCATGGAGCTGCAGTATCCAGGCCTGGGGCCCTCCCGTTTAGATTTGAGGGTGTCTTTATTTGGGTGCCTGAAAGGACTGCTGAGAAACTGGGAATGGGGGTGGTGAGATGGCTTTTGAATGTGAAGGTTACTTTGGTCTCTGCCCAGTTTGGAGGTGGGAGTTAGACTAGGGGCTCCCTTTGATATCAGGATAGAGTTGATTTTGTGTATCTGGTCAATTAGGGTGCATGTTTATTATGGGATGTTGAGTTAGTTTGGTTGGTCTGGGCCCTGCGGACAGCACTGGGGTTTGAAAGCCAATGTAAGTTTGAGGCAAGGAGCTGATTGTGAAGCTGCTTTAGTTATGCGGTTTCTGACACCCACAATTTGGAGAGTGTCATCTCGGAATATCAGGAGAACCTACTAGTGTTCTTTGGGCGATGGATGAGGGCTTGTTTTGGGGACTCATAGTCACTGGTGTATATGGACAAACTGAATTCAAGTAGTCATGCTGGTTTTGGGGTACAGTCTGTTGTGGGGTGCCCTATAAGTTTCTAAGCTCGGATTAGATTTGAGGGGACATGAAGTTCAGTTAGGAGCTGTTTTTCTTAGCTTGAGGTGGAACATAATAGGAACCAGGGAGCGAGTTGGAGGGCCTTCTGTGATCGTGGGTCCTTGACGGGGAGCAAAGCTTTATATTTGGATGTTGTGGAAACTTATTTTGAGGGCAAGATATGCCTGTGTATACATAGATAGCCAAGAAACTTTTTCCAGGGGAGAAACAAGGTGAGGGCTCAGGGTACGGGACTAGGGTTTTGGGGTGTCTTTATTTGGGGGTGTTTGCCACTTTTTGGGTTCCTTGAGAGAAGCTGAGGGATGGATCATAAGGTGAGATTGATTTAGGGGCTCACTTAATTTGGAGCACGATGCTGGTTTAGGATGTCCTTTGCTTATAGCTCCCTATTCTAGAAATTTCTTCCTTTGGTGAACCCCCAAATATGTCCAGGATTTGAAGGGAGAAATTTGGAAAGGGAGTGTATCTCCTTTTATTTCTACATGGCCTGGGCAGATTTGAAGGGGAAAAGGTGGTTTCAGACTCTGAACCCCATTTTCTTAAGGAAGCATGCCTCGGTTTGGGGGAAGGTTGGGGAAACTGGGGTGTCTTGTGGTAAAGTGGACACCCCTGACCAGGGCAATGCTGTTGGAACTGTGGCAAAGGAGAAGTGGTGGTGGTACAAGGAGGTGATTCTTGTACCCTGATTTTCTAGGATGAGAGCCCCAAACAGAAAGCAGACAGAGGACTAGGAGTGTGGGTGAGGTGGGTGGGGGAGGGGTTCCCCACGGCAGCAGGGACTAGGGGGTAAGCCAGGCCAGCCCTGCACGCCTGGGTCCCTGCTCTCTTCGGCTCTCCTCCCCTCTCTCCCTCCCACCGCCCACCCCCCCAATCCAAGGAAAAAAAACTGCCTGTGCAACAGCAATGGCAGATTCCAATCCTCCAGGCTTTCCTAAACCACCACGGAGATCAGCCAGGGGGGAGGGGAGGGGAGGATCGGGCTTTCCTGCTTCCCTAAGACTGGGGCTATGAGCTTGACCTCCTGGCCCCTAGCCCTTCGAGGAGTGCCCCCCCGGTCTGCAAGCCAGGTTTCCTGGACCCTAGCCCCCGAGCGGGGGGGCCTAGAGAGACGGGGAGGAGGAAGGAGGGAGTGACTTCCAAAATTGGCATCGGGACAGAGCAGGGCTGGCGGGAGGCAGGTGAAAGACGGAATTTTCCTGAAAAAACGGGGGCATCTGAGAACCCCAAATTTGGGGAGCTAGTCCAGGACAGTCCTGCCAACATCCTAGATTTTTTTGGTATTTTTTGGGGCCCCCGGGACCCCTCTAGATGGGGTGAGGAATGTAGTGTTGGGGGAATCTGACTGGGGCACTGCAGCTGCCTCTCCCGCCGAGTTGGAGACGGATGGGCTGGGACGGGTTTGGGGGGGTGTCCCCAATTCTGACTGGGAATGGAGGAACCCCCTCCTGAGATCTCTTGTGGGGGTCCCCCCTCCCTAGGGCACTCCCCACTCCCTGAGCCAGCCGAGAGGAAGGAGGCCAGCGATGCGACTGGGGCGGCTCCTTTCTCCTGCACCCCAAATGTGAGGGATGCACCCCAAATTTTGCTCCCTTCAAAATAGGGGACCAGGATCTCAGGGGAGAGTAGCTGAGGTAAGTGGGGAGGAAAGTGTCCCCTGTTTTCAGGAGAGACGTGGCGGTTGGGGGGAGGTTTGGAGGTGCGTGCTGGGGTGGGGTTGGGCTTTGTCAGTCTTGAAACTGGGGGTATGACTGGAGAGACTTTCTCTTATGCCCCTAAACTGCAGCCCCCCAGAAGGAAACCAAAGGCTGTGTCCAGAGGGCCCCCCAACATCCCCAGCCATTACTATAGTGTTTGATTTGTTTCACCCCCACAAAGGCTCTGCCGAGAATGGGTGCTGGGGGCAGCTGTTCAGTTTGGGGGCTACGGAGGGTGGAGTGAGGAGCAGGAGGCCTTGGCAGGATTTGGTCTAGGACAGCTTGGGGTCTTGAGGGGGTCTGACATTTCCTGGGGCCTAAAAAGACTGCTTACACCCACCATCTTAGATCTTTTTGATTGTAAGAGTTTTGGGGGGTGTGTCGGAAGGGGGGTGGTAAAGGGTGGGATGGGAGGTGAGATGGTAACTTTTGGGTTTTAGAGCATATTATTTTGATTTGCGGAAGAGATTTTGGCCCTTGAATTTTGCTTTCTGGGGGTGCTTTTTCAAAATCAAGTCCTGGACAGGGGAAAAAGGCCGAGGGAAGGCCTAGGGTGGGGGTGGGGAGAGGCATGTTTGTCTCAGTTTAAACGTGGCTCTCTGGGGTGGGCCTACCTTCCTGGGCCTGGTGGATGGGCTGATGGGGGTTGTTGCGGGGGGTGGGACTTGGGTCCTGGGGGCCATGGGGAGTGGGAACAGTGCTGGGGCTTGAGTACCTGGCCCCCAGGTCCAGACAGCCCTCTTCCTGGGCCCTGCTGCTCCCCTTTTCCCCTGGCTTCCATTTCCTGCCTTTGGCCTCCATCTTGTGGCAGGCCCAGGGCCCAGGGCGACTTCCGGCCCCCCTCTCCCAACCATGTTCCAGCCCCACCACCTCTGGACTGCCAACTCCCAACCCTGCTGTCCTTGGCCTTCTGTCTCTCCTTGCTTTCTCTCGGGTTCTGACCCAGGGAGGAGAGGAATGGACACAGGAAGCCTTGGGGCCCTGCCCTTGCTGATTCGGGAGGCAGTTTGTTGGTCTCCCCCAGTCTTTCCCTATTTCCCCCACCTCTAACCCCAGCCTAGAGAACCCCTGAGGGAAGATGACTCCAGTCTTATTACAGAAAGCTCACCCTTTAGGCCCCTCTCCCTCCAGTTGCCTGCTCAGCTCCTAGCCCTGGTTTCTTGTTTTCCCCAACCCTTCTTGGGGCCATTTTTGCATTTTAAGCCTTCTCTCTCTCCCTACTCTTGGTGGTGGGGGTCTTCACAGCACTGTCTCGTGCTCCCTTCCTCTCAACCCACCCCAGTCCTGCTCCCGCCCCAGCAGCACACTGTGGTTTGTACGGCACTGTGGCCACGTCCAAACCACACTGTGGTGTTAGAGCGAGGGTGGGGGAGGCACCGCTGAGGCTTGGCCCGAGGAGGCCACCCTGGAGAAGCGACACAAAAAACATCTGGGGCCTTCTTGCGAGGCTGTGGGGGCACGGGGGGAAGAGGGAGGTATGAAAGCACTAGAAAGAACCCCTCTGAAATCCCCAGGGTAATCCTCGGGAATACTGACTGCCAGAGACCCTGGGAGTTAAGTTCTGCCTCCACAGAGCAAAGTGGAGCTTTTTTCGCCCACACCCAGCTCCCCTGGCTCTAGCAGCACAGAAATATTGGCACTGGGAAGAGAGTCTGCCAATATTGGCTGTGCTGCTCCGGGCAGGGTGGTGAGAACAGCGGAGCAGAGGCTGAGCCCCTGGGGGCCAGGGAGAGAGGGAACTGCGCCTTGCACTCCAATAATGTTAAGCTGAAGGCACCAAACTGAGAGGGAAATCTTTATTGTTTTTTGTATCAAAAGGTCCATCAGATGGAGGTCAAAGGGGTTGGGGCAAATGCTTATACAGGAACAGCAAGGTGGGTGGCCCC
This sequence comes from Manis pentadactyla, assembly GCF_030020395.1. NCBI lineage: Eukaryota > Metazoa > Chordata > Mammalia > Pholidota > Manidae > Manis > Manis pentadactyla. The sequence continues at coordinate 136,318,460 of NC_080022.1, forward strand.
AGCAGCCTTTCGACCCTCTCTCATGCAGGCCTTGCTCAGAGTCCCAGGCGATCCACAGGTCCAGGGAGAACAGTGAGAGGGGTCAGAGGTGGAAGGCTCAGCGAGAGAGCAGAGGAGTATCAGCAGAGGTCATGAGAAGGCCAGAATCCAGGGTCAGGCTGTCTGGAACAGGAAGTAAAATGGGCCGAGATGGAGCAAGCCCCATGTATGCTTTTAAGACAACTCCCACCTCCCCAAAGCACCCAGCTCCGTACTGCCCCAATCCCCTGCACTCTGAATGAGGGAACCTTCTCTTCCAAAGCCCCTTCTCAGGGAAAGGGCTGCTGCTGAGACCCTCCCCTACCATTCAAGTGAGCACTTCTTTCCCACCCCTTCTGCTCGTGTGGGAGGAGGAAGACTCCTACCCTGGTCGAAGTTGAGTTTCTTGGCTGGAGGAGTTTCTCCTAACCCTTCAATATCCACCAGATCACTGTTGGCGTCGGAGTCGTTCAGAGCACTGAGTGTCATATCTGGGAGGGGGGCATAAGCTAGGCTCTAGGTTCTCTGACTGCGCCCCCCGCCTCCAGCTTCCCAAAGCTTTGAGCCCCACCCCTACCCCCACCCCAGCCACTCTCTGGGAACCTTCACTGGGAGAGGAAGAGAGATTTGTCCTTCTTTGACCCAAACCCAATTCTCTCACTGAACCACTGATGGGACCTTTAACCCCTAGGCAGCAACCTCACAGCCCTCACCAGCCTTCTGTTTCTTTATGGGAGGACCCCCGGCCTCAGGGACACTGGAGCTGCTTGGCGGAGGTGCAGCTGGAGGAGGTGACAAGACACCAGATGCCATCTTCTTGGGCCCTTTCTTGGGTGACTCAGCTGGAAGGGGAATCCCAGAGTCTTCATATACCTTGCGCTTCACTGTAGCCTTTATCTGAGCCCTTAAAAGATAAGAGAACAGGTTAGGGAGTCATCAGAGAAGCTGAGGAAGGGAGGGGAGGAGCAGGGATAATGGGCCACTCTAAAGAAATCCAGGGGAGTCCCTTCCTAAGAATCATAGATAGGGCCCCAATCCTTTGGTAGGATTCTCATTTTCCTGAAGCTTTGCACTCAGGGCAGATGGAATATGAAGGGTGGAGTCCCTAAATTGAACAGTGGGAAAGGCCCATCTCCTAATTCTTTTCTGCGAGAGATGTATGGATGTGGAAGGCTACCAGGTAAGCCCTGGTGGTCTACAGGTAGATTGAGACTTATTAGTAGATCATGATCAACTAGTTCAGAATCATAACATCCCTGGAAACACTACAGTAGTCTCAAAAGATCTGTATAAATAAACAGGGAACACCCATTCCCAAAATTCAGTTGTTGGGTACTCAGGCAACCCTAAAATCAAATTCTTGGAAGGTCCTGATTACCAGAACATTTCGGTAACTTCTGACCAATTTTGACAATTCTTTTTTTCTTTCAGTCCTCAAGGGAACAAAACTAGCAACAATGTAGGAAAGGCAGAGCTGGAAGGGAGTTCTGAGGAAGATGGAACAATGGGTATGGAGGAAGAAAGCTGCCCACCCCCCCTTTCTCCGCCAGCTAACCCTCCCTCACACTGTCCGTTCCTTGATGACACAGCTGATGTGATTAAGATCGTCCCCAAACCGCTTCACAGCAGCCCTCAGCATCTCTATCTCCGTCTCCGTCCACTTGGCACTGTCAGAAGGGGAGAGGGGAATAGCGAAAGTGGGAGGAGGAGGCGCGTGGAGCCAGCCCACAGGCTGTGCATCCACAGCAAACAGCCTCCTCCCCGCAGCCCCTGGGGCCCCTTCCATGGATCCATAAAGAGGTTCTCCTTAAAAAAAAAAAAAAAAAGCTCTTAAGGCCCTGTGGAAGCCTGAGGAGCCACAACCACGTATTACAACCATCATCACCTTAGAATACCTCTCTCCCATCAATGTGAACTAGCTGCTGTAAACAGCCACTGAAACCAATGCAACAAGTAGGGGTCTTAAAAACAGAATCCCTGAACGCAGTCCGCAGCAGTCTAAGGGAGTCTCATATTATTTGGTTTGGGTGGGTAGCTTGGTCTGCCGGTTTGCTGCAGGGCAGGGCTCTGAAATGATTCCGGGTTTACAAGCCTAAGTCCGTGGTTTTATCTGTTATTCATTCATTCAACAGTGATTTTATTAACACCTACTCAGCACTGTGCCAGGCACAAAAGGAAACTAACATCTATCCCTGCGTTATAGTGTCCGTGTCCGTGATCCAGTCCAAGCGTCCGCTCTCAGCGTTCATGTCCCAGTCCGTGCTCACATACCCCGCGGGGGAAGAGTCGGCCACGGGATGCAGTTGCATCGTCAGCTCCCCAAGCTTCGTGAAGGCGGCGCCCGCCGCGGAGAAGATCTCTCCGACCTGGGGGTGGAGCAGCATTACGGGGGGCAGGCGCACACACGCGCGCCGTCCTGCCCGGAGCCCCTAGCCCCACCCCAGGCTCCACTCTCGCCCGCTCCCCGCCCGGGCGGAAGAGCCGGGAGCCAACTTAGGGGGCCCGCCCTCCCGTGGCCGCCAGGGAGCGCTATCCGCGAGGGAGGTCGAACCTTTGTGGACGCTGACGTCATGGCCTCGCGTACCTCCTCACGGAGACGCTGCTGCTGCCGCCGCCGCTTCCACGGAGCCGGGACCGCGGAAAGCCGGACAACAGACCCACTCCGGCTTCAGCGTAGGAAGTCCCGCCCCTCCCCGCAGCTGATTGGCTCAAACCGGTCCGGTCTCTCCTCACCAGCCGCAGCTACTTAGGCAGTCTCCGCGAACCGAGGGAAGATACCGCCTCACTTCCGGCCTGGCTTCACTCCACTTCCGCCGGGGGACCGGGACTTCGCAGTTGGAGGGCGACCGCCAGGCCCCATGCCCGCCCCCAAAACAAGCAGACACAAAGCTTAAGAGAAGTTTCTCTTTATTGTGGTACGGGACAAGACGAGGCAGCCGGAGGAACAGGGAATGGTCAGCCCCAGCCTCCCTCCACTGGAGTCGGGCGCCGGAATGGGGTCTGGGATGGGGGAAGATGAGGGGATGGGGAGAGTCCTTAAATAGTGGAGGGGTTTGGAGAGGCAAACGCGACGGTGCTCTAGCGCACCATGTATTCCTTGCGCTTATTGAGCCGAACTTGGCAGAAAGAGAAACCTCCGAGGAGGAGGTAAAGGCCCGCGGCGATGAAACAGTTGTAGCTGACTTGCTCATACAAGAAGTATATGTTATTGGGGCCATTCCTAGGGGTGGGGATTAGGCAGAGAAGTGTCAGAAACAATAGCAGCCAACATTTACTGAGCACTCACTATATACTAGGTGTTCTTCTAAGTGCTTTTACATGTTTTATTAAATCGAATTCATAACCCTATGGGATGAATTTTTTTATAGCATCCGCTTTGCAGAGGTGGACCGAGGTAGAGAAGTAGAACACCTTAAGCTACACTTAAACTGTGGGTTTACGACGATCCCTTAAGTCTGACTCCCAAGACTGCTCCAAGCTATTATGCTAAATAGAGCAGCACCTCGCACTCAAATCCGTAGCCTCCCAGGCTCCAAGCATCTAGCCTCCGGCAATTCCCCGTCCATAATTCTGACCAGAGGCTCAGCCACCTCCCACCTGCCTCCAGCTCCGCCTTTCACCAGACTTACTCAAAATCTTTCTCGGTGAAGGGAACGTCCTCAATTAGCACAGCGGAATGGACATTGAAAAAGATTCCGAGCATTACCTGAAATGAGGAAATGGGTAGGTTGTAGAACTCTGGCACCCGATCTGACATTCCCTAAACTCCTCCTACTTCTAATGTTGCCACAACATCTGGGTTTGGGAATTATCATATCGAGCTGGGACTAAGAGTGGTTGTTGCTGAATTCGGACTCGGGACACCCGGAGTGCGGCGTGAGGTGATGGCTTAGACACTTGGACACTTGGCTGGGGCAAGGGCAGAAGAGTGAGCAACCCAGGAACGGAACTCATATTATCTTCTTTTCCGGGGGCGTCATTACCACGGGACAAGGCGAAAGAGGTCAAGAGGAATAGGCACTTAATACTACTTCTTCCTGGAGAAACAAGGCCCCAGCTACCCATTTAGGGAACAAGCGCACCCTTTCCCCACTACCCTCCACTCAGCTCAAGTGTCTCTCAAGAGCCCACCTTTCCTTCCTTTTACCTTGAGGGTTCTCCAAATTTACGGGACCCGTGTCCCATTCCAAGCTTCAGCTACGGCCGGCCCCGCCCCGCTCTGGTTCCCCATTTCTCAATCTCAGTTGTCTCGTTCTCCAGCGGCTAATGAACCACCCCTCCCGGCCTGCCTGCTGCCTTCTAAGCCCTCGGCCCTCGAATCTCCCGCTCAGGCCCTCTCCAGTTCTGGCCCGGCAGACCCCTCACCAACATGATCACTCCCCAGGCGCTGAGGACGATGCCGCAGGCGGCCAGCTTGGGCCCACAGCACAGAAGCGACGCCATGGAGTCGGGGATCGTCCTGGTGTGGGCCAAGTGGAAAGGCGGTGAGAGGATGCCCCGAATGCACCGGGTACAACAAGCTGGATCTGGGAGCTCCCAAGGCCGACGACTGAGAGCCGCAGCAGCGGCTCGGGGGGCATGGCCTCCGGGACTAACCATAGTGCCGGGGGCCCCCAGGCGGAGAACACCGGCCACCTCCAATCCCATCTTAGGGTTCCGGCGGGAAGAGGCAGTATCTGAAATCGAAGTAGCTCCTCGGGGTTCCCTTATTGATTTGTGTAGCTGAGGCTCGAGTACTGTAGGAGCAAGGGTCTCCGTTTTCTTGGTTCCTCCCTCTCCAGCTTAGAGTGGAAGGAGCCACCATGTCACGTGGTGTGGCATATGCATGTGACGAAGAACCGGCAGTAGCCGGGCCTTGAAGAAACAGCAGCTGCTGCGGAACGGTTGGTAACCTTGACGATGAGTGCTTAGAGGATTGGAACTATCCGATTTTTCCGTCAGATACCTTAGTTTTGGGTGCTATCCTGTGATGGGGAAAGGGTAAGTGAGACAGATTTACACCTAGAGAGAACGCCTGTTTTCTTTCTACTCATACCTACATTTTCAAATAGATATTCTGACAGAGTGAAAGGAGATAGGAGCTTCTTTACAAGGCGAAACGTGCTGTTGTGGCTGGAAGGCTTTAAAATTGCTGAGGGTTCTTGGCATTGGAAATAGTAACATTTTCTTAGCAAACGTGGAATACTGAATAGTTTTGATGCCAAATTCAGGAAAAATACGTGCGTTAGGAAAAGTTAAAGGAAAGCACACTCAATGGGCAAGTTGTGAAGGGGAGTGGTCCTGCTAAATTTACTAGAAAAAGGACAAAGTACACAAAAAATGACACTTAGCTTCCCTACTGTAAACTAAGGAAACTGATTATAGGTCCTTTGAATAAAGTAGGGTACAGGATATTAAAATAGGAATAGATCATCCTCTCCAAAGAAAAAGTGTGTGTAATTCACTGGTGAGAGAAAGATTTGTAATAATTATTCAGGGAAATAGGAGTGGGGTGTTTGAAAAAAAATTTCACACTGAGCCTGTTGTACCCATTTTAGTGAGGGCAATGATCATAGCATAATTGAGGGGTCATTTTCCACCCAAGACCCCAGAACCAAAGAAACACTGTCAGTGGTTAGCATAACGCTGTGCTATTTTTCCATTTATTTTGTACATACTGTTCTTGAAAGGGTTGTGAGAGAAGCTGGAACCTGGGAAACTCAGAAAACCGAGGTACTAGAGTTGGGGAGTGGCCTTGAGACATGAATTTCTTTTGTTTGAAACTTTCTTTGGAAGGAAGCCATTTGGGGGCCAAAGTTTATATTCTGTTCTAGGAGCAGAATTTTTTTCAAGAACTTTTGGGGTAGGTGTGGGAATAGAAAGAACAGGGGTCCAGAACAAGTTCCAAAGAACCAATTTAGGAATTTTTAAGTTTGCCACCAAGCATGAAGTCTGGCTTCTGGGAAAGGAGAATTAGTTGAGGTAGTTGATTTCTTCAAGAAATCTTCCCTGACCCACTGAGAGCATTCACTGGATGCCTTGCAAAGTATGGTCAGTGCTGCAGGCCAGCGCAGGTACCCTGTGCAAGTAGTGCCACTGAAGGCCAGTCCAGCCGCAGCCTGGGCATGTCCCTTGAGCAAAGCACAGATAGTTCTGCATTTTTAAATGGTTGATTAAACCAAAAGAATAATATTTTGTGACATGTGGTGTTCATCTTTCACTGTCCATAAATAGTCATACTTACTTACATGCTGTCTGTGGCTGCTTTTCTGCCTAACAGGGAGAGTTGAGTATACTTATTACCTGGTCCTTCACAGAAAAGGTTTGCTGCCCCCTGGGCTAGTGGGATTCTGATGTAGGGGATCTAACTGGGAGAGGCAATTGAGCCTTAGCAGCTGAGACTTAGGTAACCATGAAATCCAGGCTGGAAATGTCAGTAATAGTGCTGGTCTGAAGTCTTCCAGGTGGGGGCACTGTAGAGCTCAGATAGTGACACTGTTCTCTATGTAACTGGGCTTCAGGTATTCATAGGGTAGGTCAAGTTGCTCATTCCGGGCTGTAATCTCTCTTTCCAAATTTTCCAAATCTGTTTGGAATTGGCTTAGTACAGCCTTGGCCTTAGGACCTGAGAAATACTTTTCTTTGTGATGCCCCAGAGGCACCTAAGAAAGAACAAAGAATCAGCGGAAGGCAGAAGCATCTAGAGCTTAGTCCCTCTGATGTTCCCCTTCCAACTGTCATTTCCTTTCCCGAGTCCTCTCTCACCATGTCTGGCTGGCGGCGACCCAGATGCCATGTGATGGTCATTTGAAGACAGGCCTGTCGGACGTCAGGCAGTGAGCCCATCACTGTAGCGATTGTCACATCTTCCTTGGTGGTGGGTGGGGGCATCCGCATTGTGCACGGGGCATTAGGAACCCAGGCATACCAGTCCAGCTGGGGGAAGAAACTGCAACCCTAGGATCCTGGTATTTAGGGTTTGAAGCCCATCTCTCCCGTGGGCATCCCAAGGTTCAGACACTTGCCTTCAGGGACCTGGGCTTTCAGCTGTCGTACCTGGCCCTGGTTGATGGCCCCATGCTGGGCAGTGCACGTGAAGATACACATGGTAAGGAAATGGCAGAGTTGATTCTGGGACTGGAAGGAGACAGGGAAACCTGGGCAGGAAAGGAACAAGGTTTAGAGGTAATAGTATGAGAGGAGAGAAAGGCTAAAGTCTTGGGATGTATGTATTTTGAAATTGATGGGTGTTTGTTCATTTATTCAAATATATTTGCATCAGACATGGGTTTCAATTCAGGCTCAAGCAATATAGTTTGGTTACCTTAGGCCAATTACTTAACTCTCTGAACCTCAATTTCTTCTCCTGTAAAATAAGGACCATACCTATCTTATAATTCAGATAAGGTATCAAAATAACCTGGTATGTAACAAGTGCTCAATAAATAGTAATTATTTTTATGGGAGGGTTGGGGGTTGAAAAGATCTGAGTGATTATCTTCTGCCTCAAAATCTGGTTAAGAATTTAAGGATCCTTCCTCATGTTCTCGGGATTACAAATGTCTGAGCTATAAGGTGAGGAGTAAGAGAGCTCATGGATTATGATGTCACTGCCAAGAGAGGTTTTCTACAAGTTATCTCAGCTAATCATTTTACAGTCCAGGTAGGGACTCAGGCCCAATAATTCTGTCAGTTAAGTGGAACAAATAAGTCATTCCCCTTTTATAGATAACAATCAAAGATCCAAAAGAGATTAAACTGTTGGGATTCCACAGTTGGGAAAAGGCAGAGGCTGACTTTGAACTGACCAGGGTTCCTGACTGCTATTCTTAGGCCATTTTTAATGTGAGCACATTTCCTCTAAGAAAGTCTGTTGAGAAAATTAGGCAAAGGTGAGCTCTGAAAACTGAGAAAGAGCGCATGAGAAGCAGTGGAGGTTAAAGTTAATGTGTGAGTGTTTATTTTTATTTTCTAAATGAAGATATTGGTTGGGGGAAGGATGGTCAGGGAGGGGAAGACGGTCTTTTGGGGGCATGTGGCACCTAAGTGACACTACTGAGATGTACTAGAAAATGTTTGATCCCGGAAGGTGGGTGGTGCTGGTGCTGGTGCAGCCAGATTCTTCAGGGGTAGGCTCGCTCCAGAGTGCAGAGTCGGTTTATTGCTCTCTGCATCTCCAGGGCCTGGCCATAACTGCGCCTGTCAATGTTGGTAGTTGTCCCACAGAGGCAGGCATGTTGGTGTGAAGTGAGAGGGGCATGGACCAAAGTGTGATTTGGAGCAGCCTAGGCAGGCCCATGTATGCTAGAGAGGAGAGGAGGAAACCCAGTGAGAGCTGAAGGAAGGCTCTTTCTTCCCCAGAGGTTAAAATGCAGGTGGGGGTGCTAAAGGTAGTGACTAGATCCTAGCAAGGATGGGGGTTGTGGGGAAGGCTGGATTGGCCTAAGAAACGTGAGCCCCTAGGATCAGATACTGAGTTTGAGTTTGAGCCAAAGTGTGTACACACTGAGTGTGCACCAGGGTGTGCGCCTGCACTGTGGCAAGTGTGGCGAGGCCTGGGCCCTCTGGTGGGCTGGATAGCAGCACGCAGGAGGACGGGGAGGGGAAGCCGGGGTGGGTCATCGTGGACTCTGGTGGGGAAATCTCCCCATTTATATCCTTCAGAAGAGAATCAGAGAGCCCAGCAGGGCCTGGGCAGGCCTCCCTGGCTGTGGCTCTGGCCTGACGGGGCCCATGCGGTGTGGGTTGGGGGCATCTGTGACCTGGGGGGGGATGGAGTAGGGTTGGGTGGCCAGCGTCCCTGAGGACATAATCTAGGGAATCTAGAATTGTCCTGGGTCTCAGAGGTGGGGATGGGATTCAGTGCTTTCATGTGTGGAGGGACAGGAGGTGTGATGAGGGGTTGGGGCCGGGTCCCCAGAAGGGCAGGGCTGAGAAGGGGCTCTGGGCTGAGTGTCTGAGGAGCCCCCATCTTTGGGGAGGGAGCTTACCTCGGTGCTGGGCCTGGCACAGCCCCAGCTCAGTGATCTCCCGACACCAGGCCTGCAGCTCAGGGTCCCCTCTCACGACCTCGTCCCTGTGGTAGAAGAGGTGGACGATCCCCTCCACGTACCTGCCCGGAGGAGAGGGCTGAGCACCTGCAGAGCGGAAGGCCACAGCCCCGACCTCTGCTCCTCCTCTGGCCTCTCCCCAGCTGACTCTCACTGTGTCTGGGGACACAGGCTTCAAGGCCTGCCTTTTGGGACATTCCCCAGCTCTTCCCACACACTAGTGTAGACAGGAAGGAAATGCAGGTCATTAGTCTAGGTTGAGAGCCACTTTTGTTGACAGAAGTCCTGGTTTGTCCAGACCCCTCAGGCTCCCAGTCCACAGCTTTCCTGACCCAAGCTGCCTCCACCCTAGTCTGCTCCTTTTCAGACCCCACCCACGGATCTCTCACTCCTCATCTCTCCCAGGATCGAGTCCTCTGCTTCTCTCATCCCGAGCTTCTTGTTTTCATGGTTTTCTGGCCCCAAGCTGACGTCAATCCACGCCCCCCTTTCCCTGTCCCTGCTGCCCCTCCATTTTCCAGCGCCCCTCTTACCCACCGGGCAGTGACCTCCCAGAGCTGTAAAGCATCCTGGGCATAGAGAGCAGTGGGGATTCCCAGCAGGCCCCGATCAGCCAGGTGGTCAGGGGGACAGAGGGAGCGGTAGGTCAGGTGAGCCAAGGCCCGACGGAGCAGCTGTATGTGGCCCCCTCCACCTGTGCTCACCGCCTGGGATGGGAGAGAGGAGAGGCCTTCAGGAAGAAGACAGAGCACAGAGTACCAGGGGCTCATGGTGAGATTTTCATGTTTAATGACATGGGTGTGAAGGGACAGGGTTTAGGGGTCAGGAGAGTCACATGATGAGTCTGGGATCTGGAAGGTGGCCTGAGATCATACTGAGTTAGGCAGCCTCACACCCGTTACCTCCTTACCTTATCAAATATGCCTCCATCTGAGATGAGTTGGGTCCGCGCCCGGGTGTTGATTTCCATAGTGTAGCGGATGTGCGGGATCAGGAGCTGGGTCAGGGAGATCGGGGGTGTGGTAATAGAGGCTGAGCTGGGTCCTTCCTTGCAGGAGTGGCACCCAGCACGGTGGCCTCCTCTCCTGATGCTTTCCTGCCTGCTGCTGCCCGACAGGCCGGCTCCCTGTTTCCCTGATCACTACTCTCATGCTTTTTATATCCCCTATAAGTCAGGCTGTCAAGCCAGACTCACCTGTGTTTCACTCTACACTTGATTCAGTTTGATACTGTCCAAGGTAATGGACCCTCTGTGTGTTAATCTGTCTCATCTCCTACCTGTCACCTCATCTGTCAACAGGGTGACAATAAGGCCTCATCTCGGGGCTGTGGTGATGCTTACGTGAGTGAGGTATGAGTTGTTTATACACGTAAGTGCTCAAGTTGTAGCTGTGGTTATTTTTTCTAATATTTCCTCCTCAAGTGTAGGTGTGCCTTAAGAATCAGCCCCTTTTGGTTTCCTTTTATACGCTACCATTTACATCCTTGTAGCTTATATTAGCCTCTGTAGTCACTTTCAAAGTCACAGCTCCGTCTTCTGGTCACTTTGCTGCTGGGTTTTTGGGGAGTGGGTACTTTAAGGCAGAATTTGAGGAGCCGTACTGAGCTACCTACTTAAGCAGCAGAGGGGCCATCATCAAATCTGCCCCCACCCTCCATTAGGAACTTAGGCCCCCTCTGTTTTTAATAACTTTTTTAAAAATAGCTTTTCCTTAGCTATTTTTTGGTCCTCACGTGCATTTTTTAAAATATCAGACTATTTGGTCTTAATTTCCACCCAGTTTACATGTAAGTTTCATGCCGTGTTGGTATTTATCTGAGTTGTGATGCTGGACACAGGGATCAACCCATGTGGTCCCTTTGGTGTCAAGATGTCAGGCAGCTCACATTGATCTGAAACTCTTCAGAAAGTTCATGAAAGATGCTGAGTGTTATAGAAAACCCAAAGTCCACTTGAGGACAGAAGATACCAGCAGACAAACACCACCTAATAATTATAATAATAATTGTAAGAACTAATGTTTTTCTTAGCTTTTAGCCTGTGTCACACTATTGTATCATGCTGTTGTATCCTTAAACAACCCACAATGGAGCTCCTGTTATTCCCATTCAGAGATGAGGATGCTGAGCACACATCTAGTAAGTAGTGAGAACAGGCTTCAGAGTTCAGACCCTGGCAGTCCGGACCCAGATCCTGCACATGTAACCTGTGACATTTGCGGCTGAGCCCTTCTGGGTGTCCTGATAACAACTCAGCTGTTTGCCACCAGATGACTTTGTTATTGTGAATGGAGATAGGTGTGGAAGGGATGAACTGCTAAGTGGGGATTTAAAGTGTGAATATATAGACTAAAGCTATTCTCGATGGTGCAGATGGTGATACTGGAGCACCATGAGGTCAGTATTCCAAGATTCTATTAATCATACTGGTCTCCATCTTGTCTATGTTACCCTGGACTCAAGGAGGCCACAGATACTATTGACCAGGCTTGGGGGTCAGGTGGAGGCCCCCAACTGAAACACAGTTCAGTTCTCCTTACCAGGAATTCACTTGCATATCTTGCCAGCATTTTAAACTTTGTGTACTCAAAACTGAATACCTCATCTTTGCTTCCAAACTGGCTTCTTCTCCTGACTCTGCTGTTTCTGACAATTGCTCTGGTTCATAGCTTATATCAGTTTAGTCCTTAGTTCTTTCTCTGCCCTGTTTCTTGTACCTAAAGTGTCATCACGATTTTGAGAATATTTTTAAGCAAGCAGATGTCTTATTTTGCTGCCTTCTGCCTAGAAATGGATACTGAACTTTTAAATGAAATTTCAGTATTTCTAGGTCAGTATAACACAGCACCCTGTGGGATATAGGGTCACAGAAGCCTAGCACTCTGCCCTTTCCTTCTGTGGTCTTATTCCCAGGCATGCTGAGTTGCTGTCTGCTCTCTTCACCAAGTCTGTTTTTATTCCCTTTTCATACTTGTCACCATCCTGCTAATGCATGTCTTTTTCCTCCTCTCTCCTAGCTTTGAATATGTAGCCTGCTGGGGTGCTCTCCTTGCCTTTTGATCTGTTCCTCCTTGGCAGGCTGCTCGGTCGGGGTGGAACATTCTCCGTCCGTACCTTAGTGTTTATAGGCTGTCTCTTGTCATTTCAAATTCTAGCTCCAGATGTTGTTGTCTGGTTGGCTCTTATGGATATGACTTGCCTTCCTGGCTAAACAGTAAATCCTCTAAAGCAGGAACAAGTTGTTTTTTTTTTTACTGACAATACTGCAGCTATATTGCAGGCCCATTTCTGGATTGTCAGATCTCTGAGAACTTCAAAGGATTCCCTTAATAAGTCTGGAAGAAATGTTAAGTGACTCAACTTAGTTAAAGTACATATCTCCAGATGTGGTGTAGTCTTCTTGTCTTCTCCCCTCTTTTCTTTCACAAATTGATATAAATATTATTGCTGCTGCAATGCCATTTGATATTGGGCTCTTTCCTTTCTCTGGGGTCTGAGCAAGATGGGACCTGGAGGGTAGGGGATGTACCTTGAAGACAGGGTGCAGCTCTGGGAGGCACCTCATGGTGGCCACGGCGATGACTTCAGCCACCAGGTGAGTGTTCAGCAGATGATACTGGAGCTGGTGCAGCTGGAAATCTGAATTTCGGACCCAGGACTTTGCCAGGAGCCAGGCAAATGGGGGATCTGAGGGCAGGAACAGTGGTGGGGTTGGGGAGCTGGGTTTAGGAGGCTGGATCTGGGAAAAATAAATTAAGCAGTTACTGAACACCCACTTTCTGTATGATGTTATGCTCAGCATTCTTAGGGAAATAAAGATGAGTAAATAAGATTATTGCTTTTTGGGAGGTTATAATCTAGCAGGAAGACCTAGGACCCTTCCACCCTGCCTCTCACTAGCTGTGGTGCTGTGCAAAGTGCCCTGATGGTTGGGTTGAATGCAGGGGAGTCAGAAGCAGAGAATCCAGTAGGGAGTCCTAACAGTGGTTCGGGAGACACATGATAGGGATGTGGGCTGAGGGGGTGAGAATTGGAGGGGGAAGTCAGGTGTGTGAGATGATTAACAGCATATCTTAACTGAGTGTTGAGAACTGTGGGAGAAAAGATACTCAAGAGACAATGGGTATTTAGAGTCAGAAGGTACTAAGAGATTAAAATAGTGATTCTCCAAGTGTGTTTCCAAACCAGCGACATCAGCATCACTTTGGAACTTTCTTAGAAATGCACATTTTTAGTCCTCACCCCACACCTACTGAATCAGAAAACCTGAGACCCAGCAACATGTTTTAAGCCCTCTAGGTGATTCTGATGCACACTAGAGTTTGAGAACCACTGGGTACAGGATGAGAACCCCAAAAGGCCATTATGACTCTTGAACAAGTACTTCTAGTTGGGTGAGCCAGGGAGAACCAGGCTGCAAGCAAAGAGTGACCAGAGGACAGGTCTCACCATGTGAGGATGGGACTGGAAGCCACGAACCAGAGGGTTAGGTCCCTGGGAGAGAACTTGGTGTAAACAGAGAACAGTGTTGGGAGGAGGCTTCCCAGGGCGCCTCACCTGGATGACCATAGGTAGCAGCTTCCCGCTGGGTTCCATCTTCAGCATGACCAAGGGGGCAGCCAGGTACTGCTGCTCCCCTCGGATGACGTTGGCTGGAATTCCATCCAGAAGGATGAAGTCAGCCTCAAACAGGGAACCATTCTGGGGGAAGGAGGCATGTTAAAGAGTTCAAAGCCTACCCCCATGGGACCAGGGCAAAGGGAGACATCATTTAAAGACAATTTATCTAGCTTTTTGCCATCACCCTGCATCAGTACCCTGCATCAGAGTGCTGTTAGCTGAACCAGAGCATTTGGTCCAAATCCTATCATTTTAAATAAGTGAAGAAACAGCTTAGGTGAGGGTAGATGTCTTACATAAGATGTGGGGTAGCAGGTTGGGGTTTAGAACCAGACCTGTTCAGTCCATTTTGCGTTACAGGCATTGTAAGCTGTCCCTCTGTCAAGATGGCCAGGCCTCCCCTATCATCTCTCCCACCAGCTCAGCAAATGCTTTCACTCCCTTTCTGAATCTTAACCCCTCTGCCACATAATCCACAGAGGTTCACCCAACTCCCAGTGCCGCTGAGCCCAGCACTCACATGCAAATGGACATGCTCACATCCCACCTTTCTTGTCTTCTTCATGGCCAGCTAATCTCCCACAAACCCAGCTCTCCTCCAGGAAACCTCCCCAATTCTCCTGACCTGACCTTTTTTCTTCCCTTCTCCCTGCCTGTGAACACTGTTATGTGGAGCATTGACATCAGTCAGGGAGTGTCATTGTCCCTGCTAACATCTCTGGCCCCATCTGTGCAGTGGGACTCCATCTTGTTCCCCTTCCATGCTGGGAGCTCCTCAGAGTTCTCCCTACATATTTCACCATCTCTAAGTATTTTCCAGCATTGTGGATTACCACAACCTCCTTTCCCTGGACTCATCTTTGGTCCCTCCCTTCACTGCTTCTCCTCACACAGTCAAAGAGAGAACAAAACAGAGTGGAAGGAGGTACCTGGATTTCTTTCTCCATCTGGGCCCCAAGCGCTTCCATTCCCGAGGGCAGCACTAGCCGGGAGGGCAGGGAGGTGGAGCGTCTCAACAGCATGGGGTTGGCGCCATTGAGGAACTGGTAGCCGAAAAGCTCATCGTCCTGCCAGCACTGGTGAACCTTCTCTGTGGAGTTGGGGTGGAGTGCAGGAAGAGGATACTTACCCCAGCCCAGCGTCCTTCTCCTCCAGGCTCTACCCCAGTGAGCAACCTGACTCCAGCCCCTGGCTTTTCATTCCTGAGGCCTCTGTGAGATGATCAGGCACAACAGGGGCTCATCTAGCTGGGAGTTATAGGGGACTATGGGGTGTGAAGGTCGGATCATCAAAAGGGGCCTGGGGGAGCCACTGACCAGCCAGGGTGCTCTTCTGGCCCCAGAAGATCTGATCAAAATCCTCCAGGCGGTCCCAGGGGCTCAGAAGGGTGTAAGCTCGTTTGAGGACCATCTCCAGAGCTCTAGGACAGGTATTGAGGCATGAACCCTTTTCCGGATCCCTCAACCCCTCACCATTTACCACCATTCATGGATCTCCCAGCCCTTATTCTGAGTTCCAGGTCTCTCCTCACCCTGCTTTCAGTGTCCATTCAAAGTCCAGTCTTTTGTCCTCATGGAATCTCATATTTGGGGGCAGTTCATCCTTACACCCTGCAGCTATTGTCAGGGGTAGCCCTTCCTTCCAGGTGGCCCAGCTAGAAGAAGGGGACACGGCTTCAGGGAGGATGTCCATGTCAGTGATGGGAGCAGGGGCAGGGGAGGGGGAGACAATAGGGGGCATAGGGATGGATGGTCACCGGTATATCTGTTGTCTTTCCTTCAGTTCCTTCTCTCGATGCTTCTGGAACATGTCCAGTGGATTGTGTCCTGCCAGGCGGGCTGGGGAGACATGAAGACAATTGGCTGCAGAGTTCTGTGTGGTCTGCTCCCTGCTTGTCCTCATCTTCCTTTTGGTAGTCAGAGCCCATGTGTTCTGTCATGCTCTGTTGCTTTTACCAGGCTGTGCCTCACTTGATCCATTCCCCAGACACCCTTATCTCATCTTTCCTGACTTTGCACTCCTGGGTTTACTTATCTCAGCCCTCATCCCCTGCTTTGAGACAAGTCTCAGGTTTGCCACCTTCCTCTTTCCCTACTTGACCCATTTCATCAATATCTATGGTTGGATAAATCACCCTAATTAAAGTGATAAAGTGCAATCACCCATATGCCGGTACCTATCTTCCACTCTGTGTTGCTTTGGTTTATTTCACATCTAAAGCCTTACCCACCACACCTTAAACTCTCCTCAAAAACCACTGAGGAACAGCTTGGTTTGTTTTCTTTGCCTGATGACATCACCTTTCTTAGATTCACCCTCATGGTCTGTTGACTGATGTGAACCTGCTCTTAATCTGTATTACACTCATCCATGTCAGTCACACAGTTCATGTTTCCATGCTTACTGCCCTTGTGCTCATTTGCCCCATGTTCATCTCTCCTGTTTCCCATAGTAACAAATTCTCGATGTCTGTCCCCATTCACTCCAATGTGCTCCGTGGCCCTCACAACTGCCTTTCACAGTTCCCCACCCACACCTGCTCTCCAAGTCATATGGTTTATATGCCTTCCTCAGCTGTCAGCTGCTCAGGAGTCGCCCGCAGGTCCTGGTCCATGTGCTGCTCTTACTGTCCTGTGCTAACTTGTTCCCGGTCACTAGTGAGCCCCTTGCTACCTTTCTGCGCCTTTCTGTGCTCCATCATTAACGCAGCTCGCATTCCCTGTCCTCACCTCTTGCTGACCGGCATCTCCACATGACCTAGTTCTCTGGCTAGTGTCGTTCGCTGCCTTTTATTCTGTGTACTTTGGGAACTGTAGCTTTCCTCCGGTTTCCTGTCTTCTCCACCCTTAACCTGCCGAGCCCCTCCTCTGCCCCATCCCGCGCCGCCCAGGGCCCGGCCCCCCTCACCGGTGCCCTCGGGCAGGCTCAGCATGCCCAGGCCCTGCACCCAGCGGTAGCACGGGAAGTCGGCCTCGGCGCAGGTTCCGGGGCCCTGCACCGTGACGCGGTCGCAGAACCACGCGTCGTCCACAAGCCAGTGGTGTTTGCGTAACTTCACGAAGAGCAGGGGCCCCAGGTCCTGGGGAACGTCGCTCTCAAACTCCTCCTCCTGTGGGGACCGGAGCCCGTGGGATTTAGCGGCAGCGAGCGTGAGAGGCTGTTCTTTCGCGGGCTGGGGCGGGGGCCTGAGGGTGGGCGCGCGGAGAGGCGGGTACTTGGCCGAGGCTCCGTGGGCCTGGCCTCTGAGGCAGCCTGCGCTCGTCCTGCCTGTGGACCCCTGCGCGGGGGTCCCGGTGGCCGCAGGGGACTGGGGTTGCCGACCGCTCAGCATCACCCATATCGGTCCCTTCCCTGAGCCTGGCTCGCCCGCGCTCCCCGGGGAGCCTCCCGTCTGACCTCGAATCCCAGCTCGCCTCGGGCTCTGGGGCCGTCTGGGGAAGGAGCGGAGGTTGCGGGGCGGGCCCCGGGAACGGCAGAGTGGCCGAGCCCGACCTGCGCCGCGGGCGCTGACTCCCTAATCCCCGTATTCCCAGTCGGCGCCGTCGCGCAGTCACTTGCCCCCGGCCCCCCGCGTCCGGACCGCTGTCCGCCGTGAGCCCAGCCCGGGCGGCCCGCTGACCTGGCCCCGCGCCGGCCGCAGCTGCAGCTCCAGCTCCGCCTCCCCGCGCGCCCCGACCAGCCACAGCTGCACGCGGTTGTACGACCCCGAGAAGAGCCAGGCCCCGGTGGCCACGCGGATGCGGTAGCGGCCCATGGCAGCGTCGCCGAGGGGGAGCGGGTCCTGCGCGCTTCCGGATCGCCCAGGGTCGCCGGCGGCTGTCCAGGCGCCTTAGGGCCAGTTCCCGGCCTTTAAAGATGAGCTGCGTCCCCGCCCTTGTCACAACTTGAGGCGCTCGCCAGTCCCCGCCCCAGACAAGCCCGAACCTGCGAGCGGTAGAGCCGGCGGTGGGAAAAGAGCCGTGCCTCCGGGTCTGAGCGTAGCTGCAGGGAGATAAGGGGTCCCTGGTGGGTGAGGCCTGGGGGTGGCTGCGCCCCGGCGTCTGTGGACCTCCCGGGGAGCCGTGGGGCCAGGCGCCCCGGGGCTGAAAGGAGCAAGTATGGGGACGCTCCCCGAGGACTCCAGGCCGTTTGGAGAGCTAGAGGCATGTGGGGGTGAGTCGGTCTTCAAATGGAGGAGAAAGTCTGCTTTTCTGGGCTGGGACCTGGGAAGTCCTGCCTGGGAGGCTGCGCTGCCCTCCAGGCACGTCCTGCTGCTGGCCCCGGTGGCCCCGAAGTCAGTTCCCGATTTTTCCACCGCATATGAATCCAGTCCTCCAATGAATGACCAGGGGCTTCCAGGCCGCCTAGAACCTGGAAAAGTAACAGCTGAAAGATTTGCTCCCTTCCTGTCTCCACCCAGTTCTACACAACCGGGCATTGGTAGCCTAGGAAGACAGGAAATCAGAGACGCCTGAGTCAGGAAAGTTATGACAACCTTCTTTTCCCAACCTTCACAGTTGGTGCAGAAAATGTTAGGGACCCAGGAGTTAGGGTTCAGTATGAAGTCACACAGGGGCCCAGCATACATGGGCAATTCCCATGAACTTTGTCCTTTTCAGGTGAACACAGCCCCTCCCCTTAAAGTATGTTCCAGGTTCATTTTTATTTGGCCTCATCTCACTGACCCTAGTGCCTGCTTCCTCTCCCCAAATTCAGTTTTTTCCTACAAACTGATTTGTATGCAGCTATTAGGTGTGAAGTTTCACTTTTTCCATCCTCAACCCCATCCCCCATTTCCTTCATGGCTCACAGGGCAGGAAACCAGGCAAAGCAGTGGGGCCAGTGCTGTGCTGGGTAGGGACTTGTAAACATGACATGGTTCTGGCTCAAGCTTTGTCACCCACACGGGAATTACATGAAGCTTCCTGCAGGCCCCTGTCTAGGTCTTCTTGGTCCCGGTCCTTGTTAAGTATTTGGTTCACAGTGGATGTGTCTGGGGGCCTGAGCTAGGGAAGGGCAAGGTAAATCTGCTTTCTTGAGCCAGACCCTCAGAAATGACTGCATGTTGGTTATTGGTGACGATAAGAGGGTTTCTAGACCTGCCTTCCTGCCTCCCAGAAGTGTCTGCTCGTTACTGGGTGCCATTCCTTCCTGTTTTCTAGACCCACTCCTCATGACATCCTCCATGCTCAGGAATGAGCATCTGATATTTGTTGGCCCCTAATTCCTTCAGTTTTGGGGGCCACCCTATCCTTTGCCTCACATTCCCACCCTATGCAGTGGCTGGATCCAGCCTTTCCATACAATACCTTTCAAGGGTCCCTTTTGCCTAGAAAAGAGAGTTCTATTCACACCTATTTCCAAAACCAGTCCATACAACAGAGCCTGCTTCTTAGCTGTTTTGTGACCCCTTTTCTGCCCAGTGTAGTGTACTGTGAGGTCATGGCAGAGAGGGGGAATGAATAATTAAGAGCAATAATCCAAGTGACTGCATATGTTAAAAGAGTTACTGTGTGTCAAACACTAAGAACAATGCCAGTGTGTGTTAGCTGCTATTATATGCTCTCCTCTTCTTCCAGACTCCCAGGGCCCTGGTCTCTGTGCCAGTAGCCAGCTGACTCCCACACTGCCATTACCTCTCTGCAGAACAGTTTAACTTCCTGATCTCAGCTTCTCTCTCTCTCTCTCTCTCTCTCGAGGTTATTCTCTAGGGGCTGTGGGTGAGGGGGACTTACATTTCATAGCCAAAAGCACTTGTTAAAGTGTTTTTCTAAACATAAGAATAATTAATTTCATCGCCTTCTTTCTCTTAGGCCAATGTAGCTCACCTTGAGTCTGTTGAGAGGGTAACCCCATTGTCCCTGCTGCAGGGGTGTTTGGAGCCCATATTTGGCCTGGGGTTTTATAAATTTGCATTTGTTCCTTGAGGATGAGTTGGACATATAAACATGGCATTATCAATTATGTAACTTTAAACTATGTAAATACAGGATCTCATTTCAGGGTGGAAATTATGTCATTTATTTTTCCAATTAGTAATTTGAGTGCCCACCCACCTCTATTTGTGGGAAGTCCAGTGCTGTCACTTGCTTCTGTCCTTGTTCAGTAGTGTAACTGGGGAAACATTACTCTGCACCATCTAATGGGTCATTTTCCAGCCCTGCAGGGCTCCTGGCATTGGCCACAACAGTTAAATACATTTGGGCTTCCAAACTCTTAGTTTACATGGGCTCAGGCAGGGTCTCCAAGTGTGACTGTGGTCCTCAGAGCTGTGTCATGGCATGCCTAGCCTCAAACTTTAGGCCATGGTGTTGAGCATAGTTGTTGGACTAGTCCCTTCCTCACAAAGGGTTCCCCCGTGGGACCCTTAGTGTTCTTTCCTGCTGGTGGATCTCTATTAGGACCTTCTCAATCTTTCAGAGAGGACTTAATACAAACAATGTCAAAGAGAACTCCAGTCTCAATCTCTTTTATTCTAGGTTGTGTCCTGGGCCCTTTAGGCAAATTGCCCCCCTCCTCCCAAACCCCCAAGGGAGTATTTGGGGTGGAGGTGGGTGACGGAGAGGGTTTGGCAGTAGGGAAAGCCTTTGGGAGACCTCAAAAGCGTGCTGGACAGGGAACTTTCAAGTTCCAGAGAAGAGTTGAAGGTCTGCTCCCAAGGAGTAATGTCCATTCAGAGAGAAAAAAAACACCTGCATACTGTTACCCTGTTGCTGCCTGTCCCCTCCTCTCCCCTACCTCTTTCACCCCAATCCTCGCAGATATATCTAGTCAAGCCCAAAGAGTCTGCTCAAATTTCTATGGGTTCATAGGATCCTGTCAATCATGAATATACTTCTTGGGAAGGCTGGTTTAGGTTGATTAAAAAATCACCACACTATTTTCCCCCAACTTGTTTTTTTCACTAAGACATATATTCCATGGAAATCTCCATATTTCAGTAGTTCTGCATCTGACTCCTTCTTTTAACAGCTGCATGGTCTTAAGTTAGGTTCAGTAAAGATTAGGCACATTCAGCATTGCTCAATATTCATGGTCGTTGAACATTTGCAGCTGGTTAGAAATGGGAAACCCAGCATTCAGTTTTGCCAACTCGTGGGCAAATGCTGGTTCTTTTATATGGAACTGCTGGGTGAAAGCGCATGTGTGTGTGAGGGCACAGAGTTCATTTGTGATACTGCAGAGTACAGGGACAGTAGAGATGGAGGCAGATACAGATTAGAGCATGACATGCCTTTCAGGAAAAATGCCTTGAAGGGAACAGATAGAGGGTTTTGGCTGGAGGTGGGTGACCAGTAGGGACCGTGAGAGGGAGAGGTGAGATGCAGGAGAACAGGGTGCAAGTGTGCGTGTGGGGACCCTGAGGGAGGAGATAAAAAGCAGAAAACACATGAAGGAATGGGTTTAGATCATGCATTCTCACAGGTGGTATGGTGGCAACATCTTAGATATTACCATGGCCTGTGGCCCTCCAAAGGGCCACATACATAAAGAGATATATTAAGGTATAAAATTTCATGGGGTAAGCTCAGAAAGTAATTAGGAAAAAATGGTCCTACAGCTTTGTAAGGGAGCAATAATGGAAAAGGGGGAGAGAAATATGGTTCAGGGCATGATTTCCTTAGTAGTACTCACTGCTTTGTTGCTGACACAAGACAAATAAGAGGTTGAAATCATCCAGACAGAGCATTAAGGGGTGGAATAGGGATGCTGGATCTGGGGGCTCTGTAGGCTGACATGAGCCCTTTCCTCATTCTTACCTTCCCAGCATCAGTGTGGAGCAGGTATGGCCACCAGCCCTGTTCTTATATGTTACTATTTGCATTTTAAGCAGACATGGTGTCAGGACAGGCCTCCAAGACCCACTTCCCCAAGACAGGCATCTCTCAACTACTTGGATTTACTTGTTCCAAAGCTGGCTCTTCTCAACATTTTTGTAAAGAGGTTGAGTGTTCAATCCTGGGCCCTTCCTCCAGCCCCCACTGATGGTCTCTATTCCTTAGGGACCCTACATCCAACCGCTGGCCTCTCTATTCAAGACTGAACTGGAAGGCCAGAACCACAGCATCTTGGGCTTCTCACTCATCTTGGAGAAGCAAAGAGTGAGGACAGTTGTGGAGACTGCCAGAAGGTCCAGGGGGTACTAAGGTTCCACTTCTCTGGGATTCTGTCACCTTCCCAAACTGTTTCTCTTTGTTCTAATGTTTACAACCATTTTTTATTTTTATCTTGGAACATTTGTTCTAATGTTTACAAAGAATGTTGTAATCCTACATTCTTCAAATTTCTTACACTGAACTAGAAAATTTTCATTTTTATGTCTTGTCTACTATTGCTGGTTTATTTGCTGTACCCTGGGCTGAGCATATTAAAAAGCTATTGCTGACACCAAGGCAGCCCATGTAACAGAGTGGACTGAGTGTTTGAGAGGGTACTAGCCAGGGCACCAACAAGGGAGAGCTGAGTGAGGCACTCACATCAGATGCAACATTTAAGGGGGCCCCATAAAACCCCATAATCAAGATAAATAACACCTTAATGCCATTTTATTTAAAAGTAATCAAAATAATGTAAAAAATCCATGATAAACAAGTATCAAAACTTAAAGACACATTCAGTTGTAAGATTTAGTATTAGCCATTTATATTCTTCACATTTTGGGGGATTGTTCCTGTCATCAGAAATTTCTCTCTAGCTGACTTGACCCCCAACCCCTCCACCCCAGGTGCATTGTTTGTAAAATTATTACTTTGTCTTCTATTTATTACCAGGTCCTCTCACCTCCTCTCCCCAGCAAGGGCATACTTGAGAAAAGTCAATTATTCTTATTTTATTATGTATAACAAGTTAACTGTCATAGTCTCATCTCTTTTCCAAACTGCTCTGCCTCCTGGCTTTCCAAAACCAAGATGGCTCTTCAAGGTGTTTTGTAAATGATAGGCCATCTGCTACTTTAGCAAGATAAAAATGTTTCTCCAAGACCAAATTCTCAGGCATAATTGTCTTTTCCACAAGTGTCTATAAATAGAAGAAAGCAAAGATTGACTCTATTAAGATTCATACATTGCTGTCTCCATCCCCAGGGAAAAACTGGCTACAAACAGGAGAGGGCAACATGTAGTTGAGACCAGCTAGATGTAATTGTGGCTGAACACAGTTAAGGGTTCAATATAAACTTCTAAGATTTCATGGGTGGGTGTGGACATATCCTCATCTTGCAGTTGCACTAGAGAAACTTGTAAGTAATTTCCCTTGCTTGTTAAAACTGTCACCGGCCATTCAGGAGTGGTCTTTTTTTTCTCTTTGGTCTCTCCTTGCCCTTTGTATAGGGGGAAGTTTGTGATCAACATCTCCAATTCTCTATGTAGTTACAGTTTTTTAAAAAAAATCCCTTAACTGGCATTTTAGTGGAGAGAGGAATGAGAGCAAAGAAGTGGGCAGAGGTTCAATCCTTTATGATTAATTGCAAGAATATTTTTTCTTTAAATAGCGCCACTCTTCCATTTTTTTCTAGCCTCTCCTTAAACTTTTAGATGGATGTTAGAACTTCTGGATTTATTCTCCATGTTCCTCAACATTACTTCCTCACTTTGCAAAGCTTTATTTCTGTTTTGTATTTTGAGGGAAATTCCTTGGCTGAGTTTTCCAACTCACAAATTCATCCTTTAGCTGTGTCCATTTTGCCGTTCCGTTTTAATTTCAACAGTTATAACTTTTTATTTCCAAGTTCTCTAATTGCTTCATTTAATAACTTCTAGTCCCTGTTTCATGACTGCACTACTCATGCTTATTTATTTGATATTAATTATACTTAAAGTCCTATTCTGATACATTATTAATTCCATCTTATTAAACCTGAGTTTAAGTTCTTGCAATTTTTTGAGCATGTGTCTCTCTTGTGACGTTAGAAACTTCTCAACTGGTAATTCTTTTTTGTGTGCACTTCTCTTCACAGTTGATGCTATTTACTAAACTATCTGGCATCTTGGCAGAGTGTTAGAGAGAGGCTAATGATGTTGTTGAGATTATACTCTGTATTTGTTTTCACTGAAGGCTGGAAGTGGATGGGATGTGCTGCTGGGGAGGTACATGGAAAGTGGGAGTATGGAGTGGGATTGTTCCGTATTCCCTGTGGATGTCTTTCATGTGGCTACTCACTTCAGTGCATTGGTCTTGTTTCCTCCTGAGGAAGAGGAATCTATGCCTCTCTCTACATTCCTGTAGATACTCCAAGCTACAGTTTTCCTTTTCAATCTAATCTAGTTTGATTCTATCTTTTAGCAAATTTCTCTTTTTCTATTCCACCAAGTGTTCACTTTCTAATTTTGGAGCATAATTATTAACTTACTTATAGTATATTTCCTATTGTTTCTTTAGTTAGAGTTTGGGACAACATCTATCAGTCCACCATCTTGTAAACAGTACTGCATATTTATTCTATAACAAATCCCCTTGTATTATTGACTGATAGGATATTTTTTTAAAGTCTGTGATTCTCAAACTATAAATCAAAGAAACAGGTAGTTAAACCAATATATCTTGCTTCACAAGTTGTTACAAAATTAGGTACACTCCTTTTTATATTTAGATTAAGCTGTTCTTTACCCCCACCCTGCCTATTAGGATATGTTCTTCTCCAGGATCCTTCTTCCGTGGTGACAGTTAATAGTTTTAGTACTTTGGGCCAGACCGTCTTCTAAATGCTTTTACATGTATTAACTCATGATAACTCCAGACTCTTCAAGGAAGCTTGTGAAGTTTAGTGAGTTAGTGCTTGTTATTATCTTGAAAAGAACAAAATCTGAAAACCTGCTCAATCTGTCCAAGTCACCCCTCCCCACATTTTTTTGGACTGTTGTTGCTTTTGCTTGAATATGGATTGCTGGTGAACCTCAGGATGTCTAATAATTTTGCTCCTTGCCTAGTGATAAATGATCCAGTGAACACTGGTCAGTGTGAGCATCAAATCCTCTTGGATAGTGATTGGTATGGCCCAGTGTGGGCTAATCAGAGCCAAAGAGGCTTACTTCTGGGACTCTGGCTGAAACGGAGAGAATGAAGTCTTTGTGTTTCCACTGTGGCTACCAAGCTTGTAGACTGTAGGTAGACCTGTTGACTAGAGTGGTCCTCCAATTGGAGAAAGCATATCAGAGAATAAAACCAATATAGACAGGAGGCAAAGCTGAGTCACGGAGGGAGAGAGAGACTGAGTCCTGATGGTATGGTTTCAACCCCTTCCAGTACATCTAAGGGCAGACTACTACTGACTTTTTAAATTATAGGAACCAACAAATGTCTTTTCATTTTTAAAAGCCACTTCGAATTGATTTTCTGTTACATGTGAACAAAGAATCCTGAATAACACAGGGTAAAGCAGTGGCATGGTTTGTCTCTTGGCTGGATCACCTGGGCCCCTGTGGTCTGGGTCCAGGAGATAGGACTTCAGTGTGCCACCCATGAGCAGCATTCTCCCCAGGCAACCCAGGGTCCATGTGAGGGAGTTTGGCTGTGGAGTGAATTTCTCACTATGGTCCCAGGATCCATTTACAGATGGTCCTCTTCTCTTAATCACTGGGACCTTCTCCTCTCAATGGAGGAGCTTCACAAACCTGGCTTTTTCATATCTCTGAAATCTCTCTGGGTGAGTCAGTCAGATTAAAGGGCATTGTATTTGGGCATGGGAAAACTGTCCAGTGGTTGGCCTTATATGTTCACTTTGACTGTTTAATAATTCTCTTCCCCCCACTCTATTTAGTTGGAAGTAGAAATCCTGTTTCTGGAGAATTGTTTTTTGGGGGGTCGAGTTTTGTCTTAGTGCCTGCCTGCTAAGCGTAATGAATGCCAAGACAGTTCTGTCTACCAGTTCTCCTACAGGGGGTACTTTAAAGTAGGTCACCTTGATTTGGCCTCTCCCATTCAGTTTGTATTTGTTCACAGATAATATTCCAGATCTTTCCATCACTAAATATAGAGCTCCTCTCCCCTGGCCAACTAGTTTATGTTAACTTTATAGTAATATTTGTTATCTTTTCCATAGTTCCTGGCATCTGGAAACATTTTAGTGAGCAGCAGCAATAATTAATCATTATGTTTTTGGTGTTTATTTGGGGTTTGGTTTTCTATATCTTCTCTCTGCAAATTTGCTGTAAAGCATTAATCCGTGTGCAGTTGTGGTTTCCACCTACCCTCAGAAAGTGGTGCAAAGCCAGTGACATCATTAAGTTTCAGTGATGCACATTCCAGAAACGTCACAACTACTGTTCAGGCAACAGTGTCACCAACATTAAAAAAAGAAAAATTTTAGTGATTTATTTTACAAAGGAATAGCTCTTCTTTTAAAATAAAATTTTAATTTAGAAATAGCTTTAGATTTTCAGGAAAATTGTGAAGCTAGTACAATTTGTCACTACTCTCTTGAAATTTGTTGGGAAATGTTTTGGTTGGATGTTCTCTCCAGGGTTATCTGGTGGTGACCCTGTACTGTTGTATGCTCTCTGCGTAGACTATTTCATGTAGCAGCTGAATCTCAGTTTCTCTCATAGTCTGAGTGAATTACATCAAGAAATCCTTACATTGAAGAATCAGGACCCTTCATCATATCTGTGCAACTGTGGGCACTTACTGGTTTCTGGTGGGCTATGTTTCTGCCGTCAGGGAAGTGATTGACCAACACAAATAGGCCTTTAAGATTCCACCTTTCAGCCTTGGAGGCTAATACGAGGGTCTACAATTTATGAATATTGCCTTGGAGGGTATATACAGACAAAATGTTGATGTTACCAAGGCTATTGTTTACATACTGGGTATTATAATTGGCTTTGACATTCTCAGCTATTTTATACTCAAATGGCCAAGTATGTCACATTTTACAATAAAAGCAAACACCTAAGTATTTTACTGTATGTTGAAATATTTTGTTCTTATCCTATTCATAAAAATTATGTGATTTGATGATCTTTTTTGTTTTGCTTTGAAATGATTTTAAATCAACTTTAATGAGGTATAGTTTATTAACAATAAAATGCATTCACTTAAAATATACATTCCTGTGAATTTTGACAGATTTATACATCCTTATATCAATGGGCACATAAACATATGGAACTTTTTTTTTTCCATTTATTCACTGACTAGCCCCTAGATTCTGGGCTAGTCTGTTTTTTTTTTTATTGAAGTGTAGTTGATTTACAATATTACATTTGTTTCAAATATGCAACACAGTGGTTCAACAGTGACACACATTATTAAATCCTCACCCCAACTAGTGCAGTTACTATCTGTCAACATAGAAAAATGTTCCAGTGGAACATTTTCATTATCCCAAATGTTCCTTTGTGCCCCATATCAACCTCCCAACCCCAGGCAACTGCTAGTTTGCTTTCTGTTATCATAGGTTAGTTTTGTCTTTTCTAGAGTTGTATGAAATGGAATCACACATTGTATATACTCTTTTGTATCTGGCTTTATCTGTTTGACATAATGTCTTTGTGGTTTATCCAGTTTATTAGGAGTATCAGTAGTTCATTCCTTTAAAAAATTTTTTTATTTTGAAGTATTTATAGATTCCTAGGAAATTGCAAAGATAGGATAAAGAGGTCCCATGCACATCATCATGTTAACTATAGTACAGTATCAAAACCAGGACAGTGACACTATGCATGTGGGCGTTTTTTCACTCAGCATAGTTGGGTATAGTTGGGTCATGTCTTTCATCCACTCTGCCAATCCACTTGGCTTCCTCTGACTCTGGTGGTGGGGAGGGGCACCCTCTTACCTCTGTGTGGGGATGGAAGTCTAGGATTCACGTATGGTGTTCCCTGAGGTTTTGGAAGGTAGGCCTTGTCAACACCCAGTGGTGATGGAAGTCCCAGATCTCCATCCAATCTTCTATGATACCACCCTGGCAGACATGTTAGAGGGGCCTTGTCATAGCCAGGCAAGAGCTGAGTCTAAGGCTCCCCGCTCAGCATTTGCTGATGGGAGTGGTGATCTGGCTGTGGTTTTTCTGTGGCGTTTGACTGGGATAGAGCAATTCTGTCTAAACGTTTTCAGTCTTAGTAGTTTGCCCCTTGCCACTTCTCTACCAGAGAGACTTCATCTTCAGTTCATTCCTTTTTTGTGCTGAGTAATATTCCACTGTATAGAACTACCATAATTTGCTTGTCCGATAACCTGTTGATGCACATTTGTATTGTTTCCAACTACTTCTGGCTTTATGAATAATGCTTCCTTGAACTTGACTTACTACTTCTGTGAACCTACATCACCAAGTCTTTGTGTAGACATGTTTTCATTTCTCTTGCATAAAGACCTAGGGATGAAATTGCCGAGTCACATGATAATTGTATTTAATTTTATAAGAAACTCTCAAACTGTTTTCCTGAGTAGTTGTACCATTTTACTTTCCCACCAGTGATGTTCCAATTGTTCTCCATCCTCACCAACATTTGGTATTGACAGTCTTTTAGGTTTTAGTCATTCTAGTGTTAACTTGCATTTCCCTCATGACTGATGATGTTGAACATCTTTTCATGTGCTTATTTGCATGTATCTTTTTGGCAATGTGTCCACTAAAATATTTGGCCTCGTTTTTTTAATAGGGTTGTTTGTCCTCTTATTTTGGAGCTGTAAAATTTCTTTATATATTCTGGATGCAGTTCTTTTTATTAGATACGTGTTTTACAAATATTTTCTCCCAGTCTGTGACTTGTCTTTTCATTTTCTTAGTGTCTTTGGAGGAGAACACATTTTTAATTTTGATGATCTAGTTTATCAATTTTTTTGCTTTTGTTGTTGATGTTTTTTTTGTCGTAAGGAAACTTTACCCAAACCCAAAGTAAAAAAAAATTCTCCTATGCTTTTGTCTGAAAGTATTACAGTTTCAGCTCTTATATTGAGGTTTATAATTTATTTTGAGTTGTTTTTATATATGGTATGGAGTAAGGGTTGAAATCCATTCTTTTGCATATGAATATCCAGTTATTCCAGCACATGTTTTTGAGAAGACTAATCTTTTGTTGAAAAGACTATTCTATCCTATATTACCTTGGAATTTTGTTGATGATCAATTGCCTATATATGTGTAGACCTATTTTTGGAGTCTATTCCATTGATTTATAGTCTATCCTTATGCCAGTATCACAATGCTAAAATTTTATGTTACTATTTAATATGCTAATATATATTAATATGTATTAATAGAGTAGGCTAGGTTTATAGTTAGCTAGTTCTGTAGTATGTCTTGAAAGTCAGGGAGTATATGTCCTCCAATTTTGTATTTATTTTCCAGATTGTTTTAGAAATTCTATATCCTTTGTTTTTTATATGAATTTGAAATTCGGCCTGTCCATTTCTACAAAATAGCTCTCTGGTATTTTTACTAGTATTGTATCACTCTGTAGATCAATATAGGGAGAATTGGCATCTTAACTATTCAGAGTCTTGTGATCTATGAACATGGCATACATTTTCATTTATTCAAGTGTTCTTTAACATTTCTCACAATGTTTTGTAGACTTTTAATTTTCAATTTTGGCCATTTCTGCTAATTTTGAGATCAGTTTTTCTTCTTTCCTTCATCACTGTCTCTATTCCTCTTTATCTCTCTCTTACTACCTCTCTCTGTCTTCTTTCTTCCTTTCAGTCTTTCATTCTTTTTTCCTTTTAAAATTCAGCCATATAGTACATTACTTCAATCCTGTGGTCATTTCATGAATTTATTAAAACTTAAAATATGTTCTGTAGTTAAATACATTTGGGAAACCTTAAAACAGAGTTATCCAGAGGTTGCAGCCAAGCAGACATCACTTGTGTGGAAAGGCAATGTAGGATAATCATAAAGAACACAGATTATGGGTCCAGGTGATCTGTGTTTGCAATCCTGGCTCCACCATTACTAGATGTATGACCTTAGGAATGTTGTTTCATCTCCTTGTACTTCAATTTTTTTATTTGTAAAACTGCAAAAATAATAGTACCTATACTATGAGTTTTTGGAGGATTAAAAGTCAATATAGGACAAAACTAGCCACTAGTGAGCACTGGATTAGTGTATGATACTATTATTGTTATGATACATTGTTACTGGGAGAAGCCACCCTTTAGTGACAACAAAAATAAAATGCATAAGCATTCTAACTGAGGCCTAGGAGCACAGAGATTGGAAAGGTCAGGGAAGCCTTCAATAGAGAGGTGATATTTGAATTGACTCTTGGAGAATGAATATAACTCACTAGATGTATAAGGAAAAAGGAGCATCCTAGATAGAAGGCCAGGTACAAAGGCAGAGAAGTCTGGTCCCTCATAATGCTTATGAATAATAAGCATTGAACAGTAAGTAGTTTGTGGGGCTGGAGTAGAATTCATAGAAGAAGACAGTAGGAGGGTGCAAGTGGAAATGTAGGCAAGGGCCAGATTACCATGGGCTCATATGTACGGTGAAAGCCATAAAATAAAATGCAAAACTTGTATTGTTCCTGTTCGTTGAACTTTGGGAAGAGATGGTACCAGCGAAGACAATGAGTTTTGTTTTTCATTCTGTCTGAGCATGACTGTAGACATGGGTTTACCGACAAGCAGTGGCTGAACTGTATATCAGAGAAGTTAGGAGTAACAGAAGAGCTAAGAGGTAGAGGCTTTCGTGAAAGTATGTGGGTGGTTGTTTGTGAGACAGGCAATAACAGGAGTAAGATAATGTTGAATGGGCCTTCTCTTCATTCATTCATTCACTCAACTAGTATTGGCTGAGCATCTACTATGTACCACATACCCCAGTACTTGTTGATATTGAGGGCACAGCAGCAAACAAAAAGACAACGTCCTACTCATATTCTGTCATCCATTATTCATTTACTACATTATATGTATGTTTTTCTGGAGTATTGTAAAGCAAACCTCAGACATCGTGTCATTTCACCTTTAAATATTTTAATATGTTTCTTTTCCTGATAGGGACCTTAAAAGACATCACCAGCATATTATTATCACCATATCATTTATCACATCATGCCCTAGAAGAGCATCATATCACTTAATAGTCTGTCCACATTCATATTTTCCCCAGGGCTTTAAAAATGTCTTTTTAAAAGTTGGTTTCTTTGAATCCAGATTCAAGCAAGGGCCACATAATGTATTTGGTTGACATGTCTCTTCTACTAATCACAAACAGTTCTCTGCGCCCCCTGTGTAACATCTTTGCCACTTAATTTTTTAAAATTTTTATATTATCCATGGTAATATTGGCTTATTGGTATACAACTTAATTTTAACACATGTATAGATTCACGTAATTACCACCACAATCAGGATAGGGAACAATTCCCTCACCCCCATTAAAACCTTCCTGGCACTATCCCTTTTAAGCCACAGTTTTCTTGCCATTTATTTGTTGGACAATTGAGTCATTTGTGGTGGTGAATTTCCCACAATTTGGATTTGGCTGATGGCATTCTTACAATGTAGTCTAGCACACTGTAAGAGGAAAGGTGTCTATTTTCTGGAAACTGATAGATCTAGAGGTCTGATTAGATGCAGGTCAATTTTCTTTTTCTTTTTTTTTTTGGCAATAATACAATGCTGTGATTTTTCTTTTGCATCGTATAATTTCTTTCTTTGCAATAGTATCTGGTTTAATCACTTTCAGTGATGCTAACGTGCAGCTTTGGGTTTAGTTTTTATCAGCTTGATCCCTCCATTGGGGGGGCCCACTGACCATTCACCTGATGATTTTCCTAACCATTCACAGCCATTACCTAGACCTGTTATTTCATTAGGAGTAACAAAATAGTGATTTTCTAATGCTGATGTTTCTTTTGCATTTCTTAGTTGTAATTATTCTATTCCGATCTGTATTTAACAGAAGAAAGGAATTAATTAGGAAGAGAGTGTGCAATCATTTCTTTGAGGAGTTGGTGGGCTATTTATTGTAGCCAAGCTAGGTGGTATAGAGAGAACCATTGTAAAGATTCAGGGTGCTTTCCAAAAGGAGAGTCTAGCCTCTCCTTCCCAGCTGGATGCTGGTTGAACAGCAGAAATGAGCCTGCTCTGTGCTGTCTACTGACTATGAGGAAAGTATAGTGAAAGGCTTCTTGGGACAACTTGAGCTACATTGTCTGGAGATTGGGCCATACCCAGAGGGTTACCTAATCCTTGCTCTCACCTCTCATTCTCTCTCTCATCCTGATTTTGGAGGAGCCAGAGGAGTATAATGAGTAGGGAAGAGGAAGGAGGGAAAAACAAGGGAGAAAATATTTAATGGCACAGACTACTCCCTCCATTTTTCCCCTTTGCAGAATTTTGGAGTCTCAGTTAGGCCTGAGCTGGGGGAAAGGGTCTAAGCTTTGAACTGAATGATAAATGCTAATTTGGTAATAGATTAGACTAGACCTTTTACTATCTGAAATTATCATTGCCCTAGCAGCCAGAGTGACACAGAAAGCTATGGTATCTTAGATGCTAATTATATAAGTCTATTCAGTTTGTAAAAGTTCATTGCATTGTATACATGACAGGTCTACTTTTCTATGTCTATCTTATATTTGAATAAAAATTGTAAAGGAAGCTACAGGTTGTAATATAACTCAGAGGTACAGAAGGGAGGTCTCATACAGCAGGTTTGAGGACAGTGGAGAGTTAAAAATAAGGAGATTTTATGATTGTACCCTTCTGAGTCCTGCCCTGTGACACCAGTCACAGCTTGATTATTATCTGATCCTATGTTGTATCCACACTCTAATATAGCCAGGGAAACACCAAGTATATATGCCTTGCTGGGAAATTTGTCATCGAATTAGTGGAAAGGGTTTCAAGCTGAGGAGTAACATTTGGGAACATTCACGTAGTTGCTCTGTCCATAGACTGGAGACCAGTGGAATTACACAGGACAGTCAAGAGGCCATAATGGATGTTCAGGCTGAATTAGAGCGCATAGGGACAGGAATGAAGGTACTTATACCTCCAACCCATGCCTCTCCTCCGAGGATCCCTGTACACAATTGCTTCCGCTGTATCCACTTTCAGATATTAAAAGACGCTTCAATAGCAATATGTTCAACCTGAACTCATGATCTTTCTCCCCAAACCTGATTGTATTCCAGGGTTCCCCGTGTCTGTGAATCACTTCCATCATATATTTAGTTATGCAAGCCAGAATCTAAATGTTGCTTTTACCTGTCCCTCCCCTTTGCCAAGCCCTGTTGATCTTATCTGTTAAATGTCTTTTGAATCTTTTAGTTTCTCTCCATCTCCATGATCTTTACCCCTCTTGAAGCTATCTGGGCAATTGCAGCAGGGTCCCAGTTGGTCTACCTTTGCCGACCCTGGTCTGCATCTAGTACATCCACCACACTAGAGCCGACTGATCTCAGGATTATTCAGGATTCTCATGGCTGGATCCATTCCCAGGAAGGCTTTTCCCCGTGTGGAAATCCCCAGTGCCTCCAGGCTACACCCTGCTAGATACGTGACCCCACTTTCAACAGAGAGATGGTATTTGAAGGCATTGGAGTAGATGAGCTTCTCCAGGAGTAGTTACCTGAAGGAGAGAAGACAACCACAGGCAGAATCCTGGGGGCACTGGCTATACCTGGTTGCTAGGGGTAGAAATAGCCAGGATGCTTGTTGCTCTTGGGACCCAATCCAACCTCACCCGCCCAACAGGAAGTGTCCAGAATATTTGGCCAAAGGAAGAAGTCTTCCCCTTCTCCACTTTTTCCTCCCCTCTCTGAGTTTCCTTTCTGTGAGGTTTAAGGGTTCTGAGTCACCAAAAGGAATCACTCAATCTATGGCTTTGAATCATTCCCAGGTTTCTGGGAGTATCACGTCCCTCCATCCACAAGTTACCAAGGAGAGGAGCCACGTTCACACCCTTTTCCTGGGTGTAGTTGATTGCTCCAGAGACATGCACCTGACTGAGGCTGGACCGATGAGTCCCAGGAATTGGGAGGAAAGGCTAAGAGGCTTCAGCTCAGGTAAAGAGGACTTCCTGATGAGGTAGAGGTCAGGGAGCAGAGACAGGGCTTTTCTGCTCTAGTCCCTAGTTCTAGCCTTTTCTGGGCCTGTTCCCACAGCTCAACCATACCTCTGCCTTTGGGTCCTGTGAGAAACCCCACATTCCTTACAACAAGATTTCCCTGATGAATTTAAGCTGGGGTAAGTGGGTTTCTGTTACTGGGACTCAAAATACTCCTACCCGATGATTCTCAGAGGACACTCTTTTAATTTCCCTTGTGAGCCTAAAGACTGTCTGACATTAGTCATAAAGGCTTTTTTTCTCCTGGAGAAAGATGGAGATGATAGATTATACATAATAAGCCTCCTCACAAAAGATGTATGTTGCAACAAAGAAGGAGCTTGAATGTTTGTAGAATTCCTACTTGAACTCCCTCTTTGGCAACAGATCCTGTTTAGCTACACCTACTTATACTTTACTCTTGCTATTTGAAACTAAGAGGATGTTGCCCTTGTACCTGCCCCTCAGTGTCTCTGATGAGAGAACAGTTGTGAATAGATGGTCACACACAGAGTCTGGTGACTGTCACTACTGTCGTTTCTGTCCCTTTGAAGGATTTGCATGCTTGTTCCTCCTGAGTCCAGGGGCAATCTTTAAGAAAGTGGAGCATCAATACCTGAAGGGTTGAAAAGCAAGAAATTTATCTCCACAAGGAGGGTTACGCTTATGTGGACACTGTTTGAATCTCTCTTAGTTTTGATTTAGCTTGATAATAAAGGGGAGAATATTGGAGAGAAACGCCTTTGACTTGTATGTGTTCCCTTTTGTCCTGAAACTTTGGTCCAGCTCAGGAAGAGATATTTTCTTGTGTTTGGCAAAGGTTGGGATCGGCTGGAAACTAGCTCTGATGGGGAATTGCTGGGGCTGAGAAGTAGCATCAGAAGGATGGGGGACCAGCACTTAGAGATTCTGCCCCCGTCTCCCCCTTGCCTCCTGCTCTGTCTCTGCTGTGGGGGACAGTTGAGTTGCAGTCCACCATTGCTTGCAAGTACTGCTGAGAGAAGCCGGATAACTCTTCAGATTTACTCCTTGTCTATTTCTTAGCATTCTTGTCCCTCACATCAAATGTTAGGGTCGTAAAGATTATGCCCTGGGGTAGTTTTAGAACATGTTCCCAAATCCTTTGACACTGTCTGTTGAGAGATGGGGCCTATGTCCTCCCCTTGCCCTGAACTGGGTAGATTTATAACTCATTTGTAACCCATTGAGTACGTAGAAATGATGTGTGAATTCTGAGGCCAGGTCAGAAAGATGCTGCAGCTTCTACCTTTTATGCTTTTGTGGAACCCTGAGCTGCAAGGTAAGAAGTCTGAGCCCAGGCCACAGGGAGAGGCCATGTATGGTCCATAGCTCCAGCACAGGTCTCAGCAGATGGCCAGCATCAATGCCAGACATGGGAGTGAACGCACCTCCACGTGAATCCAGCCTCTTGTCTTCCCGCCAAGAAGCCCTCCCGACTAAGACCCCAGGGCTTTTCTGCTCTGCTTCCGTCTGAATTCCTTACCTATGAATCTGTGAGCAAAAGGAAATGTTTGTTTTAAGCCTTTACATTTTGGGTTGACTGGTTATACTGCAACAGTAATCAGAACATACTCCCATGCTGAGTCTCCCCACCTCTCTCTGTGCAACGAAAAGCATGGAGGGCAGTAACTGAGAAGCAGGCTGGCTCCCAAGAAGAAACAAAGGGAGGAGCTGAGTCAAACATTCCCATTTTATTCTTCCTATAATTACCAATGAGCTACATCATTCTATCTCCCCTGAGACCTGGAACCTTACATGGATTAAGCTTCCTCCTCATCAGAGAAACAGCCAGTAGGGGACTGGTGTTCACCTCTGTCCGAAAGGGTATGTGACAGGGTTTATCTCAGCCCCTCAATTATTTCAGTTTATTCTTTCATTTCTGTTTGTTTTGTTTTAGTGTAACAATATAAATTACAGTAAAGCTAAAATAAAAGAATAAGTTATAAAAAGTTTTAATAATTTTATATTATATAACATATATGATACAACATATATATTTTATATACATTTAATATATAATATAATATGTATGATATATAAATGTATAATATATACAGTGTAAATGTATATTTTAGTATACATAAATTTATTATTACTGTGTTTATATACATACAAATATATATATTAGAAAGAGATTGATTATGAGGTACTAGCTCACATGATTATGGAGGTGAGCAGTCCCATGATCTGCCCTGTGCAAGCAGGAGATCCAGGAAAGCTGATGGTTGTAGATTTCAGCCCAAGTCTGAAGGGCTGAGAAGCAGGAGTACTAAGGGCAAGGAGCAAATTCAACCTGCCCTCACCTTTTTGATCTATTAGGCCGTTGGCAGATTGGGTGAGGCCCACACCTACTGGGAGGGCCCTCCACTTTTCTCATCCACTAATTCAAATGCTAAACTCTTCTGGAAATACAGGCACACCCAGAAATAATGTTTAACCAGCTATCTGGGTATCCTGTGGCCCAGTCAAGTTGGCATATAAAAGTAACCATCATAGAGGGCTAGTAGTAGCTCTGGGATTATGTTTTACTAACCTAATAACCTAACAGAAAAAGTCATTCCTTCCAAATCATTCCAGCAAAAATCCCAGGGCTGAATCTCTTTGGTCAGGCCTGGGTCATATATTCCTCTCTTCAAATGAGAGGTAGTGTGAGTCCCACCTAAACTATGTAATAATGTCATTAGCTAAAATTTATTGAGTACTAATTATGTGTCAGATTATGAATCTGAGTTTGAGTTCCATAATTAGATATGTAACACTGGCAGTTCAATCTCCCCAAGCATGGAAAGGACATATAATCAGTGTCCCCTGTATTTCACTTAATCCCTGGACAACTCTAATGAAGTAGATTCTCTTACCACCCTCATTTTACAAATGAAGGCACTTAAGGCCCAGGCAGGTTAAGTATATTATACATGACAAAAAAGTATATTATACATGTTAGATTATTAAGTTATATATGACATTAGCAAATGGTGAGTCCAGTCATATAGACTGAGAATCTAGGAGGAGGTAGTTCCCCAAAGAAGAATCAGATGCTGCTTCTGACATTGAAGATAGAGGAAAAAGCAAAGCAAAAACAAACAACTGCACAGAATATAAATATCTTTGTATATAAATATAAAAATGTAAATACAAAACTTATAAAATTAATATATAATATACATTAGTATTTGTAACAACTGCACAGAATACAATGTCTTTGTATATAAATATAAAATTTAAACAATATATAATATATTAGTATTAGTGTGAATACATATATTAATACATTAATTTAATACTAACATAGCTTACATTAATTTATACCAATAATACAAAACTTATATTAATAACATAAATGTTAATTTTTATTATTGTATTATATATGTAATATTACATTAATATAAAATTTATATTAATATATTAGTATGATAAAATGATTATGAAAACATTAAAAAATATATCATTAATATAGTCATAAAGGTAAGAGAGTATATTGCACTCATAAGAACAGGATGATAGATATGGAGAGAGAAAAAAAGAGCCCTTAAGTTAAAGCAGGATAGTAGACTTGAAAAATGTAATAGAAGAGTTGGAAGATAAACTTTAGGAAATCTGTGAAGATGAAGAGATGGAAAATAGGAGAGAAAAGATAAGATTAGAGAATAAACCTGGGGGAGTCAGTATCTGAAAAACAGGAGTTCTAGAAAGGGAGAACAGAGAACATTTAGGGGAGGCAGTCACCCATAAAACAATACAGGAAACTTTCCTGGAACTTGAAGACTTGAGTTCTCAGATTGTAAGGGTCCTCCAAGTGCCCAGGAAAAGGATGAGAAGAGACACACCAAGACACGCCATTGTGACAGTGCAGGACACTGAGGCAAAGAGATGTCAAGATCTTGGGCTGGAGGGCAGTGGTGTGGAGGAACACAAGGATTGTGGACCAAAGATCAGGAAATGGATTTGGCTTTGCGTGCCTAACCAACAACACAGGAAACAAGAAGACCCCAGAGCAATGCCTTCAAAATGCTGAAGAAGAGTGATCTCCCACCTAGAATTCTTCACCCAGCTAAATTATCCATCAAGTGAGAGAGTAAATAAAGACCTTTTCAGACATGCAAGATTTCAAAGCATCTACCTCCCATGCATCCTTGCTGATGAAGCTTCTGGAGGCTGTGTTTCCTGAATGAGGAAGCAGAAGGCATGGGATACAGCAAATAGTCTGACACAGAAAAGAGGTGAACAGAATCCTCAGCATGAGGGGGATAGGAGATTCCAGGATGACAGCCCTGTACTAGATGCAGAAGGAGACAAACTCATATTGAAGTAGTGCAACTCCAGAGAGAGGCATTTTGAGGGCTGCCACCACTCTTACCCCCACTACCATCATGCTAGGTCTTCAATCAAGGATGAAATGCCCAGGGCGTCCTGCCTGAGTGTTTCTCTGTACTTACCTTATTTTGGCCACAATGTGATGAAGGTCCTGCTCCTTCCTGCAAGCCTTGCTGCCTGACTTGTGGATATCTGCAGCTCTTCTGCTTCAGCCTCTGCTGGGAGCTGGAGGGCAGGTCATGGTGAAAAGAAAATACAGAATAGCCCCTTCCTCTGACTCTCCTGGTCAAATGCTAAAACCTGGTCCATGGCACAGTCTCAGCTGTGCCGGGCCTGATGCCCAGTGTTACTCATGATGATCTTACTCGGTGATTTTCCCGTAAAAGGCCCTTGTAAATAAATGCTCAGGGAAGCTAAAGCCATACAATGACCCAGAGACTGGTCAGCTTACCTTCTCCTCCAAGCCTCCCTCCAACAATGGCATCGCCACTCTTTCCTTAACCCTCTCTGACTGGTGCTTGCTTCTCAGATTTTCAAAACTGGGTAGTAGTTAGGGATGCATATATAGGTAGAAAACCAAAAAGGGAAGATGGGAATGATCAACACAAAAGTCATCACAGAGGTTACTGCTGGGCGTGGAGAAGGGAGTACAATTGAGTGATCAGACGCTTGGAGAGGAGTGAGAGGCTGGCTGTGTTTATATCTCAAACTGGGTGGATGATGGTTTATCCCATTATTATATTTAAACTGCACAAACGATTTTATTGCCCCTTGTGTTTGTATGATGCCTTTCACAGCAAACTACTTTAAAAATCAGGTGCTGTTATTCAAGAAAAGGGGAAATGAATGAGGACAAGCAGAAATGAAAGATGTTCATCCAGAATCTTTGCAAAATGAAAACATCTGCAAAGAGAAAGGGCAGGAGGGACATTTGTATCTGGCTCTTTTTGTTGCAAGGAACAGAAAACTGCTCGGTTTCACCCCAGAAAGGAGTGGGGACTGTTTTGAGCCTGCATGTGAAACAAACTGGAACTTTTTAAAACTCAGGCAGGTTTTCACTCTCCCTACAGGTATCCGTGTGTCTCTGTCTGTCTGCTCTGTTCCTTATTGGCTACATAGTAAACCTCCCCAAAATTCATTGCTTTAAAACAACACTCCCCATTTATGTATTGGCTCACAATGCTGTAATTTGGGAAGGGATGGGCAGGAACAGCTCATCTCTGTTCCATGAAGTGGTGGCTGGGCCAGCTTGCTGGGGGTGGGGCATGTGGATGGCTTCATTCACATGTATGGCTCCTCAGCTAAGGTGTCTAGAACAGCAAGGAGCGGGCCAGGCCAGTCTCCCCAGCAGGGCTTCTTTACATGGTGGGAAAGCAGAAGCTGTCAGGCTCTTTAAGCACTAGGCCACTTTCACTGCATTTTGTTGGTCAGAGCAAGTCTGCTTCAGTGAAAAGAAATAGACTTCGCCTCTTGATGGGAGAAGTGGCATGTGCTTACAGAGATGGGAAGAGTACTTGGCAGCTATTTTTACAAACAATTTGCTATACCTTTTCTCCCAGCACATAATTTTGGTTTGCATGTAATTTTTATTTTCTATTACCTTAACTCCACTCATGTTTTTCTGTCACCTCCAACTTTCCTGCTAACAAGCAAATTCTTTTTGTGTTTTTAGGTTCAAATTCCTAAGAACCAGTTGCTTAAGTTCATCTTTTCACCTCATGCTGGTAGTTAAAGGTCAGAGGCCAGCCAACTGTTTCTCAACTTTTTAGTTTGAAAAATGTTAAGCCTTCAAAATAGTTGGCAAGAATGATACACTGAACGCCTATAGACCCTTCAATTAGATTCACCAGTTTTAACATTTCCTGTATTTGCCTGATCACATGTTCTCTGTCCATGCATGTGTGTATGGAGTTGGTTGATGACATGACTCTAAATACTTTAGCACCTATTTCCTGAGAACAAGGGCATTCTCTTACATAACCACAATCAAATGATCACACTCAAGAAATTGAATAATTATATACAACTATAATCTAATGTACTACCCATATTCATATTTTCGCAACTGCCTCAATCCTGTTGTTACCAGGCAAGGATCCACTGCCTGATGTGCTGTAAGCCAAACACAGGACACTGGCTTTCACAGAAGGTGAAAACTTTATTGCAAGGCTGACCAGCAAGGAGATAGGAGGCAAATCTCACATCTGTCTCCTCAAAATCAGAGGGACAGCAGAATTTATGCAGAAGAGTTATACTTATGTAGTAGAGTTTATATATATTTAGCAAGGCTGGTGAAAGTAACAGGAAATTAACAGAGCTGCGGGCAGGACTTT
This sequence comes from Manis pentadactyla, assembly GCF_030020395.1. Taxonomy (NCBI): domain Eukaryota; kingdom Metazoa; phylum Chordata; class Mammalia; order Pholidota; family Manidae; genus Manis; species Manis pentadactyla. The sequence continues at coordinate 136,358,782 of NC_080022.1, forward strand.
TCTCCTCAGCCTGCGTGGAATGTTGTAGAAGGTTGTATGCTTTAGAAATGGCAGCAAAACCCTGCCCAGAAGTGGAGATTTTAGTATGGTAATGAGGAAAAGTGGATTGAGGATATCTGGAGCTACTGTGCATGCCTCCCAGTTTAAGCTGATTCCAGGCAGGGTTGCAACTTCTCACAGCTCCCTGAGTTCCTATTGGCTCTGAAAAATGAGCTTGACAAATTTGGTTACTATTGTTTTCTTTTCTTGGTTTCCTATGGGTTCAGCTCAAGTTCAGCTCAAATTAACCCTATGGGGTATGGTTTCAATGTTCTTTATATATGAATTTTTGGATCCAGTGTTCAAACTGTGATCATACGTAGAAATTAGTTGTCATGTCTCCATAATGTACTTTGAGACAAGTTCTCTGTCCGATGAAAAACAGCTTTGACAGTGACTTTTTAGAGGGTCTAGGCCAGTTGTTTTGCAAAATGTCTTTCCATTTGGATTTGCTTGATTATTTCCTCATGAACAGATTCAACTTCAGCCTTTTTGATAAAAATAGTACATAGGTGGTATTGTGTGGCTTACCAGCTGCTGACTGGCTGCTCTTACACAATTGCTGGCCAATCCCCTATTTGTACTGGCTCCTATCCCAACTCCCATCATTGTGTCCCAAGCTCCTTGGCCCAGAGGCTTCTGGGTGAGTTTGGCCAAGGGAAAACAATGGTGGATGACTGGAGAGTGGACAGGGAGAGGCTGGCCCTATATCTCTGTTCCTGTGCAGTCTTCAACTGTGGCTGCTTCTCGTCTGTGAAGTCTCCTGTTCCTCCCCAAACCAACCTCCCTCCATTGTTCCTGCTCCCTGGGAAATCCCCCTCCTTGATTCTGGATCCTTCTGTCTGGTCCCAACTTCTGTGCTCTGATAAACCCTCCTCCTCATGCTGTTGTTTCAGCCGTGGGGTAGCAGCTGCTGCCCGCTCTTGCGAACCTCTCTGTTACCTCACCATCCTGTGTTGGGCCTCTTAGCTTTTCCATTTGCTGTGTAACCAATTTTGGAATTTGAAACACCCAAGGTGGTATCTGTTTTCCTGAGTGAACCCTGCGTAATACAAGTACTGTGCTCATCCTTGGTCTAATCTGAGTGGCTGCAGAATGGGCTGCATGGTATAGACTAACACAGCATTAGCAGAAGGGGCAGTAAGGGTGGAAATCCCTCTGGAAGGAGGACTGAGCATTGTAGGCCTCCCTGGTTGCGCTGAAGAGAAATGTACAAAAAGGTAACATTGCTGGCTGGTAGACTCTTGGATGATTTTTATATTATTTTTCCTTCATTTTTAATTTATCCAAATTACATACACTTTCTACAATGGACATGGATTATTTTGCATGAAGAAAAAAATTTCCAGCATGCCATACTTCATAAACAAATGAAAGAGAATGGTGAATATGCTGTGTACAGTAAGATATGTCAGTGAAAAAAGAAGTGGCTAACACCACAAAATACTTTGGCCCCCAAATCTTTTTTTTTTTTTTGGGTTTATTGAGGTATAACTGACAAATGAAATTTTAATATATTTGAAGTGTATACTGTGATGATTTGATGTACATAAACATTGTGAAGAGATTCTCACAACCAAGTTAATTAACACAGCCATCACCTCACATAGTTACCTTTTATTGTTTTTGGTGTGAACTGAAGTTCTACTGTCTTAGCACATTTCAGCTATACAATGCCATATGATCAACTATAGTCATCATGTTATACATTAGACCTTCCAAACTTACTCCTTTTAAACTGAAACTATGTACCCTTTTACCAACCTCTCCCCCTTTGTCTCAGCCCTGAGGCCCTGGCAACCACCATTCTATTCTCTGTTTCTATGAGTGCAACTTAAAAAAAAATTTGTTTTTGATTCCACATATAAGTGATTCAGTGCAGTATTTGTCTCTCTCTTTTTGGCTCCCCAAAGCTTTTAAATAAAAAAAAAATAAGAGAGTCATTCTGTATAATATAAGAAGATATAAGAGAGTAACAGATTTCTCTTGTGAGATTTATATAAAATGCTTATATTTTTTTGTATATTTGATATAGTTCATAATATAATTAATAATTTTAAAAATCTGGTGCTGTAACCATAAAAGGGGAAATGGCTCAGTTGTTGAGGTTTTCACCTGATCACTCAGGCCCACAAACAGGCAAGTCTCTAGTGAATAGGAGAAAGCTATGCTCGCTTATATGTTTACATTTAACAGGTGACTTGTGTGATTGTTTATAAGAATTAGAGGGGTTTTCAGTGTTCAATTACTTAACCAAATGATCTTAGGAGTTTTGGAAAATTTATTAACAGTCTGCAGGATTTAAAGGGATATTAAAATAGCTGAGGCATGGGTTAGAATTCTGAGAAAATGAGTAAAAAAGGCAAAAGAAATAGCAGTGGAAAGGCTAAGTAGGCCACAAGCTAAAATACAGCTGCAACAGTGAAGATACAATCAATGGAGAGAAAATGAACTATCAGAAATGCAAAGAGCAAAAACAAAAAATTACAGTGTTAGCTAAACAGTCCTGGATTTGAATAATTAACAAGTGTTTTTCACAGAAGGTCCTAACATCGGAAACACACATTGCAAGGGAGAACACAGCAAAACCTGCTGCTATTTTACATCAGCTCCAACATCATCTGGTACCAATGTCTTGACAAATCAAAAGAAGACATTTTCTTAGGTGTTTAACTATTTCAATGACCATCAGTGAGTCACTGCTGCAGACTTTTGACTTCAGCCTGCCTCTGCTTGCCAAGACCTGTATTTAGTCACCGTCTAATTATGGCTCAAGAGTTTATTCACTGGATTTACGAAGCACTGTATGTGAGAAGAATAAGATTGTCAATTCTGTCTGAAATGAAAGACATGAATAAATAAATGAGTTGACATTTTATTACAAATTATTATGACCTCTTAGTGTTGCATATTTTAATGTCATTAACTTTTATAAACATAGGAGGAAGTGTCAAGTCAGAGGTAGATTTTTTTGTTTTTATCACCCACATTGAGAAAACAATCCATGTTGAAGAGCATCTCTGCCTCTGAGAATCTCCTTCTTTAGGCTTTTCTGTGGACAACACCGGAGAATGTGATCCGGACAGCTCAGTATGGAAGCTGCGAAGTTTTGAAAGGGGCTGGTATGGATCTCAGCAGAGATTTCTTGATTCCTTTCTTAATTTTCTCCCAGCTTTCATCTTGATTATCTCATTAGTGTCATATATACTATTGAAAGAGCCTTCTGAAAGTTGCTCAGTTATGATGACATTCTCCTAACACATCAGGAAAATTTGAGCAAAAGACCCAGGAGGGGAAAACTTGGGCCTGGGATGTCTTCTCAGTGCATCTAACACTACTGGAATAATGAAAAGACCATGGGCTGCGTGTTTAACAACTCATCTTTATTAACTGTATGATTCAGTTCTTTTGCTTCCCCTTTGTTTGCAGAAATTCTAGTTCGTGACATGTTTCTGGACACACTATGAAGTAACCATGTTTAGATCTTTAGTTGTAGGTAATACATAGGAGAGTTATTGCAACATTCGGAGCATGGTAACTCATGTTCCTGGAAATATCTAGGGCAGGTGTCAGTTTTGGAAATACCTGAGGCCTCAAGTTATCAAATAGGCATCTGAACTTGGGGTTGGTGGATGTTTGGGATTCTTTTGAAAGCTATTGACTTACAGTTGTGTCAAAAATACAACTGTTCACGCCCAGAACCTGCTGGAGGGCAATCAGATACATAGTCAATACTTAAAACTTTTTTTCCATGTAGGGCATTTTACTTACATTAATTATGTAAAAGAAAAATGTCTTTAGAGCAACACTGCTCCCCCAGCAATGAAACATTGCCAGGTCCTCTTATTGTACATTTCAGTCACTTTCCATTGACCTCAAAAGGCACATCTCTTAAAGAATCAATTTTTTCCCCCATGCTCACTTAGTTTAACTTCCTCTCATTTATTTAACCAGGAGCAGTAATTTATCTTCATTTTAAGAAGTACCTACTTCATAAATTAGGTTTCCTTACATTCTTTTGAAGACAAAACAAATCTAGTTTTCTAAGAATTGAGATCAGAAACGCTATCATTTCTATTTCTGTAATTGTTTAACAAAGAACACGCTGATTCCAACATTTTTTAAAAGGAATATTATTCATATCCAGAGAATACATTTTTTAGAATTAATGGATTTTACTTTTTCAGAGCAGTTTCAGATTTACAGACAAATCGAGTAGAAGTAGTAATCTATTTTTTGAACAGAAATTCTTAAGAGCTCACAAAGTGCTAGGGCCTATTACAATAGTTAGGTAAGTACCTATGACCAATAAGCCAGTAGCCTATAGCCACGTGCAAGTGAGTACCCACCAAAAGTCTATGACTGATATATGTTTTGCTGTAAGTCATAAGGCTGTACATTATAGATTTTATATATGTATATTTCTACTCTGCCATTTTCATACCACAGTTGCTGTTATCCTCAATACAGTTTCTCTAAAAATGTCCCTATTACTTTTGGCTCTGTTAAAGCATGAGCTAGGAACTGCCCCACACTGGGCTCCCACCGTTCCTTGTGTTGAAGTACGATGGGCATGTAAACCCAAGTTACGTGATTCATGCCCTTCAAAGTCAGCAGGATTGACAGCCTCTTGGGTTTCACTGATGGGCTATGGAATGGCTTGGCCACCACCCTGGGGCTGACAAGAGCATTTCATCCTTTTCGAATTCACCAGCAGTTTTCTTTTTCTTTTTTTTTCTTTAATTAAGGTATCATTGATATACAATCTTATAAAGATTTCACATGAACAACATTGTGGTTTCAACATTCACCCATATAATCAATTCCCCCACCTCCACCCCATTGCAGTCACTATTAGTGTAGTAAGACAGCAGATTTCTTTTATTACTAAATTTCCCTAAGGTTTGTGAGCATTTCTCAGTTTATTCCTTTAAGGAAGGTTTCTGAATAGTCTAAGTCCCCATCTTTTCTTTGCCGTTTCTGGTTTTAGAAGCCTGGTCTTGGGCGACTGTTGCTCATGGAAGTGTGCGGATCCAAATTTACTTACTTTGCTGCCTAGGAGGCTATCGTATAACCACCTTGATAGAACAATACCTGACCGTTTGTTTCCAGGCCTGTGTTCTTGTAAACTTTCCTTTTAGAATGGGAACCTTAAACTCAGATTCTACAGCAGAGATTCTTAACCTGGGGTCCAAACACCCTGTGGCTCACAGTTGAGTTTTAGTGGGTCTGTGAGTCCCTTGAAATCGCATATGAATTTCCTGTAATTGTGATTTTTCTGGAGAAAGAGTTCTTAACTTTCATCAAATTCTTCAGCAGCTGATGTCCCCAAAAGGTGAAGAGCCACTGGTCCATCCTATCTATTAATCTGATCTAACTTGATTCACACTGTTCCTTGTCTGTATTTCCAACTGGTAGAGTGTGAATTGGTTTAAACAAGGTCTTAGCAGTGTCTCACTGTTGTCTCTCTCTTGCTCTTGTTCTTTCTGATTATACATATTTTCTTACTGGACAACCTGTTTCTGGGTACTCTTTTAAATCTTTCTTGTGAGCTTTAAGTTACTCAGTGATTCAACTTATGGTGGTAGTGATCTTTAAATACAAAATGACTTTTTCTTTTCTGTAACTCTTTTAATATAAACTGTATAAAACATACAGAAGAGCATACATGTAGGTGGGATTTAAAGAAAAAATTAAAGCAATTAAAAAGCACCCAGGTAACCAGTTTAACAATTAGACTGTTGCTGTCATTGTATTATGCACAACCCCTCTTAAAACCTTTCCTAGAAATAACCGTTCTTCTAGCCTTTTGATTTCCTTGCCTATCTTTATAGTTTTTCCATATATATAGTTACTTAGTTTTGTCTGTCTTTGAATTTTATGTGATTGGAATCAAACTAAGTTATTTCTCATTTCTTTAGCTCAATATTATATTTGTAATATTAATTCACATTGCTACATGTAGCTGTAATTCTTTCATTTCATTGCCTTGAAGTGCTCTTTTGTATGCCACAATTAACTTACCCATTTCACTGTTGATGGACAATGGGTTTCCTCTCCACAATTCTTAAGAATAATATAATCTTTTTCATGTATGTGGTACATATGGACAAGAGCTTCTCAAGGACATGTACCTAGAATTGGAATTGCTAGTTTGTAGGGTATAAAAATTCAACTTTATTTAGAAAATGCCCATTTTCTGAAGTGGCTCTAGGAATTTAAGTTCTCACGAGCAGTGAATGAAACTTGTTCCTTGGTATTATGAGTTTTTAAAATTTTAGCTATTTTGGTAGTATTTAGTTATCTGTCACTAAAGTTTAGTTTGTATGTTTGTGATTACCAATGAGGTTGTGAATTTTTTAATTTGCCTACTGACTATTTGTATCTCTTCTTTTATGAAGTGCCTGGCCAAGTGTTTTGCCTAGCTATTACAGGTTATCTCTGATTCCTTGATTTATTGGAGTTTTTTTTTGTATCCTAGATACCAGCACATTTTTTTCTATATATGTGCTGCAAATATCCTCTTCCACTCACTGGTTCTCTTACAATTTTCTTTATGAGGCTTTTGTAAAAAAATCCTTTAAATTGTCAATTGTATAGTGTTGTTTGATGAACAGAAGTTCTTAATTTTTGTTTAGTCCACTTATCAATCTCTTTCTTTAGGGTTAGTCCCATTTATGTCTTATTTAAGAAATCTTTCCCTGGGGTCTTGAAGGTATTTTCCTAGATTTTCTTTTGAAAGAGTTATATTTTTATCTTTTACCTTTAGACCTGTAATCTACTTGATAATTGATTTATGAATGATAGAACTAAAGATCCAGCTTTTTCCCACATGAATACCTTTCTGTCCCAGCATCATGTATTAAATAGTCCTTCCTTTCCCCACCTGAGCTACCCCACCACCTCTGGCAAAAATGGCAGATATGTCTGATGCTGTTTCTAGGTTCTCCATTCTCCTCCAGTTGTTCAACTTGTCAGTCCCTGTGCTAACCCAAGCTGTCTTCATAAACAGGTTTTGGTTGTTGTCTGGCTTAACTGCTCATAGCACGCATAATATGGTCTGACCGCAGTCTTCCCATTTTGTTGAGACTTGCTTTATTGTCCGGTGGGGAACATTTTTGTAAAGGTTCTCTGTGTTCTTGAGAAGAACATTGCAACACTGAGCACTGTGTTTTACAAATGTCCACTTTGTCAAATGGGTTAATTGTGTTGTGCAAATCTGTATCTTTATTTTTCTGGGTTTTTTTTTTTTTCAGTTTCAAATCTATATTCTTCTTGCTATTTCGTCTGCTTGGTCTCTCAGTTACTGAGAGAGGTTTAAGATTTCCCAGTAGGATTGAGGATGTGCCTGCTTTTCCAGGTAGCCCTGTCAATTTTTATTTTATGTATTTTGGGTTTATGTTATGAGGTTTCTATAACTTTAAAATTATTATATCTTCCTGGTGAATGGAGCATTTTAGCAATAGGAATTGAATGTCTTCATCTCTAGAAATGCTGCTTGCCTTCAATTTTTTGTTTCTGCAATTAATATAATGACAAATATTTGCTGGATGTATGTGTGTGTGTATATACACACATACAGTTTATATATATATATATATATATATACAAATTCATCCAATGTTTACCAAATTGTGAACCATTGCAAACATTGCTAAAACCTGACGCTCACTCATCCCCATCCCTCTCCTGACTCCCCTTTGAGCAGGAAGCCTGGAGCTGGACCACCCCAAACACCAGAGGATACCAGGGAGATAAAGAGAACACAGGAAGATGGCCGAAGATGGGGAAGAGGAAGGAGCAGGGCCAGAGAGCAAAGCTAGATTCCTGGGCCACACCCCCCCACACACACACAACACACACACACCTGTATACACACACACACACCTATACACACATTTATATACACACACATCTACACACATCTTACACACACATCTATGTACACACACATTACACACACACATCTATATACACACATGTATATATATGTGAAAAAAAATGATATTTTATGGCCCCTCATGGTGGTCACACAAGCAGGCAGGGCAAACTGTGCAGGGTGCAGAGGCCCTAAGTCAGCCAGGACGGCACCTACTGTGCTGGGAAGATGCCCTCCAGCCGTTCTCACCTGTGTCAGCAAGATTGCCGCAGCCCCTCACCTGTGACAAGAAAAGAGCCTGGAATGCTCAAAAAAGGCAAACTGAAAGAAAATCTGGTTTTCCCAACCTTGATAGAATTCTTTGGGAGAATGAGTAGCCATCCTCACCCTTGCCTCCTCTCACGCATAGAGAGCGTCAGGGCATGCAAGACACTTCCAGCGCACTGACTGGACGTCTCCTTGGCCCACTGCTTTGATGCACTGACAAATTGTGACCTCTTTCTTGCACAGTGTCCCCTGTTGTAAAAAGGTATGTAAACGTTCCCAGATAAAAGGGTTTGGAGCAGTGTGATGAGAGCTCTCTGTCTGTTCAACTGTCATCTGGGTCATGGCCCTCAGTAAGACTGAATAAACTGTCTTTCTTAATACAAAAGCCATGTTGATTTCAGCCAATATATGTGTGTATATATATATATATGTATACATTTTTTATTGTGGTAAAATATACATAAAAATGAAATTTACCAATTTAACCATTTTAAGTGTACAATTCAGTGGCATTAAGTGTATTCATATTGTCATGTAACCATCACCACTACCCATTTCCAGAACTTTTTATAACTCCAAAAAGAAACTCTGCACCCATAAAACAATAATTCTGCATTTCCTCTTCTAGGGGAAATTACCTGTACTACCTCTTCTAGGTACCTCATTATTAGTGGAAACATACAATATTTGTGTTTTCGTGTCTGGCTTCTTCCACTTTGCATGTTTTCAAGGTTCATCCACATTGTAGCATCTGTCGGAATTTCATTCCTTTTTATGGCTTAATAGTCCATTGTGTATATACACTACATTTTGTCTATCTATTCATCTGTTGATGGACACTTGGGTTGTTTTCATCTTTTGGCTATTGTGAAGAATGATACTATGAACACTGGTATAAAAGTAATCTGTTTGAGTCTCTGCTTTCATTTCTTTTGGGTATATACACATATTTTAAATATAGTATTTTTCAGTTAAAATTTTTTTAAACCTTTCTAAAAATTTATATTTTATGTTTCTCTTAAAAACCAGCCTGTCAGTCTTTGAACTGGAACATCTAGGCCATTTATATTTAACGGAATTACTGGTCTATTTTACTTTATATATGTCATCTAATTTTATGCTTTCAATTTGTCCTGCCTGTTCTGGGTGATTTTCCCCCATCCTTACTTACTTTCTTTTGGATTGATTATTATCTGTTAAATCATCCCTCTACCAGTTGTTTGGAAGCTCTGCACTGTTTCACTTTCTTTTAGTTCTTACTTGGAAACTGCAACATGCATTCTTAATGTATCAAAATATAAATTTTAATATCTTTCCAGTCATCCGGACAACACAAGAACCTTTGAATATTTTAAAATATATTTATTCTCTTTCCAGACTTTAATGTTGTTATTAGGTGTTTTCATTTTTTGAAAATCTTCCATAATACCCTTATTTTATAGAATCCATTTTCATTTACATTTACGTACATCTCTATAGCTGTGTTCTTTATTTCTTCTTGAAATTCTAACTTTCCGTCTGGGGCCATTTTCTTTTTCCCTGAAGTATATCATTCAGAATTTCCACTGGGGGACTGCTATCTTTATTTTGCCCTCATGCTTGAAATACATTTGCACTGGTCCTAGAAGATGTCCTTTCACTGTGTTCTGCTTTCCATAGATGTTTTTGCAACATCTGTGAAATGAACTCTAAATCCAGCAATTACTACTTTGTAAGCAATCTGTTTTTTTAAAAAAACTTTATGAAGAAGTTGACAATTGTATAACTCCTTTGTGCTCATGATTCAACTTTGATAATTATAAACTCATGGCCAATCTTATTTCATCTATATGCCTACCCACTTTCCACCCACCTGTTTTTTTTTTAAGCAATCGAGGCCATCACATTATTTCGCAGATAAATATTTCAGTATACAAACCTAAAAGCTAAGTGATTTCTCTTAACAGAAACATAACCATAATACTAGTATTGCCCCTAAAAATTAATAATGTATTAATATCATCAAGTATCCAGTGTTCAAATTTCCAATTCTCATAAGTAATTTTTTTAGTTTGTTTGGATAAGATGTTCACATTGCTAATAATTTTTGTATTTGTTAAATTCTTTCAGTCTATAGGTTCCTCTCCCTCTTTTTCATTCTGACTTACTTGCTGAAGAAACAGTGTTTTTCCTGTAGTGCCTGGCACAGTGCATTCTCATAGCATCACTTAACATGCTCCACGACTGCACTGAAGAACTTCCCTGTCTTGGATGTTCTGCACTTCATTATGGTTTGTCTGGGTGCAGCACTCTCTTAAAATGTTTCAACTTTTCTGCTAAGGGGGTCTCCGGGATTTTTACATTTGTGGATATGTGTCCTCCCTCAGTTCTGCAATAGTCTTGCCCATTATGTCCTCAGGTATTTCCACTGTCCTGTTTATCTAGAACTCTGACTGGATTTATATTTATCCCTCTCACTGCTTGCCTCTTAACTTTCATCTCATATTTTCCACCACTTTGTTCCTCTTGGTGGCATTCTGAGTGATTACTAATGGCTTATCTTCTCCTAGTTTATCTCCTAAACTGTATCTAGCCTGTTGACAAACCTCTTCATTGAGTTTTAATATCTTGCTGTATTTTAACATGTTATGTTTGTTCTATCCAGTTCCTTTTCAAACCTACTAGGTTACATGACATGTATGGGGTAGGTCTATCTCATTGTGTTTCTTAGACGAACACACCAAATTGTACCTTAGAACAATAGTCTACAAAAGGTTTGAGAATATTGGAATGGAAGTTCCAATCAAGGAATTATTTACACCTGCAGGTAGGTGTGGCTACTCATAGAACCTGTAGGCCCAGGCAGACTTATCTTTAAGAGATTTCTAATCATTTTCTTTCTGCTTTATTCCCAGTCAATATGTACCCCAAAGAGGTTATATTGTCTTCATCACAATAGGAGCATCTACCAGGGCATCTGTCTTACCTGGAATCTGAGCCCTGATAATTATAAGTTCTGAGAGAAAGAAGGAAACTTCTGAATCCAAGTTCTGTGGTGCCGACCATCATCATCTGGCTAGATTTACCAGGAGGCACTTCACTAAATTTTTTATGTACATTATCTCACTTGGTTTTCACAACAGACCTGTGAACTTATGTTATTTCCTTTTCCCAGGTGAAGAAATGGATGCTCAGAGCAGTTAAGTCAGTTGCCATGGCAACATGGCTAGTACGTGGTGGGAGAGCCTTGAGCACAGTTCTGTCTGATGTCCCTACCTAGGCACTTTCCTTTACCACCTTCTAAGGGGTCTTTAGGTTCTTCATCTGAACCTGGGAGTTTAAAGTCCAGATCAGGCTGTGAGAGCCTGTTCACATACCTGGAATGTCATAGTGTCGGTAATCTCTATCTTATCTCATGGATGTCAAGATTACATAAAATCATATTTAACAGTGATTAAGGCCAATTCACCGTCTTGCAGTATAAAGAAATATGACACCTTTTTTGGGTGTTATTTGTCTTTTTATTTTGTATTGAGTAAAATGCACAGATCTTCAGTTTGATTTTTTTTCTTACATATTTATATATCTGTTCAGCACTGTCCAAATCAAAATAGAGATTTTTGAACACAAATGTCCCTCCTGTCCATATTTCCAAATCCAAAACCAAACATTGCTCCAGTTTCTATCCCTTTAGATTAGCTCATATAAATAGAGCAATATTGTATTCACTCTTTCGGTCCTGCTTTTTTTGCCCCACAATATTTTTTGAGCTGTATCTGTGTTGTAATTCATAGTATTCAGTTGTGTGACAGACCGGGAGAAAATGCAAAAGTCATGTCTAATAAAGGGCTATTATCCAAAATACACAAAGAACTCTCAAAACTCAACAATAAGAAATACAGCTGACAATAAGCATATGAAATGATGCTCCACACCACATGTCATTAGGGTATTGCAAAGGAAAACGGTGATGATACACCACTATGCCTATTATAATGACCGAAATTCAGAACACTGACAACAGCAAATGCTGGTGAAGATGTGATGTAGAGCAACAGGAACTCTCATTCATTCCTGATAGGAATGAAAAATAGTACAGCCAAAATGGAAGATAGTTTGTCTCTTTCAGAACTAAACATACTCTTCCCATATGATCTAGAGTCAAGCTCATTAATATACCCAAAGGAGTTAAAACTTCCATCCACATGAAAACCTGCACACAGGTGTTTATAGTAGCTTTACTCATAATTGCCAAAAGTTGGAAGTAACCAAGATGTCATTCAGTATGTGAATGGATACATAAACTGGGGTACATCCAGACAATGGAATTTTATTCAATGCTTAAATTAAATGAGCTATCAAGGCATGAAAAGACACAGAGAAACTTAAATGCCTATTACTAAGTGAAAGAAGTGAATCTGAAAAGGCTACATACTGTATGATTCCAACTATATGACATTCTGGATAGACAAAACTATGGAGACAATAAAATCATCAGTGGTTGCCAGGGATCAGGGGGAGAAGGGATGAATTGGTGGAGCACAGAAGATTTTTAGAGCAGTGAAAAAACTGATGCTATGATGATGGAGAAATGTCATTATACATTTATCCATAAAAATGTATAATAAATAAAATACAATTTGACCCCGGAATCCCACTCCTAGGAATATATCCAAAGAATACAATTTCTCAGATTCAAAAAGACATATGCACCTCTATGTTCATTGCAGCACTTTTTACAATAGCCAAGATATGGAAGCAACCTAAGTGTCCATCTGTAGATAAATGGATAAAGAAGATGTGGCAAATATACACAATGGAATACTATTCAGCCATAAGAAAGAAACAAATCCTACCATTTGCAACAACATGGATGGAGCTGGAGGACATTAGGCTCAGTGAAATAAGCCAGGTGGAGAAAGACAAATGCCAAATGATTTCCCTCATTTGTGGAGTATAACAATGAGGCAAAACTGAAGGAACAAAATGGCAGCAGACTCAGAGACTCCAAGAAGGAACTAGTGGTTACCAAAGGGGAGGGGTATGGGAGGGCGGGTGGGGAGGGAGGGAGAAGGGGATTGAGGGGTATTATGTTTAGTACACATGGTGTGGGGGATCACGGGGAGAACAGTGTATCACAGAGAAGGGACATAGTGGATCTGTGGCATCTTGCTGCACTGATGGACAGTGACTGCATTGGGTATGGGTGGGGACTTGATAATATGGGTAAATGTAGTAACCACATTGTTGTTTCATGTGAAACCTTCATAAGAGTGTTTATCAATCATACCTTAATAAAAAAATTTTTTTTGAAGTATAATAAGTAAATTGTATGTTTACATAATGAGTAAACAAAGAGTGAACTGTAATGTAAATTAATGGACTTTGGGGCTGACTAGGGACACTCATAGGATGGGTTCAGCACATAGGATGGGTGCAGCTCCACTGCAGCACAGCCTAGGTGAGAAATGACATTTTGTCTTTGATGTTTTGTCCCAGGGCCACTTAAGAGGCAAAGAAGAGGGATCTCAAGCTGCTGGAACCTTGCACCCCTGCCCTCCATGTTCTCTGTAGCCGCTTCCTTAGAAACCTAGGTTCCAGTTTTCATCTCGCACTGCTTGTGTGGCCTCAATATCTGGCAGTGTGGGCCACATTTCTCCACTGTAAAGATGCTGTTTTCCCCTTTCCCAGCTCTTCTTTGGAAATGAGTCACTAAGTCAAGCCCACACTCAAGAGGTGGAGGAAACTATGCTCCTTTTCCTGGAGGGGTAGTATCTTCATAAATTTTTGGAATTCTGTAACATTTGTTTCTTTTCTCTATTGATTTATGGAATCATTCATTGGTATATATACTTATACTTTGGGCTACAATCTAATACCACATTTTTTTTTATCTTGTTGCCCGAATTGTTCCAGCTTTGCTCATTACTAGCTCTTTCAAGTTGTCTCCTGTGTTGCTGTGACGTGCTCCATTTTTTTGTCGTTTTTGAGCACTTCGTTCTGGCACTGTGAGACGGTCCAGGCCCGTCTCGTATTTTCTGTGCCTCAGCCCTGGGGTCAGCCATTTCCTCAGAGAGCCCTGATTTCTTCGGTTGGAGAATGGTATTTAGAAACCAAAATCTGGGTGTTAGGAGTAGCTACATGGTTACTATGACTGTTGCTCACATTTGTTTATTCCATTTACATTACAATGATTAATTCAGCCACTTGAATTTTATATTTAGTAGTAATAATTTTTACTGTTAAAAAATTCTTTTGCAGTTTTCCCCTTCTATTGAATTCTGTCTGGAGAGTAAAGTTCTAGGGGAAGAATTTCCTGTAATATACTACTACTAAGAACTATCTCTAAAAACTTATAAATGTACCAGTTTCACTTCGATTTTTAGGAAAAAAAAGCTATACAATGAAAAATCTTCCTGTCCCCATCTTTCTAATTCCCACACACCTCCTTCCTGGAGACCATGGTATTGGTTTCTGGCATTTTCTTTTAGAGTTTTTTTATGAACAAACCAGAAAAATAATTGTAGAAGAGAGCATGCTAAACATAATATTTAAAATTTTTTCTTATCTTTTAAATTTGTACTTTGGAAGTCTTTCTAATATCAACACAGAACTTTCTCATTCTTTTTACCACTGCAAAATGTTCCACTATACAAATTTACTATAATACATTTAGCCAGTCATCTACTGATAGACATTTAGGTTTTTTACCCGTGTGAAAGTATATTTAAACAACAACTTCTTAGAAACAATACTGCTGGCTAAAAAAGGGTATACACATTTGTGATCTTGTTAAGATATTACCAAGTTGCTCTCCAGAGGGGTTATATCTGATTTACATACCCACTACCAACATATGAGACTGTGATTACCCTATTATCCTATTACAACTATTGTATTTATCATCTCCAGAATTTCTATTTGGTTATTTTTTGTATCTTTCATTTTTTCTCCTTATGAGTTTTATCATAATACTTATAATAGCTGTTTTAAAGTCCTTGTCTGCTAATTCTAAAATCTCTGTTATATCTGGTCTGTTTCTATTGATTATATTTTCTTCTGGTTCCAGGTCACACTTCCCTGCTTCTTTGTATTGCTAGTAATTTTCCATTGGATGCCAGATATTGTGAATTTTATGTTGCTGAGGGCTTGATTTTGTTGTGTTAAAAGCAAAGCTAAGGTATATTTAAAATTTTAAGAGTTTGGGCAAAAATTGATTCGAATCAGGTAGCATCCAATCTAGCAGATAGAAAGCAGCTCTGAGAAGCTATACACAATAAAAGACTTTTATAGGCAGGAGAGAGCAAGAACAAGGGAGTTACACCATGCCAAAAAGTGGATTGGTTATTGGAAAGTAACTTTCCTTTAGGGGTCGGCTGGAGTCTATTAGGCAGATTACCTTACTAGTGCTTATGAGATGATTCCTGATTGACCTGGTTTAAGGTTCCATTTCTGAGAGAACCAAAACTGTAATTCAGTTTGGAGATGTAGGACTTAGCATAAGCGATTCCATTTTGGGCCTGTTGTCGTGTTTTAACAGTTGTATCCCTTTAACGACTGTATCTGACTTTATTTGGTTAGATGGTTTTTTACTTGAGGATCCCCTTGATTTTCCTGCACCTTGTCTTCAAGCAGTTTTTGGACCAATCTACAGTAGCCTGTACTCATGACTAATTCAGCCCCACTACTGTAGTAGACTCTCCTGGCATCTTTGCTGAGTGCCCCACGTTATTTAATGAGGTCTCTCCATTCTGACCAATGGGCATTTGAAGAACTCCCAGTCCCATGGGAGCCCAGTGAATTTCTGACTTACAGATCCACAAGTAACTGGTTTTTTTCTGGCAGTTATATGCCCAGGATCTGGTCATTGCACATGGGTGTGTGTGTGTGTGTGTGTGTGTGTGTATAACAATAACAAGACATTAAAGATGACCTGAAGTTAGAATCAGAATGGCAGAGCCACTGAAAATAAGGCTTTTGGTCAAATGAGAAGATGTCCTTATCTTGAGGTGATTTTTTTGATTCTTAGTTTTTACAATTTGTATATGATGAAGGTACACATCCAAAGAAGAAAGTGGTGATATTCAAGAGGTAACACTATATAAACAATGAGATGTTACATAAGAAGCACTAAAGTGTGAACCAGAAATTCTGCATTATAGTTCCTGTTCTACTGTTTGCAAGATTTGCAGCTTGTAGCTTATCTGAGCCTGTTTTTTCATTTGTTACAGGGAAAAAATACCTGTCATTGCTACCTCCCAGGAGAGGCTCACATGAAATAATGCAAGTGAGAGTGCTTTGTAAACCACTTGCATCATCCAGATGTAAGATATCACCACACAGTTGTTACTGTTTTGCTGAGTAAATATCAAGATGTGCAAGATTAAAGTTTTGATCAAAACCAGATAGTTGTAATCTTGGAGATCTTCTTGTAGAATATGTCTTTAGAGATAGAAACAACTAGGTGGGAAGGAACTGGTCTGGGAACCACCATAAACAACATCTTAGAGGCAGAAACAAGCTGTCTTTTAATGTTGGTCCCTGGGACAGTTTACCCTCCCCCTGCAAAGAGTAGTCTGCTGACACTTTAAGGAAATTAGAGCAGACTTTAAAGGCTGGTGTGGGGAGATTAGGCATGTCCTGGGGGAGAGGTGAAGGCACTGGCTGAGCAGAAGCTAAGAGGGATGGCTGCAAAGGGAGAGAGAGATGTGGGAGAGAGAGAAGTGGTTTATCACCACTGTTCTCTGGCTGGAGTGGGAGTGAGTGGTAATTATAAAAGTATTGCCAATTAACTGTAAAAACTGATGCACAACAGAAGAGGAAGTCCTCAACTCTTTTTCACTTAGGAGAGGTGACTGATTCTCATAATTTGGTGTATGTCCTTTTATAATTTTTCCAATGAATATAAAACACGATTCAAACATATATGCCCACCAGATGACAATGACTTCGCTAAGCCTCGAGCTTGTCTGTGCCGTTGGCTTCTTGTCCCTGGGCTGGTTCTCCTCCTAACCCCAGGATTAGCTTTCTTCCTTTCCTTCCACCGCTAAGAGGGGCTGTGTTTCAAGGCTCTGTCCTGGGATCCCTGCTCTTCCCTCTGTTTCCCCTGTGCAGAGACTATGGCCCTCCTCCCCTTTGGCCTTCAGTGCCTGGCCCAGGGCCTGCACACCAGAGATGTTCAGTAGCTTTTAGGCACAGTGACTGCTTACAGATAGGGTGGTTAGGTGGATGGTCTGGAGACAAAGAAGATCAAGTTTGGGGGAGTAAAAGGGATATGTGGGAAGAGATGAGGGATAAAACTGTGGCGAGGTTAAGGGGAGCAGGTGGAAGGAGAGGTGGAAATGGGTGTTGGGAATGAAGGTTAAGAGCGTGAGACTGAACAAAACACTCTCCCATCTGTCTCTGGTAGGGCCTGGGGTAGAGGCCCCATCTAAATGTGGTATGACGTGGGCCAGGTGGGCCTCAGGCTAAGGAAAATTAGGTGCCACATGTTCTCAGCTCTGCTATGGCAGGCAACCAGTGAGCTATGTAATGGACCTCCTACAGAGGGGCAAAGAAGCCCCTGATGGAAGGCCTGGCTGCTTGTTTCACATAAAAATAAGGGTAAAGATAGGAAAGTGTTTTGTTTACTGGATTCATTCAAAAAGTGTTTATTGAGCACCTATTGTACACCAGGTACTGAGAATAGAGATGTTGCCCTCAAGGAGTTCCTAGTCTAGTGGGGAAAACAAAAATATAAAAAAATTAATGTGGCAGTGTGTTACTGTGAAGAAAGAATCCCTCACAGGGTGTTGTGGAGTGCAAGGCAGGGAGGGGTTGGTGTACTCAGGCAGGTTTCTCAGGGAAGCAGTCAAACTGAGTCTTGAACTCTGAGTAGGATCTGCCACATACGTGGAAACAGAGGCGATCTGGGGAGAGGGTGGTCGTTCTGGGCAAACAGGCAGCAAGAGTTTCAGGGAGCTGGTGAAGCTTCAGGGAAATTCATGGGGTTGGGCCAGGAAGAAATAAATGATATTGTTGCAAAGAAAACAGGAAACCCACGAGGAGATTTTGGTGTGCTGGTGAGAGATGACAAAAGCCTGCGACAAGGCAGGGCTCCCAGGAGTAGAGCTGGGGGAGGGAAGAGACCCTGAGGAAGACTCTGGTATTCATCTGGTCGTGCTCAGGGGAGAAAGAAGGGGAGAAGAATGTGAGAGAGGGCAGAAGACCGGGAGAGAGAGGGGAGGAGATTGACCCAGGGCCACTCCCTGGTTATTGGCTGGGGCAACTAGGTAGATGATGGTGTCACTTACTGAGATGTGGGGCACATGAGGAGTGGAAGGATTGGGAAATATGACTTGGTTTTGACAAACCACATTTGAGGTGCCCCTGGGAGGTAGAGAAGAGCATTCATGGCCCACTGTGGATAAAATTGCAATATTTTCAGAATCTTTCACCTGGCCATACTGCATCTCCATATCAGTGGGTGATTACAAGGGGGAGCGAGGGCATATCTTGACCGGAGAGGCTGGGTGGGGTCCCTTTTTGCAGCTGGGTCCTGAGAGGGAGAGTAGAAGTGGATGACTGCTTGTAAGCAATAAATGGGTTTCTCCCACTTTATTTCTCCCTTTGACTGATTTCAGCTTCAAAGGTAATCTGCCCTGGGCTGGGAACTATCCCCCTCCTCCCCCACCACCCCCAGAGTTGCACTCACTTAATTGGACTGCTTTGCCTATGTGAAAGCTGCAATGTCTGAGCAGGGGCGAAGCAGTCCTTGGCAGAGGAACTGTCAGCAAGAGCAGTCCAATTCAGATTCAGTTATGGAACATTTACTATGTGTTGGACACGGTGCAACACTCACTGACCGCCAAGGGGCAGAGGTACTATCTGGCTCGTCCACACTTGCATCCCGGGGCCCACTACAGATTGATACATGGTGGACATTTGAGTAGTATTTGTAGAATGACTAATCGAATGCATGAATGAATGTGTTTGGTAATAGGAATGCAGCATTCATTACGTACCTCCCAAATCCCTCCCTTGGGAGCTTGCTGTCTAATTGGGGAGACAAATGCAGAGACAACGAGTGTCAAACAGTATATTAAGTGAGGGCAGTGTGAACTCAGGGGAGGAGGGAGTGTGTGTGTGTGTGTGTGTGAGAGAGAGAGAGAGAGAGAGAGCTCATTTCCTTACTTCCTGCCGTCACAAGATACTCAGGCTCATCTTGTATCATTTCTGCTCCAGTCCTAGAATCAGCCACCTGCATAAGGAGTCCTGATTCTTTTTATTGGACAATGGTAACAAAGTCCAAGTTCTAGGCTCTAGGTGTGCTTGTTGCTACTGGAGTGTCATTGCTTCTAGGCCCTCTTAGCTGACAACACAACTATATATATATACATATATATATATAATAGGATTTCCACATTATCGAAACAAAATACTTACATTCTATTATGCAGCCTTTATCCCTGTAACTGTTTTCATCTTAATTCTGTAGTATGTATGCATTCAATGCTTGAAGTTTCTCTTGGTTGGCTGGAATTTGTCCTCTGGTAGTTTCCCCAAGAAGAGCTAATGGGAACAGTAACCCTTGATTTCTCGCATGTTCAAAATGGTCTGTAGCTCTTATACTGGAGGTGCAACGTGGCTGGATATGAAATCCTTGGCTCACTCTTTCTTTTCTTGCCTATCTTTGGTTGTTGCTCACTACATTCTGGCATGGGATACTGAGGTGGAGAATTATATGTGATTTGATCATTTGGTCTAGCCAGCCAAAGGATTCTATCATTATCTTGAATTCCAGTAACTCTCCAGACTGTATCTCGGTGCTTAGGTGTCAGATCGATTTTCCCTGGGAAATGGTATGCCCTTTCAAATTATAGATTTGAGTGTTGTTTTTTCTAAAAGGTGCATTTGCTTGAATTATATTTTAAACATTTATTATATTCCTATGGATTGTTCCCTGGTTTCCTTTTCAGAGACTTCACTAATGTATATGTTGGCAAGTTTGTACCTCTTAATCCTGCTAATCTCCTAATCTTGTCTTGATTTGTTTCATTATATTAACTTATCCCATTTTTACCTTCTACATCACTGTGCTTTCTGTAATATCTGTCCCCATTGTAGTCTTTTAAATTTTGCCTTCACTTCTATGGTGATTTTGCTTTTTGTCTATTTCTCTTCTGAGTTCTACCAATTCTCATTTTAATTCCTACTATTGTCTGGTCATATCCTTACTGAATTATTGTATTTTCTATGTTGTAGTGGTTTTTCACAGTAGCAGTTGCTTTGGTAAGTATTTTTAAATCATGGTGAAATCTTTGGATACATATATTTTTTAAAATTTTATTTTGGTATCATTAATCTACAATTACATGAAGAACATTATGTTTACTAGGCTCCTCCCTTCACCAAATCCCCCCCACAAACCCCATTACAGTCACTGTCCATCAGCATAGTAAGATGCTGCAGAATCCCTACTCATCTTGGATACATATTTTTATCCATTCCATGAAAAACTGTTTCTGGGAAATGTTTTCTTTAGAAATGTTTTGTACCCTTTTTTCATATTTAAAAATGTACACTATCTCTAACTGGATGGTGTGTTAATTCCTTTTTTAAATTCTTATTTTAATGAGTTAGGTTTATCTCTATCAGCTATTTGCAGAAATTTCCTGTTGGTATTGGGTTATGAAGGAACAAGAATAGCCTTCCATGGTGTGCAGCTCAGAGGTCCCTTTCCTGTTTCTAGAAAGATGGGTTGTTTCCTTCAAATGTGGTGCTTTTATATATCCGCAGCTCCTCTGTTTCCCCACACATAAGCACTTCCGAGAGGGCTTGGCCACTTCATGGACCTCTGCCACCCAACCCATGGCCTTCGGTGCCATCTCCTCACTTTCCATACTGGTGATTTCTGGGTTCTCCTTATAGGGCCCTATACTCCACTCCATCTTCCACAGAGCTCCTGTCACTTCTTCATGCCAAGCTTTCTCTGCAGTTCTTTTTGTATAAACTGCTTTTGAACACAGTTGCACATACTTTTGAGTTCAGAGCATTTCTCTGTCTCCTAGATTGCTGAAAATTATTTTAGATTATTTAATTCTCCTTGTTCTTTATATAGTTTCCAAGAGACTATATGAGAATATGTATTTATTTATAATATATAATATAATATGTATTATATATAATTTATGACATAATATAATATGTAATTTATATATATGTAATTTAACCACTTGAGATCCTCAGTTAAAGAACTACTGAAACATGTACCTTATTGAGAAGAAACAGATCTCCGAAGGAAGGCACGGGATTCCAGGAGCACCAAAATATATAAATATGTTGTTCAATTAAATTATTTTATTCACTTAAATGATTTGGTTAACTATTGACTGGAGGGAAATAATTGTAATAATTATCTTTTGTATATTTACGATATGACCTAAAACTTCTGGCAATAAAAGTTGTTTTCTTATATAGAATCCTTTTAGATTTTAACAAAAGTGTAGTTAGATTTTTGATAAAAAATATAAAGGTAAACACACCACACACACACACACACACACACACACACACAAACACACAAAAGAGACATACAATTGACGACTTATAATTCAGAAGAGGGGAAAATAGTAATATAAAAAAATTGCCAGTTAAACAGAAAACAGAGAAGAAAAAGCAAAGAAAAGGTGGTAAAACATACTCATAGTAAGACGAAGAAATAAGTCCAAATACATCAGCATTTCCAATATAATGGAGTTACCTGCAGAAAGTTAGAGATGATCATTCTGGATTATAAAAATAAAGTCTGATTTTATGTTACTTAGAAAGGACATTTAGAATAAAACCACACTGAAGTGCTGCAAATAAAAAATGGATGGCAAAAGACACACCGTGTAAACACCAACCAAAACAAACCATTTTAACATCATGGAAAGTAGAAGGCAAAAAAGCACTAGTGGGCATAAAGAGAGACACTTAGAATGCCAAAAGGAACAATCCCCCAAATAATATAACAATTATAAACTTGTATAGCCTCAAATACTTAAGGCAAAAGCTAACAAAGTTGGAAGGATTAATGCATAAACCCTCAGTTTCTGTGGGAGAATTTAGGCATATGTCTTAAAGAACTGGTACAGTAG
The DNA here is from genome assembly GCF_030020395.1 of Manis pentadactyla. Lineage (NCBI taxonomy): Eukaryota > Metazoa > Chordata > Mammalia > Pholidota > Manidae > Manis > Manis pentadactyla. The sequence goes on from NC_080022.1 coordinate 136,381,066, forward strand.
GCAGACTTAAAAATTAATAACATAGGAGTTAATACATTTTTAACATGGAAAAAATACATGAGTATAAAATTGTTAATTACTGGGGAAAAATAGAAGCATTCCTACTAGTCAGAGAAAAGGTAAAATTACTATCTCCAGCATAATTTAACAGTGTATTGGAGGTATTAGCCAGCATTGGGGATGGGGAGTAATAGAAATAAAAAAAATAGGAAGGAAGAAGTAAATGTATATTTGCAGGTTACATCATTATATAGCTGGAAAATCCAAAAAAGGAAATGGAAAACTACTAAAACCAAAATGAGAATTTAGTAAAGTCACAGTATACAAATTTAAACACAGAAATCAGATGCCTTTATATAGAAAACTAGTTGGAAAAAATAATGAAAGACCATATTTATGAGAGCAATAAAGAAAGAAAATTTTCCAGCTATAAATGTAACAATAAATGTACAAAACCAATCTGGGAAAATTACAAAATACCCCAAGACAAAAGTCAGACTTGACCAAGTGGAAAGACATGTCATGTTTATGAATAGACCATGTTGTGAATCAACATAGTGACCTCTTTAAGTTAATTTGTAAAGGTAATGTGATCTCAATACACGTACAGTCAGTTTTGTTCTAGACCTAAAAGAGTGATTATGAAGTTTATTTGGAAGAATAAACTAGCAAAGATACTCAGGAAATCTTTAATAAAGAAGAGCTTTGGGGTCACAGCACCCAATCAAGTATGAAATATACTTTTAAAGCCTCCATCATGAAAATTGTGGGGTTGGAGCACAAACAAATAGATCAATGAGACATCATACAAATCTAGAAATAGATATAAAAGCATATGACAAATTATATTTTAGCTATCATGATATTAAAGTTCCTCTACTCTTGTTGTGGAAAGGACTTAAATAAATGGTGCTGAGACAACTGGATGGTCATATGGAAAAAGGCATAATTGAAACTATTCCTCAAACCATAAAGTAGGGAAATTTCCAAGTGATCAAGTACCTAAAGGTAAAAAACAATAACACCCCCCCCCATAAATGGTAATAGAAAATATGGGTGAATTCTGTTAGAATCTGGCAGTGGGAACATTTTTCTAGCAACGACCAAAATTCCAGTAGCTATAGAAAAAGAAGATGAACTTGACTGTATAAATACAAAACAAGCAACCAAATCTTTTGTACAGCAATACCCCACAAGTGAACTAAAAAGACAAATGGTAAACTGAGAAATAATTAGCAATTTTTGCCACAGAGGGCTATTATCCTTAATATATAATGAATGTTCAAGATTTGAGAAGAAAAAGACCAATAACCTCAGAGAAAAGAAATGAGCAAAAGATACAGAGATAGTTCACAGGTAAAGAAATTAAAATGACTCTTAGGCATATGAAAAGATTTTCAACCTTGCTTCTAATAAAAGAAATGCAAATTAGAACTGCCCTGAGAAGTCTGCTGCTCACCTCTCATAGTTACAAAAGATCAGTAAGTTTGGTTAACACTCTGTTGGCAAGCCTGTGGGGAAAAAATGTTGTGTGTGAATGCAGCGTGGAAATTTGGCAATACATAGCAGACCTGTTAAAATAGAAATCCCCCTTGTAGAAATTTGTCCCCAAAATACCTGGACAAAATAAAAAGACATAAGCATAAAACTATTAATTGTAGCACTTTTATAATAGCAAAGGACTGGAAACAACCAGTGTCCTTCATTAGGGGACTGGCTCACAGATACAGGAATGTCAAAAGTAAAAATATAGAAAATATACATTAGACATTAAGAACAACATCAAAGAAATGGCGGATGTAGCCTTACAATCCACCAGGAAGATAAAATAATTCTAAATTTGCTTGTAGTGTGCTTAATAACATCTGAAAATACATAGTGCAAAGTTGACGTAACTGTAATGAAAGATAAACACATTCTTAGTTTTTTTTAATTTATTTTTTACTAAGGTATCATTGATATACAATCTTATGAAGGTTTCACATGAGCAACATACATTCTTAGTTTTAAAGGGAAATTATATCACACCTATCTCAATAACTGATGCAACAAATGGACAGAAAATTAGTGAGATTTGACCTAAAACACATTATATCCAAGTGCACATGGAACATGTACCAGAATTGATCATATACGGCCATAAACTGAACTGCAACAAATTTCAAAGGATTTTAAGTCATGCTGAGTAAATTTTCTGACCACAATTGCATTTGAAATCAAGTAATATAAATATAAATTTGAAATCAAGTAATATAATGATAATTAGAAAATCTCAAGTGTATGGAAATGAAACAATACTCTCAAAACAAAACAAAAAAGAACCATCAAGAACACCATGGGTCTATAAAGAAACAGTGAAAGTTAGAAAATATTTTAACTAAATGTAAATGAAAATATATTTTGAAACTTGTGCACTGCAGTTAGAATCATGCTTAGAGGAAGATTTATAGCATTAAAGGAAAATATCAGAAAAAAGTCCCAGGCTCAGTAGCAATCATTTGAGTATCATCTCATAAAATCAGAAAAATAATAGTAAATAAATGTGAAAGTAGAAAAGAGCAAATAATAAGGAGCAGAAATTAATGAAATAGAAACACACGTAACAGGGACTATCAAAAAGGCAACAGTTTGTTATTTAAAATACGGGTAAAATTGATAACACCCAGGCAAAATTTATAGTAATGGAATATGGATGTGATGCCTAGAGATTCAGAAACCATTTGGAATCCTGACGATGAAAGCCACAAATGACGACAGCTCTGAAGATGGCAGGAGCAGTGATGTCAGCCGTGGACAGCTCACGACAGACATGTTACACAGGAAAAATAAACCACTTGCCTAGTCTGGAGCCATTCTTACTTGAAGCTCAGTGCCGCCTCAGCTAATGGTTTAAATATCCAATTTTTTAAAGTAGAAAAAGAAGGAAGCAAATTACATATATTCATAATGCAGGAAATGGAGAAACAATAACCTACATAAAACATTTTAAAATAAAGCCAATAAAATAAGCAAATCTCAAGCTTTATAAACCGCGTTAAGAAGGATGAAGGAAACACTACTTACACAGCATAGTTAAAATATATATATCCTAAGAACTCTGCTGCAGGGATGGAAAAGGAGAGACCGCTCTAGAATCCGTGGTGATTTACGGAGCCTTCTGTTTGGACCTCATCATTACCTGACACAAGAGGTGTCCATGAAGCAACATTTTATCCTTCCAGTTTTAAAAGCGTTAACTGTCCTCTCTGTAAGTAATTGGAATTGTTGCTTTGATTTCAACTCATCCATAAAGCAGAAAATAACCCGGTCTGGAGGTGAGACGCCCTAGGACCACACATTGAATTCCTGGGTTTTGCCCACGGCTTAAATAGAGAGCCCTCTAGGGGCCATCAGTGGGATAACAGGAGCTGCTGTGTGGCACGTAGAGACGGGGGAGAGAAAATGGTGGCCTCTAGACTAGAGCTTCTAGCCAAAAGAGAAGACTTAGCATCAGAACTCGTGATCCTTTCTCCTACCCTTTCCAGATGGCCACCGTGTCGCACAGCAGCAGTGGAACCGGTTCACAGAGAATGCAATGCGAGTGCCTGCTCTGGAGTTGTGCAAAAGCGCAGCTGTGCGCGGGTACCGATAGAGTAAGAGGGAAGGACTGATCAAAGTCAGTTCAGAGAAATCTAAGGTTCCGGAAGTGTTCTGAGCCTGGTAAAAAACAAGGGAGAGAGGTTATTGATGGGAAAGTTAGGGGTGTGTGGGGGTCACATTAACCAAGATTCAGAGGCAGCAGTAAGCCCCTCGTGTGCAGAGGTGCCCGGTCAGACTACCCCAGTAAAAGAAGAGAGTCAGACCATACTCTCCTAGCTGATTAGGGTGGAATGTTTTGAAGACTGGACTGAATAACTTCAAAATGTGCTTTGGGGAGGTTAGGATATGTGCTGAGGCGCCTCCAGGGCCAGGTAGGAGGGAGGATGAGAGAGAGAGTCAGAGAAGTTAGGCACCAGGGAGATAATCCTGTTTTTTCTCTTACCTAGTAAACTGGTCCTTCTTTCCAAGACCGTCTTAAACCCCTAGCTGTAGGTGTGCCTTCAGAGTCTTTGGTCCACCCCACAATTCAGTCTGGATAGTTCATTTTGGATCTCAGTGACCCCTTTTTCAAATGTCTGCTTAATTTCTTCCCATAAGTGTCCTACTGTTCCCCTAAATTACAGTTTTCCTCTCTCTAGCCCAATGATGCTCCTACTCGTATCCTTGGATTCATCTGTTAATCTCCCTCACTCCTTCCTTCCCTGCTGAAACTCAGCCAGTCTTCAAGTTCTTTCAATATTTACCTCACAGAGTCTCTCCAGAAAAACTTCTAAGTGACCAATGCAAAGATTCTGAGAGTCTATGATCTCAGACTGTCTTTTATTACCCACCAGAGAAGGCAAATTCCAAGCTAAAACTCCACTTCCTGCCTGGTGAGACAGTGACTAAGGAGTTAAAAGGGTGGCAGCATCAGTAGGTGAATTTTAATGGGTCATACTTGTCTGTTCTTACCTTATTAACTGTATTATGTTAACCGTACTTCAATTGCCTCAAATACTTGTGGAGAGCTGTGGGGCATAAACTGAATATGTAAGATGTGCTTGGGATTCAGACGCTCTCTATCTGGCCCATCTTTGGCTGTCCCAGAACCCTTACCCCAGGCCAGGCTTTCATCTCATATTGAGATGATAGCAGTAATTTCCAGATCGGTCCTTCAGTCTCTACATTTTTTTAAAATTATTTTTTCATTTTGATATCATTAATCTACAATTACATGAGCAACATTATGTTTACTAGACTCCCCCCATTATCAAGTCCCCACCCCACCCCATACACCATTACAGTCACTGTCCATCAGTGTAGTAAGATGCTATAGAGTCGCTACTTGTCTTCTCTGTGTTGCACATCCCTCCCCGTGCATGCCCCCACATTATGTGTGCTAATAGTAATACCCCTTTTATTCCCCTTATCTCTCCCTTCCCACCCACCCTCCCCAGTCCCTTTCCCTTTGGTAACTGTTAGTCCATTCTTGGGTTCTGTGATTCTGCTGCTGTTTTGTTCCTTCAGTTGTTATCTTTATTCTTTTTCTCCACAGATGAGTGAAATCATTTAATATTTCTCTTTTTCTGCCTGGCTTATTTCACTGAGCATAATACCCTCTAGCTCCATCCATGTTGTTACAAATAGTAGGATTTGTTTTCTTCTTATGGCTGAATAATATTCCATTGTGTATATGTACCACATCTTCTTTATCCATTCATCTACTGATGGACACTTAGGTTGCTTCCATTTCTTGGCTATTATAAATAGTGCTGTGATTAACATAGGGGTGCATCTGTCTTTTTCAAACTGGGCTGCTGTATTCTTAGGGTAAATTCCTAGGAGTGGAATTCCTGGGTTTGATTGTTTTGAGGAACTTCCATACTGCTTTCCATAATGGTTGAACTAATTTACATTCCCACCAGCAGTGTAGGCAGGTTCCCCTTTCTCCACAACCTCACCAACATTTGTTGTTGTTTGTCTTTTGGATGGTGACAATCCTTACTGGTGTGAGGTGATATCTCATTGTGGTTTTAATTTGCATTTCTCTGATGATTAGCAATGTGGAGCATCTTTTCATGTGTCTGTTGGCCATCTGAATTTCTTCTTTGGAGAAGTATCTGTTCAGATCCTGTGCTCATTTCTTAATTGGATTATTTGCTTTTTGTTTGTTGAGGTGCATGAGCTCTTTATATATTTTGGATGTCAACCCTTTATCGGATCTGTCATTTGTGAATATATTCTCCCACACTGTAGGGTACCTTTTTGTTCTATTGATGGTGTCCTTTGCTGTACAGAAGCTTTTCAACTTGATATAGTCCCACTTGTTCATTTTTGCTTTTGTTTCCTTTGCCCGGGGAGATATGTTCATGAAAAAGTCGCTCATGTTTATGTCCAAGAGATTTTTGCCTGTTTTTTCTAGGAGTGTTATGGTTTCATGACTTACATTCAGGTCTTTGATCCATTTTGAATTTACTTTTGTGTATGGGGTTAGACAGTGATCCAGTTTCATTCTCTTACTTGTAGCTGTCCAGTTTTGCCAGCACCATCTGTTGAAGAGACTGTCATTTCCCCATTGTATGTCCATGGCTCCCTTATCATATATTTATTGACCATATATGTTTGGGTTAATGTCTGGAGTCTCTATTCTGTTCCACTGGTCTGTGGCTCTGTTCTTGTGCCAGTACCAAATTGTCTTGATTACTGTGGCTTTGTAGTAGAGCTTGAAGTTGGGGAGTGAGATCCCCCCCCACTTTATTCTTCCTTCTCAGGAGTGCTTTGGCTACTCGGGGTCTTTGGTGTTTCCATATGAATTTTTGAACTATTCCAGTTCGTTGAAGAATGTTGTTGGTAATTTGATAGGGATTGCATCAAATCTTTATACTGCTTTGGGCAGGGTGGCCATTTTGACGATATTAATTCTTCCTAGCCAAGAGCATCAGATGAGTTTCCATTTGTTAGTGACCTCTTTAATTTTTCTTAAGTGTTTTGTAGTTTTCAGGGTATAGGTCTTTCACTTCCTTGGTTAGGTGTATTCCTAGGTATTTTATTCTTTTTGATGCAATTGTGAATGGAATTGTTTTCCTGATTTCTTTTTCTGCTAGTTCATCATTAGTGTATAGGTAAGCAACAGATTTCAGTGTATTAATTTTGTATCCTGCAACTTTGCTGAATTCTGATATTAGTTCTAGTAGTTTTGGAGTGGAGTCTTTAGGGTTTTTTATGTACAATATCATGTCATCTGCAAACAGTGACAGTGTGACTTCTTCTTTACCAATCTGGATGCCTTGTATGTCTTTGTTTTGTCTACTTGCCATGGCTAGGACCTCCAGCACTATGTTGAATAACAGTAGGGACAGTGAGCATCCCTGTCTTGTTCCTGATCTTAGAGGAAAAGCTTTCAGCTTCTCACTGTTAAGTATGATGTTGGCTGTGGGTTTGTCATCTATGGCCTTTGTTATGTTGAGGCACTTGCCCTCTATACCCATTTTGTTGAGAGTTTTTATAATGAATGGATGTTGAATTTTGTCAAATGCTTTTTCGGCATCTATGGAGATGATCATGTGGCTTTGTCCTTCTTTTTGTCGATGTGGTGGATGATGTTGATGGATTTTCAGATGTTGTACCATCCTTGCATCCCTGAGATGAATCCCACTTGATCATGGTGTATGATCCTCTTGATGTATTTTTGAATTGGATTTGCTAATATTTTGTTGAGTATTTTTGCATCTATGTTCATCAGGGATATTGGTCTGTAATTTTCTTTTTTGGTGTGGTCTTTGCCTGATTTTGGTATTAGAGTGATGCTGGCTTCTTAGAATGAGTCTGGAAGTATTCCCTCCTCTTTTATTTTTTGGAAAACTTTAAGGATAATGGGCATTGTCTTCTCTGTATGTCTGATAAAATTCAGTGGTGAATGGGAGTTTTGTTCTTGGGTAGTTTTTTGATTACTGATTCAGTTTCGTTGCTAGTAATTGGTCTGTTTAGATTTTCTGTTTCTTCCTTGGTCAGTCTTGGAAGGTTGTATTTTTCTAGGATGTTGTCCATTTCTTCCAGGTTTTCAAGCTTGTTAGTATATAGATTTTCATAGTATTCTCTAATAATTCTTTGTATTTCTGTGGGGTCTGTCATGAGTTTTCCTTTCTCATTTCTGATTCTGTTTCTGTGTTTAGATTCTCTTTTTCTTTTAATAAGTCTGGCTAGGGGTTTATCTATTTTGTTTATTTTCTCAAAGAACCAGCTCTTGGTTTCATTGATTTTTTCTATTGTTTTATTCTTCTCAATTTTATTTATTTCTTCTCTGATCTTTATTACATCCCTCCTTCTGCTGACTTTAGGCCTCATTTGTTCTTCTTTTTCCGGTTTCAATAATTGTGACTTTAGACTATTCATTTGGGACTTTTCTTTCTTCTTTAAATAGGCCTGGATTACTGTATACTTTCTCTTAGAACTGCCTTCACCGCATCCCACAGAAGTTGGGGCTTTGTGCTGTTGTTGTCATTTGTCTCTATACATTGCTTGATCTCTGTTTTAATTTGGTCCTTGATCCATTGATTATTTAGGAGCATGTTGTTAAGCCTCCATGTGTTTGGCATTTGGGGAAGGGGAGGAAATAAACAAGTGTGTTTGAACTGCTGTGTTTAATTCAAAACACAATGACTCATTTTAAATGTGTGACAGAAAATATTTTTCTTCTATATATGTGAAAACACCTAGATCGATGTCAAGTCTATCATGTATACTTTTCTACACCAGTACTTTTTGCGTGTTATACTTAGTGTGTGATTCGGGGACAGCAGTGTTGTGCACTGAATTTGCTCTATAAGATTATTTCTTGTATGGGGCTGAGGGAGGAATTCACTCAAATGATTCAGGGTGGACTGGAAGGCAGGGTGTAATGGATTGCCAAAGCCTCTGCAGCTCAATGTTTTTTTTGTTTCAATGCTGCATGCATCTGTTAGGGTAAGTGTGTTATGCAGATGATGACTATCAAAGAAATGTGAGTGCTTTGACATGCACGCATAGCATATGTCTAGGAGATGGATGGCAAGATGTTTAAATGGGATTTTATACTTTAATCATGGTGTAAGAGATGGGATGTATGATACATTCCAGATGATAACTGTGCAAGTTGGGTGAGGCATATATGGGAAGTTATGTTGTTCTGTCTGCTCTTGTGCATGTTTAAACGTGTCTTTAATAAAAAGCTTTTAAAATAAAAGGTGTTGGGTGCCTCATAAGGACAGACAGATACCTGGTAAAGGTGAGTCTGTCCATCAAGATGGGCATTTAGTTCTCTCTCAATAAAGAAATTTCAACAACTGTAATTCCTTTGAAGTTGAGAAGAAAATCACTTTTCATGTAACAGGAAGAAAGGAAGAATGGGAAAGTGTTATTTTCAAGGTTTTTTGATGAAAAGTCCCTATCTCATGGCTTCTAGCTCCTCTGTGAATGGTGATGGAGCACACCTGCTAAGCAGGGAGAGGTGGTCCATAATTTTGAGAAGGTGAAGAAGATTCGAAATAGATTTGCATAGCATCTGAGAGAGCATGGAATAAGAAAACAGTAACCTAAGCTCCATTTATTTGGGGCACATGTTAGTAATTGGGATAATTATTTGTGGAATGAATGAATGATTTCATCTGTGTAACACACTTACCCTAACAGATGCTTGCAGCATTGAAACAAAAAAAGCATTGGCTGCAGAGGCTTTGGCAATCCATTACACTCTGCCTTTCAGTCCACCCTGAATCATTTGAGTAGTGCTGGGTCCCAATTTATCATGGTACCAGTAGACTTGTGAGATTTATTCCAGTAGTGACCACTTACTTACAGGAAGGATTTCTGGAAAAGGCAGAGGGAGGATTTTACCAGAAAGTATGGATTAAAGGGGATTAGAGTAGTGGAGCTTTTTTACACGTTGGTTACCTGATAGACATCAAGTCTGCTTTGGAGGAGAGGAAGGATGAGAAGACAAGAATTTGATGGGAGACAAGGAGTAAGTGGAGAAATGAATGACCTGGAGTTGAAAAATTAACAAGGGGCATACAAGTTGGAAGGATAAGGGTATGAGGCCAAAGAGTGGAATATCAGGCTGTATTAGGATAGCAGAATTGTTCCTGGAATAAGCTCTGCAGTGTGGCAGGAACTGCACTGGGATGGAAATAACAGACCCTGAGATGAGATGGTGTGATAACTGTGAGGCTGAGTTATTGACTGGTCTGTCCCCATGGAGGTTGGAGCCCTCCACTGCCTGATCACCTCTTCAAGTTCCCTGCCCCAGGCCCCATCCCACCTTGGTCCCTCCCTGGGCTTTCATAGAACCTTCATTCTTTCTGTGACCCTAAGCCTGAGACATGGTAGGGTCTACGATGGACCTCTGGACAAAAGAACCAAGTGTAGGAATGAAAGAGGGCTGTGGTTGACACCTGATATTTTAATAGCCAGCATTCATAAATCTTTTTGGAAAGACTACCTCAAGCGCTCTGTAGGACACACACCCCGTTTGTGAGTCCCATTCTGGACAAGTGGAGTTACCTTTACCTTCCGACCCCTATTGTAACTATGCATATGTGAGCAGTCTTGGCCAAAAAAACATTCCCTGCAGGTCCATGGTGAGCCCCCAGATATCTGTAACCCTGATGCATAGTCTTGGATTCACCTCTGGTTCATGAGCAACAGGTGTTCTGGGGGCGATTAACCAGGCTCCACCAAGGCCATGAATATGAAAGGTGGCACGTCCAACCTGATAAATGAACCATACATACTAAGGGAAAAATCCTGTATTTTGCCATCAAGCGTGGACAGATGAAGGCACCAAAATCACATTCCCCAAAGAAGAGGATGCCATGCGTGATGACATCCCTCTAGATACTGTTTTTGTACTCAGACCAGCCCACACCCTTTTAGTAAAAGGCATCAGTGTGCTGTGCTGTGGCCTGATCAGCCCCAAGGAGGTAGAGCCTGGATTGACTGGAGGAAGTGGGGAGCAGTACAGGGTCACGATATGGGGATGACAAGATGTATACCTTTTTCCACCTGCAAGGTCATTCTTTCCCCTCATCATCTTTTGTTGTTTTCCAACTCATGACTAAGCCTCCTTTCCTTACTCTCAGCTTTATTTTACACTGGGAGGTAGATGGCTGCCTGGTCAACATTTCTACCAGTGACAGTGGGCCCATGCTTTTGCTCTGCAGAAGCATGTCATCAATCAGGCAGCCTGAAGAAATACCCAGGATGGAAGAACCATCACTTCCCCAAGGTGCCTTTCCAGTAGGAAAACCTCACTGTCAAGGTGAAAGTATGCTTCCCCAACACAATAACATGACCCACGTGACAGATTCTTACACAGCATCTATACAGTTTCCAGACCCTACCCCAACTATCCCAGGATCCACTGCATCAATACCCACCCCGGACATTCCCATTTGGGTTTACCCACCTGTGGGATCCTCTGGTTACTCACTTCTAAGTGATGAGTAAGCCACTGCTTCTTCTTGAATGTTATTTTCTGAAAAATATACCTGTCCTTGACCCTCTTCAGATATAGATGACCTGTCCTCCCTAGCGCTCAAAGGGGTATAAAACATTCAGTGGGGAAGGTGTGGGCTGCCATACATTTTCAATAAGGCTAAGCTAAGAGACGGGAGACAGAACTCATCTCTTCAGACTTCGTCAGGGAGGACATGAGCTTTTGGGAACACATGAGATCTGTTTCTCAACAAGAGCAACAGGGGTCATGTCACCTTTTAGAAGTCAAAGGAAGCAATGACTGAGGCTGAACTTTTTCCTTTCCCTAAGTACAAGTCCAGAGTTACCCCAAACCCATGCCCCCCACAGAGAACACAAATCACTATTATTAAAAAAACATTTATTGGGAAAAATCAATATTATACACAAGGAAAGAATTATTTGGAGGAAGGAAATTCTCATTTCTGGAAAATCTGGAGTATTGTTTTCTGTCTGAACTGTAGAGACAGATCTCTGAATGCAGTGTTTTCAGCAGTGGTGAGAGCAGCGGGAGGCCCCTGGCAGGCCTGATGCCTGCTGGTGGGGCATGCATGGGGCACAGGATCCTTGTGGGCATGGATGAGGGGTGCTTCTGAGCCAAGAGCTGGGATTCTATCTGTCTTACTCTCTGATCTGTAGAATACTTGAAGGGTAACTGTGGCCAGAAGAGAGAGCTTCTTGGTGGCCACATTGGTTATTTGCCACTTTACCGGAAGGAGCCTTGTGGTTGAAAGATTGCCCCTGAGTGGGATCTGCCTGGGCCTGCCCTTCTGCCTTCTGCTGAGTTTTCACAAATTTCACTTGGGGCTGATGGGGCTTTTCAGGGTGGGTGCTACCTATTCTTGCTGGTGCCCCATTTTGTTCTCTAAGAACTTCCCAGTGTCTGTCGTGATTTTCTGAGCTTCAGTCATTCCACTAAAGGCAGCTCTACTTTGAACTACACCTCGGCTCTGTGCTGCTCTTTTCCTGGGGGTTTTCTTTGCCAGGACAAATCCATTTTCAAAAAGTGCTTCACTGTTTGGCAGAACCGGCTTTTGGCGGGCTGAGCCTTCTGGGACAGTGTCTGTGAAGACTTCCTCCCAAGTGTCTCCCTTGCCGGGGAACTCTTCTTTCCTGATTGGGATGTTCCCAACCCTGCATCCCTTCCTCCAGGTCCTTTAGCTGTGGGGCCTGGAGGACTTGCTTTCTTTGCACCTGGAGGGAAATTCTCACCCAGGCACTTCCTTAAGATATGCTCAGGGACACGAGGCTCTTGCTGATGCTCCATGCTGCTGCCTCTGTCCTCCACATGGACATGTAGCTCCTGGAAAGGTCCCATGTCCCCACTGGAAATACCCTGAGCATGAGTCAGTGAGGCCTTAGACATCAAACCATCTGAGGCAAGGGACATGTGAGTGGGTTGGCCTTTGGCCTGGGCATGTGTCTCACTGTCAAATTTTACCATTAACACATTCAACAGTTGCTGCCTCAGGTCTTTTGATTTAAGATCTTGGGGACCCAAAATATTTGGTGGGCGGTGTTCAGTTGTCACAGAACCATTCACATTTTTCATTTGGGAGCTTCCTGGCTTGCTGGTAGTCAAGATGTCACTAATTTGTCCTTGAAGAATATCCACCTCTGTAGCCCTAAATATATCCCTGGACATGCTGAGCTCAGAAACAGTTTTTAAAATCTTCTCTGTCTTCTTGCCACATTTCTACTTCATTACTGCACCTCACAGTCTTATGCTCTCGCTCATATAGAGGCCCAGCTTGCTTTGGGGGCAGCTCTGAGAGGCTCCTGTTGGCCGGTAGAGTCTGACTCTGAGTAGCTCTGCCTTTAATGCTGTGTATGACAGGCCCAAGAGTCTGTCTGGCCTCCTTGATTCCCTGAATATCCTTGGCAATCTCATGGTTAATATTAGGGGGTGATTGTTTCAGCGTCTCTTGTCCTTCTTTGGCCACAAGTGAGGTAGCAGGGAGAGGATGCTGCAGTACAGGGGCTGAACTTACTGTCCCCACTCTGTCTCCATCAGGAGTAGAGCTCCCTCTATGGGGCTTGATTTGCAGCCTCTCAGATTTGGAGTTTGCCCCAGACACCAAGTTGGCTGAGCAAGGATAGTTGGAATAGGATAAGGAGTAGGATGAGACATTTTTCAATTTAAAAATCTCTATGGATTCAAGGACCTTCGGGAGAAGTCCGCACACCATCCTCATATGAAACTTTTTAATATGAGCTTCCAGTACCTGCTTTACACTGAAATCAATGAAGGAAAGTTCCTGGAAGGTATTCTGTTTGTAGTCTTCATCCACTGATGGTGGCAAACTACTCTGTTTTGATTGGATGTGGGATTCCTCAGGAAGCAGTGTCTGCTTCATACATTCCCATGAATTATGCACAGCCCCAGGGAGCTGACCCTCACTGATTTCCTCAAACTTCTTGTTCAAATGTACTCTTAGGATGTTCACAAGTTCTCTCCAGCCTTCATATTCCCCTAACCCCCTTGACAGACTCACCATGTGACTGTCTAGTTCTTCCTCAGAGTCATATTCCACGTCCTCATATGAAGAGCTCCCTGGTTCACACAAAAGAAGATCTTTTCAACCACTCTCTGGGCTCTGTCCCTGCCCTTTCCCCACATCCTTCTCTAGCTGAAGTATTTCTGAGGCCCACTTTTGGAAGCTACCAGGTTGGCTCAATCCAACATTAAGATTCTTGCTACTTTTATCATTAAGCACATTTCTCTGTGAGAGTCCATGATTTCTCTTTGACCCAGATATCTCTGAAGAATCACTCGGAGGCATCATCGGTGATAGAGATTCTAGGACCCTGTGGGGCAGGCCCCACGAGTGTTTAATGAGCCTCTTTTGAAGGTGCTGTTCTAGTTTCTTCCGAATCTCATCACTAAGAGGAAATGCTCCAGGAAGGATAGAGATTGAAGCATGGGGCTGGGAGGCCTTGCAGATGGGAAAGGAAGGAGCCAGAGGACAAAATTTCGCCTGAGATCTTTGGACCTCAGCAGGGAAACCCCACAAACATTCTTGTTGCTTCTGAAACACATTCCATTCCAGGCCTTGAATTTCAGATGAGCTGAGAGAGTCTGAATCATTCTGGGGTCCATGGAAACACACTCCACAGATCCTCATCTGGGATAGAGGACCAAATGGTGGGATTCTGGGTTGAGATGGAAGATGGGCCTGGGTCTGGCCATGAGAGACAGGTGGGGGCTGAGCTAGTGGCAGCACTTGGAGCTGGGGCTGAGGGTGCTTCTCAGGCAAGGATAGAGGTATGAGATGAGGAAGCTCTGGGGATTCTTGACCTGCAGAAGCATTCAAGATTGCATTGAATATAAAGACTATGGAATAGTCACCCAAGCCATGGGCAGCAGAGGACAAGGACTCACTGTGTAGAGATGGGGGACCCCAAAAGAGCTGGATACCTTCTTGCTTTAATTGGCTCCCCAAGGTCTTAGGATATGGGGGCTGCTCATGCACATGCAGCTCCTTTGGTTTGCCTTTGCTGTTCCAAAAACGAAGGGATGGAAAGCACTATGGAGGTTCCTCAAAAAGCTCAAAATAGAAATACCATTTGACCCAGGAATACCACTTCTAGGAATTTACCCTAAGAATGCAGCAGCCCAGTTTGAAAAAGACAGATGCACTCCTATGTTTATCACAGCACTATTTACAATAGCCAAGAAATGAAAGCAACCTAAGTGTCCATCAGTAGATGAATGGATAAATAAGATGTGGTACATACACACAATGGAATATTATTCAGCCATAAGAAGAAAACAGATCCTACCATTCGCAACAACATGGATGGAGCTGGAGGGTATTATGCTCAATGAAATAAGCAAGGCAGAGAAAGACAAGTACCAAATGATTTCACTCATATGTGTAGTATAAGAACAAAGAAAAAACTGAAGGAACAAAACAGCAACAGAATCACAGAACCCAAGAATGGACTAACAGTTACCAAAGGGAAAGGGACTGGGGAGAGTGGGTGGGAAGGGAGGGATAAGGGTGGGAAAGAAAGGGGGCATTATGATTAGCATGTATAATCTTGGGGGAGGCATGGGGAGGGTTGTGCAACACAGAGAAGACTAGTGACTCTACAGTATCCCACTACACTGATGGACAGTGACTGTAATGGGGTTTGTTGGGGGGAACTTGGTGAAGGGGGGAGCTTAGTAAACATAATGTTCCTCATGTAATTGTAGATTGATACCAAAATAATAAATAAATAAATAAATAAATAAAGGGAAACTGCTGAGTCATGCCTATCAGTGACTGACTTATCATTTTCCCAGGGGAATTTAGATGGTACTCTGGCCTAAGTTGTTTTGGAAAAGAACCCCCTTTCTTTTCTTTTTCCTTCCATCACAGGAAATCACTCCTCTTTTGGACTTGTGTCTCCAGAAGTGCCAGGCAATCATGGCTGAGAAATGAAAGGTTACCATACTCTGTAGGGATGGCTGCAGGGTCTCCCCTGAAAGAGTTCTCTGAAGAGTGGAGGGCAACTCTTGATTGAAATCACACTGTGACAAGTCTTTGGCATGAGCTTGCCCCCAAGAATAGTCTGAAGTTGACAAGCTTGA
The DNA here is from genome assembly GCF_030020395.1 of Manis pentadactyla. Lineage (NCBI taxonomy): Eukaryota > Metazoa > Chordata > Mammalia > Pholidota > Manidae > Manis > Manis pentadactyla. Next base: position 136,396,712 of record NC_080022.1, read on the forward strand.
ATGGTCAATGCCTCTGATTCTTGGGTCAAATGTGAACAACCCACCAGGGCTACCTGGAGATGAGTTCTCTGGAATAGGCATCGATGGGATGGAAATCGATTTAGATGTAGTCACAGTCAAATTGCAGTCTGGTGGTGGTGCAACAGACATGCTTGGTAGTAGGTGAGGACAAGGAAATGAATCCATGGGGTTCATTGTCCGGGACAATTCTGGTAAGGGGTTGATGTCTTGGGAAACTGGGGAGGTGGTATTCACAGACAAAGCAGCCTCTGGGTGGAGAACAGGATCCACTGTCTGAGTGTCATATGGTGGGAGAGGGGGAAAGGCAAGGGTTTGGGTTTGGGAACAATCCACAGGGAATTTAGAATCCAAGGAAGGAAAAGGTTCTGGTGACAGTGTGTGACACACAGGTGAAGGTGAGGAAAAGCCCACTAGTGGAGTCATTGGGTTAGGTGAGAGAATGCAGGGAGGTGGTGAGGAAGGCTCAGACAGAGAGGCTGGTGTTAGGTCTCCTGGGGGGACTGCTGAGTCAGCAGGGGACACACTGGGTGATGACTCAGTCACAGGAGCTGTGGAAGCCAAAGGGGATACAGAGGGAGTAGTACCTTCCAGGACTTCTGGGCACAGCAGCTGATTGACGTCAACAGTTGTGGTATTACACACCTCACAGAAGGGGTCTGGACATAACAGTTGACGAAAGCGGGTATAATTGTAATTCTGGCCCCGGTGGCTGCAGGAGACAGGAAGTACAAAGCTGCAGCCAGGACCAGCTTAGGAGAGGGGCCACCTGCAGCCTGCTGCCCCTTCACATTATCCCACAGCTATGACTTCACAAGAAGCTCAACACCCCCACACCAAGACTTCCATTCCCATACACTTTTCTACGCCTACCTCCTCCCATGTGTATGACAGGCTACCCTGAATCCCCCGAGTTGCATAGAACATACTAAAGAGGGATTGGGAAGGAAAGGGAAAGACCTTTTTAGAAGAGCAATCAGCTGCTGTTCCTCCTCCTCTTCTTCTGTCGGGTAATAACTGCAAGCTGGGAAACCAAGAAGTGTGGATTATACGTAATGAAGGTAGAAGCACAGGTTTTGTATAGGAATCCCTTTACAAGAGCTGCTTGGAATATTAGACTCTGAAAGCCCCAAGATTCAATAGACGAGGTCAAATGGTCAAGAATAATATTAACAAGGTTGCTGTATTTTCAAAGTACAGTCACATATGTTATGTGATGCTCACACTGCCCACGTGAAGCATAGAGGTCAATAGTTTCTCATAGAAGAATCTGAGTATCCAGGAAGTCAGAGTACTTTCCCAGATCAAGAGACAGAAAAAATTCTTACTCTCCACATCTCACACAAGTTTACCACCTATTGGGCAACACCATTACCCAGGTCCATCTCTGCTTCATGCCCATGAACGGCAGAGCAGGACATCTGACAAGTGTGTCAGGCCCTGACGGACTTCCCATGAGCTTAAGTGATATGCTTTCTGAGATTAGCTAGACTCTCTCTAGCAACTGACACCCTCAGAGATCGTGGACCTGGGGCCTCATGGAAAGGACAGGAGGGGTCACTGTTGGAGGGTTCAGGTGCAATAGGCAGACACGTACCCTTCAGTGAGCCACCTCGCCTTCTCCGCTGGGCTCCCCCTTGATGCTGAAAACAAAAGGAAAAGAATGAGGGGCTGGGACTCATTTCTCTGGCTCTTTTTTCTAGCAAACTCTGACATTCATTATCCAAGAATCATATGACTCTATTTTAACTAATACAATTCTGTGTTCCTTTTGTCAGTTTTAAAACTTTAAAATGCTTTCAATTTATACTTCTTTGAAAAACTCAAAGAAGGATTTTGCCTATGAGGGGCACACTTGATATTCCCAGTCAGAAGGCCTCCGCTGGAGGCAGACTTAGGCCCTGAGGCCAGCAGTCCTGTCTGTGCTCCCTCAGATGGGACCATGTATCCTGGGACAGAGCTTGGGCTTCAGCCTCTGCCAAAGTCTCAGAAGCTCAGCACTGCTCTCCACATGCACGAAGGAAGGCTTGGTCAAGTGATGCAGGACATGAGAATGTAACTCAAGATCAAGTTCAGGGAACTTTGTTTGCCTGCAGATCCCAAACTCTCTAAATTGCTCAATCCAGGGCCACAAAATCCCTGCTGGGGATTTTATCACAGTTAGTTGGTGAGCTTCGAATGGCAACAGTCCCAGATAAGCCCTTCACCCTGCCCAGTGTTTCCCTAGAAGGATGAAATTCTGTGTTCTCCTCAGTCTTCCCATCTTGAGTGCGTCTCTGAACCAACCAAATTCATTTAAAAATGTGGGACCAGAAGTGGAAATGACAGTGAAGAGGCCCTGTTGGGGGTCTTCCCAGGGGCCCTTACCTTGTTGCTGTATTGCACTTTCCCTCTGGTTGGTGCAGATAGCATCCCCACCAGGTAGTATAGGGACAGAAGGATGAACCCCAAACCACACAGGATAGTGAAGCTGGGGTCAATACTCAAGGTTCCTGAGCCAAAGCTCAGACTTGGCTGAATAGGGTTGTTCAGAAATGAAAGAAGTTTCCATTCTCTGAACTCCATCTTCCAAGCTACCTGAGGTAACTGAGCTCTGGGAGGGCAGGGGCTTGGCTTTAGTCCCAAGCCCGCATCACAGAGCACTGAGGAGTCACAAAGGGTGTCTGCTGGGGAGGGGGCAGCATGAGGAGGGTGTGCCCCCTGCACCTCCCACACCCCCAGCCCAGCAGATACCCCCTCCCCTCCTGGGACCTCCAGGCCCCTCTTCCCTAGCCTCACACCCTGTTTTCCAACTCTACCCTGTCATATCATATATTACCATAATGAAACTTTCTGCTTGTTTTGTCGATATTTCCCAAGACCCCCTTCACTGTTGGGAACCTTGACTTGAGTCTCACCAATTCAACTGCCTTGAAAACCTGAGATACTGACTGGAATTATGGCTCATACCAAAGAACATTTATACTCATGATCTTGTATGTCCTCAAATCCATTTTTTGTGTAGAATCTTTTAGCTTTATGAAACAAGATATTGGCTTTAAAGCTCTTTTACACTCACTTAGTTTTGTGAATGTTAAATAGTTTTTTGTTTCAGTCAGCCTTGACCATTCTTAATCTGAGGGGCTGACTAAAATAATTAAAATGAGTAATTCATTATTCAACATTCACACAACTAACATCAACATAAAATAAATGTAAATAATCCTTCAAATGATCTTGATCTTTGTAGTAAGTCTGTAGCACTTACTTTTCTGAAGTGAGTGAGGTTAAACTACATACAGACTTTTGGGCCATTCCATATACACATAAAAACACATACACACACATCTTTTCACAAACTGATCTGGTATGTTCAAATCAAAGAAAAACATTTCAGTTCAACCCTTTTATTTTGATATTTCATTTTTAAAAATTCTGACCCTACTTCTAACTCTACTTTAAAGACAGACAGTTCCTACCCTGTACATGAAACTTCTAACAGGTGTACAAATCCCTGTCTTAGCTCAGGCTCGTATACCAAAAATAGCATAGATAAGGTAGCTTAGAGAACAAACATTTATTTCACACACTTCTGAAGGCCAGGAGGTCCACAATCAATGCACCAGTAAACTTCAGTGTCTGGTGAGACTCACTGTCCAGTTTACAGAAAGCTGTCTTCTCCCTGAAACCTCATGTCAGAGAGAAAGAGATTGAAGGAGCTCTGTGGGGTCTGGTGTAGAAATTAATGCCTTTTCCCCCCAGTTATTTTAGAATAACAAAATAAAAAGAACCCCCTAGCTGCCAGGCAGGTTTTGGTGTTTGAAATACAGGGCAAAGCACTACATCACTGCAAATAAATAGTTAGTCTGCATGTCTGTAGGCTGTGTGATTGCGGAAAATATAAATGCTGCTAATATATTTCCTTTTTACAAAAACATATCTGTATAGATGATTGTTTTGATGTTAATCTTTAGAAATTATGTATTACCAATTTTAACATTGGATGTAAATGCATAAAAAGTTTGCATCTCCATCCTTGAAAGTCTAGCAGTAAATGGAAAAAACTTTTCTGAACTACAGAGTGATGAGTTTGCTATTTTATTCCTCTTTCCTATCTTCCCATTTCTTTTCCAGGATCTTCTCCACCCAGTTTCCAAACAGATTTTTTTAAAATTAAGGTATCATTGATATACAGTCTTATGAAGGTTTCACATGAGCAACATTGTAGTTTCAACATTCATGCATACTATCAAGTCCACCCCTCCACCCAGCCCTGAATGGACATTTTTAAAGAATGCATACAGATGGCCAACAGGTACACAAAAGTGCTCAACACGACTAATTGTCAGAGAAATGGAAATAAGAACCACAGTGAGATGTCACCTTAACACCTGTAAGAATGGCTATTTTCAAAAAGACATGAAATAATAAATATTGGCAAGGATGTGGAGAAAAGGGAATCCTTGTGTACTGTTGGTGGAAATGTCAATCAGTGCAGCCACTACAGAAAATAGTATGGAGGTTCCTCAAAAAATTCAAAATAGAACTGCCATATGATCCAGAAATTCTACCTCTGGGTATTTATCTGAAAGAAACAAAAACACTAAGTCAAAAAGATACCTGTACCTCCATGTTCATTGCAGCATTATTTACAGTATCCAAGACATGGATATCTTGTGTCCCAAGTGTCCCCTGATAGCTGTCCATAGATGGATAAAGAAAATGTGATGTTATATGTATACAATGGAATATTATTTAGCCATAAAAACGAAGGAACTATTGTCATTTGTGACAACATGGATGGACATAGAGAGCATTATGCTAAGTGAAATAAGTCAGACAAATATAATAA